>NC_069501.1:405185318-405507818 GCF_027579735.1 Bombina bombina
CTAGGCGTACATTACTTTAAAAAAAAGATTAGATTACATTAATCTATAAATACAAAAATAAAAAAGCTAACATTACAGAAAATAATAAACATTATCCAAAATAATAAAAAATACACCTAATCCCTATGAAAATAAAAAGCCCCCCCAAAATAAAAACACCCCTAATCTAAGAATAAACTACCAGTAGCCCTTAAAAGTGCTTTTTGTAGGGCATTGCCCTAAAGAAATCAGCTCTTTTACATTAAAAATATACAAAGCCCCCCACTAACATTAAAAGAAGCAACCCACCAAACACCCCAAAATAAAAAATAACATAACACTAAAAAAAAACTAAACTACCCATTGCCCCTAAAGGGGCATTTGTATGGGCATTGCCCTTAAAAGGTAATTCAGCTCTTTTTTACTGCCCTTGGCAAATTGGAAAAGAGCTGAATACCCTTTTAAGGGCAGTAAAAAAGTCGAATGGCCTTTTAAGCAAAAAAATTGTTTCTAGTAAAATAAATGGTAAAAAAATTGATAACTGTTGGGTTGTACCATACAACCCATACTTGACATTAAAATACAACTGCCATATTAATTTACGGCTAGATTACGAGTTTTGCGGTAAGAGCTGCTCGGTGCTAACTTGCAAGTTATTGTCACCGCTCACCTCCCTTTAGCGCTGCTATTACAGGTTTACAAAAACCCGGTGTTATCAAGCAATAAGTGAATGTTGAGCAAAATTGAGCTCCATACCGCACTCCAATACCAGCGCTGCTTTGAGCTGGTTTTACGTGCTTGTGCACGATTTCCCCATAGACATCAATGGGGAGAGCTGGCTAAAAAAAAAGCCTAACACCTGCAATAAAGGAGCGTAAAGCTCCGTAACGCAGCCCCATTGATTCCTATGGGGAAAGAAAATTTATGTTTACACCTAACACCCTAATATAAACCCAGAGTCTAAACACCTCTAATCTGCCCCCGACATCGCCGCCACCTACCTACACTTATTAACCCATAATCTGCCGTCCCCAATGTCCCTGCCACCTACCTACACTTATTAACCCCTAATCTGCTGCCCCCAATGTCGACACCGCCTACAATACAGTTATTAGCCCCTAATCTGCCGCCCCCAATGTCGCCGCCACTATACTAAAGTTATAAACCCCTAAACCTAACCCTAAGTCTAACCCTAACACCCACTAACTTTAATAAAACAAATCTAAATAAAACTTACTATTATTAACTAAATAATTCCTATTTAAAACTAAATATTTACCTATAAAATAAGCCCTAAGCTAGTTATATTGTAGCTAGCTTAGGTTTTATTTTAATTTCATAGGCAAGTTTGTATTTATTTTAACTAGGTATAATAGTTACTAAATAGTTATTAACTATTTACTAACTAGCTAGTTAAAATAAATACAAATTTACCTGTAAAATAAAACCTAACCTGTCTTACACTAAAATCTAACATTACATTAAAATTAAATAAATTACATTAAATAATACAATAAACTAAATAAAAAAACACTAAATTACACAAAATAAAAAAGAAATAATCAAATATTTAAACTAATTACACCTAATCTAATAGCCCTATCAAAATGAAAAAGCCACCCCAAAATAAAAAAAAACCCTAGCCTAAACTAAACTGCCAATAGCTCTTAAAAGGGCCTTTTGTGGGGGCATTTATAAACAAAATAATACAAACAACCCCCCAACAGTAAAACTCACCACCCACACAACCAAATCCCCCAAATAAAATCCTAACTAAAAAAACCTAAGCTCCCCATTGCCCTGAAAAGGGCATTTGTATGGGCATTGCCCTTAAAAGGGCATTTAGCTATTTTTCCACCCAAACCCTAAGATAAAAATAAAACCCACCCAATAAACCCTTAAAAAAACTTAACACTAACCCCCGAAGATCCTTTTACAGTTTTTGAAGACCCGACATCCATCCTCAATGAAGTGGCAGAAGTGTTCATCGAAGCCGGCAGAAGTCTTCATCCAAGCGGGCCAAAGTCTTAATCCAAGCCGGCAGAGGTCTTCATCCAGACGGCATCTTCTATCTTCATCCATCCGGAGCGGAGCAGGTCCATCTTCATGACATCCGGCGCAGAGCATCCCCTTCAATCAACAACTCTTCAAGAATGAAGATTCCTTTAAGGGACGTCATCCAAGATGGCGTCCCTTGAATTCCAATTGGCTGATAGAATTCTATCAGCCAATCGGAATTAAAGATGAAAAATTCCAATTGGCTGATGCAATCGGCCAATAGGATTGAGCTTGCATTCTATTGGCTGATTGGAACAGCCAATAGAATGCAAGCTCAATCCTATTGGCTGATTGGATCAGCCAATAGGATTGAAGCTCAATCCTATTGGCTGATTGCATCAGCCAATAGGAATTTTTCACCTTTAATTCCGATTGGCTGATAGAATTCTATAAGCCAATCGGAATTCAAGGGATGCCATCTTGGATGACGTCCCTTAAAGGAACCTTCATTCTGGAAGAGCCGTCAATTGAAGAGGATGCTCCACGCCGGTTGTCTTGAAGATGGAGCCGCTCCGTGCCGGATAAATGAAGATAGAAGATGACGTCTGGATGAAGTATTCTGCTGGCTTGGATGAAGACTTCGGCCCACTTGGATGAAGACTTCTGCCAGCTTCAATGAGGACTTCTGCCGCTTCGTTGAGGATGGATGTCGGGTCTTCAAAAACTGTAAGTGGATCTTCGGGGATTAGTGTTTTTTAAGGGTTTATTGGGTGGGTTTAAGTTTTAGCTTAGGGTTTGGGCGGAAAAAGAGCTAAATGCCCTTTTAAGGGCAATGCCTATACAAATGCCATTTTCAGGGCAATGGGGAGCTTAGGTTTTTTTAGTTAGGATTTTATTTGGGGGGTTTGGTTGTGTGGGTGGTGAGTTTTACTGTTGGGGGTTATTTGTATTATTTTTTACAGGTAAAAGAGCTTATTTCTTTGGGGCAATGCCCCGGAAAAAGGCCCTTTTAAGGGCTATTGGCAGTTTAGTTTAGGCTAGGGTTTTTTTTATTGGGGGGGGGCATTTTTATTTTGATAGGGCTATTAGATTAGGTGTAATTAGTTTAAATATTTGATCATTTCTTTTTTATTTTGTGTAATTTAGTGTTTGTTTTATTTTTTAATTTAGTTAATTGTATTTAATTAATGTACTTTATTTAATTGTAGTGTAATGTTAGGTGTTAGTGTAAGGTAGCTTAGGTGTAGCCTACGTAGTTAAAATAAATACAAACTTACCTGTAAAATATAAATAAACCCTAAGCTAGCTACAATGTAACTATTAGTTATATTGTAGCTATCTTAGGTTTTATTTTATAGGTAAGTATTTAGTTTTAAGTAGGAATTATTTAGTTAAGGATAGTAGGTTTTATTTAGATTTATTTTAATTAGATTAAAGTTAGTGGGTGCTAGGGTTAGGGTTAGACTTAGGGTTAGGTTTAGGGGTTAATAACTTTAGTATAGTGGTGGCGATGTTAGGGACAGCAGATTAGGGGATAATAACAGTAATGTAGGTTGTGGCGATGTTAGGGACAACAGATTACGGTGTTAATAATATTTAACTAGTGTTTACGATGTGGGAGTGTGGCGGTTTAGGGGTTAATATGTTTATTCTAGTGGTGGCGATGTCTGGATCAGCAGATTAGGGGTTAATAATTTTATTTTAGTGTTTGCGATACGGGAGGGCCTTGGTTTAGGGGTTAATAGGTGGTTTATGGGTGTTAGTGTACTTTTTAGCACTTTAGTTAATAGTTTTATGTTACAGCGTTGTAGCATAAAACCCATAACTACTGACTTCCAGTTTACGGTATGGATCTTGCCGGTATAGGCTGTACCACTCACTTTTTGGCCTCCCAGGCAGACTCGTAATACCGGCGCAAAGGAAGTCCTATTGAAAAAGGTCTTTTTGAAAGCTGCGATATTTACGTAGTGTTACGGCCAAAAAAGTGTGCGGGACAGATATACCTGCAAAACTCGTAATACCAGCGGTAGTGAAAAAGAGCCTTAACGCTGCTTTTCACTCATACCGCAAAACTCGTAATCTAGCCGATAGAAAGCTGTGCTTCCATAAAAAGTGTAAAGTACATATTTAAATATATTTATAAAGGGCATGACTGCGCAAATATTGCAGTTAAAGAACATGAAACACTTCTTCATGATGAGATAACTTCATTTATTGATTCCAGATCTGTTAGTGCTCCAGAAGCAGCATGGCGGATTTTTTGGCTTTCATATGCACCATCAATCGCATACAATTATGCAATTACAAGTTCACCTTCCTGGAGAACAATCAGTATATTTTACTGAAGACAATATTGAAACTGCAGTAGAAAGAACACATTATAGAGACACACCTTTGACTGCTTGGTTTAATTTAAACCAAGAAGATTTGTCAGCTCATGCATTTCTTTACACTGATATTCCTCAGCATTTTGTTTTTCATCAAAAGACAACAACATGGAAAAAAAGAGTACAAGACCAAGCAAATAACACTATTGGTCGCATGTACTCTGTAAGTTTAATTTCAGATGTTGAGAGATTTTTTTTACGCTTGCTTTTACTTCATGTTAAAGGAGCAACTTCTTTTGAAGATATCCGAACAACTGATGGTGTTCAATTTCACACATTTAAAGAAGCAGCTCAAAAACGTATTTTTGAAGATGATCAATCATGGGATTTAACTCTTCATGAAGCTGCAAGTGAAATGATGCCTTTACTGCTTAGAGAGTGTTTTGCTCTCACCAAATTCTAAAGAGCTTTTGGAAAAGTACAAAACAAAACGTTTTGAAGACTTTTCAAGACACCCAGATCACACACCAGAGTGTCAAAATTGTTTAAATTATGCATTTAGAGATATTCCGGATATTTTAATTGTTAATTGAAACAATTTACCTGAAAATCCCAGAGATCTCTATGATGCTTCTTTTGAAAGTTATACAGGAGTCCAAATAAAGGCATTTTTTAATGACCTTCAAGGATAAAAGTTTTGAAGAAATCATTGCTGCATTGGAAAATTACACTTTACCACAAAGGTGTTATTTCCTTGAGGGTCCTGGTGGTAGTGGTGAAACCTACCTATACAACAATTTGTTGAGGACATTTAGAGGAAATAGTGAGGTAGCATTTCCAGTTGCTTCAACAGGTATTGCAGCAAATTTGCTTGAAGGTGGACAAACATATCACTCGCAGTTTAAGTTGCCAGTTCCTTTGATGGATACTTCAACCTCTTCCATGAGGCAAACTTCTAATGATGCGCAAATGATCCGTACTGCAAAGATTATTATTTGGGATGAATCAACCATGTCTTCCAGTGATGCACTCAGATGTGTCGACAAACTCCCTCAAGAGTTGATGAATAACAACAAACCTTTTGGAGGCAAAACTATTCTGCTCGGAGGTGATTTCAGACAAACTCTTCCTGTTGTTGCATACGGAAGTAGATCAGCTATAGTTGAAGCCAGCATAAAATGTAATCCACTCGGGCATAAGTTTAAGCTTTTGAAGCTGATTAATAATGTAAGATCTGTTGATCCAGAGTTTAGTTCTTGGATTTTAAAGCTTGGAGATGGACTACTGACAAACGAGCATGGCTTTCATGAAGATATCTTTGAAATTCCATCTCAAATTATCTGCAAAGACTCCATTGTAAAGGAGATTTTTGGTGAACAGTTAAAAAAATCTGATGCTTTTAAGTTTTCAAAAATGGCAATTTTATGTCCAAAAAATAGTGATGTTGATAAAATCAATGAAGAAGTTCTTAGTTTGTTAGAAGGTGAAACCTCTACTTACTTAAGTACTGATTCTATTGATGATGAATCACAGGAGGATAGGGATAATAGGGATAGTTGAGTTTTTAAATGAATTGGCTCCTTCTGGAATGCCAGTTCATAAACTCAATCTTAAAATTGGTATTATTATTATGCTTTTGCGTAATCTAATCACCAAAAGAGGTCTTTGTAATGGCACCAGATTGGTTGTGAAAGCTTTGCATCAAAATTTAATTATTGCACAAGTATTAACAGGTACAGCTGAAGGGCAAAATGTCTTCATTCCTCGAATAGACTTAGCCCCAAGTAATACAGAACTTCCTTTTGTATTACGAAGAAGACAATTTCCAATTAAATTTGCATTCGCTATGACCATTAACAAATCTCAAGGTCAAACATTAGATATAGTTGGCATCTATTTGCCAGAGCCAGTTTTCAGCCATGGACAGCTATATGCAGCTTTTCTCGGGTAAAAAGCTCTTCTGATGTTAAAGTTAAGGTCATAGACGGACAAGAACAAGGCTACTTAATAACTGGAAGTGATGCCTGTTTTACTAAAAATGTTGTTTATAAAAAATATACTTAAAGTAGACATAATTTGAAGAGCAGCAAATTTGGATTTATTTAGGACAGTAGTTCGTCCAAATAGGGTGTTGCTATACCTGTAGTTTATTATATATAAAATATGTTTGATATATTTAGGACAGTAGTCCATAAAAACACAGTATTGGTACACCTATAGCTTAAATATTTATATAAAAGCAGAGTTGCAAAATAGGTTGTTTCTACATCTGTAGCTTAAAAAATAATTAGACTGCCCACTGGGCAGGCTTATCGACTAGCATATATATATAAATGAAACATCACATTCAGCATTACAATGTTGTAAATAAAGGATCAACAAATCTAATCTCATTACACATTTAAAAATAGAATCTATGTTACAAAAAACATACAGGGGCCTATCTATCAAGCTCCGAATGGAGCTTGATGCCCCGTGTTTCTGGCGAGCCTGCAGTTGTAAAGCAGCGGTCACAAAGACCGCTGCTCCATAACCATGTCCGCCTGCTCTGAGCAGGCGGACAGACATCGCCGAAATTCAACCCGATCTAGTACGATCGGGTTGATTGACACCTCCCTGCTGGCAGCCCATTGGCCGCGAGTCTGCAGGGGGCTGCGTTGCACCAGCAGCTCTTGTGAGCTGCTGGTGCAATGCTGAATACGAAGAGCGTATTGCTCTCCGTATTCAGCGAGGTCTGGCGGACCTGATCCGCACTGTCGGATCAGGTCCTCCAGACTTTGTTAAATAGAGGCCATAGTATTAATAACATCAATTTTTAGCAATTACTGTATATCGAAATCTCTGAGGTATTTTTTAATAGGGTGTATTTGTGTGTATCAGTAAAGATAATCTGATCCATAATGAAATAAAGGAAATCATTTATTGTTCTAGAAAGCATTGATATCAATAATATTTTTATTTTCTCTGATTATCTTAGGATACCAACTAGCAGAGAACCCTAAATGTGACCATCCCATCACATAAACCCTTTCCTACACTAACTGCTATAGAAAAAATGTAACGTGGTTGCAATATCCGAAGTCCAACTTTTAACTTGTAATACGCGTGCTAACCCACCTGCGTTAAAAGCTTTCTATTAGGGGTGTTTGCGTGTGTGGGAAAATGTTTTTATTGCACCATTGTGAAACCTAAAGTGGGTCTCTACAAAAGTAGGCCTAAACCACAATATTTCTAGTATTGTTGGTTGATATAAAGTTTTTAATTTGTTGTTTTGATTATTATTTTTGTACAGTGTAAGTATCATGTTACTAATAAAGTAATAAAAGTTTAAAATTAACTTCTTAATGTTCCAAAACCATCATGATATGTGTTAAACATGACTAAAGATATAGAAAGCTCAGAACTGAAATGTGCATAGGTGCTTTTAAGTTTTAAATAGAAGCATTTTTGCACAGGCCCTCAAAGCATATGTGCGTATTCTGCTAAAAAACAGTGATAACTTTTACTAGAAGCATTTTTGCCAATGGAAGTATATTGCAATAATTCTATTTAAAATTGAAATGCACCCATGGACATTTTAATTTTGACCTTTAATGCCATTGGAATATGGGCATAATGGGTTTAAAATAGAATGTTTACTCAATGTGGTTTTTGTTGTTGTTATTACTGTAAAAGTTATTTTTGTTTATTTTATTCAGTGGTTGATTTAGAATAAAGTGTTGTCCAATTTTGCAAAATTTTCAACTTCAATCAAAAAAGAAAAAAGTGTGTGTTCTTATAGAACAAAGTAGTTGCATCCTATTATATTCAATAACAGGATTTTACGAGGTTTACTCCATTGAAAGTTTATAGCCTCTAAATTCTCGCTAGAAGTTTACTTTCTCACTATACAGAAAGTGGTTTGTCTTTGCCAAATAACTACATTAATTTAAAAAAACAAATAATATAAACATTATTTTAAAAAAGATCATAGAATAACATCTCATCCATGACAACATAATAACCAAAACAATGTCTTTTTAAACAGTACTATAAATGAACAGCACAAAAAATGCGGGCATGAATTATAAACATGATTTCGAAACAGCATTTCTAGATGTTATTTTTATTATTATACTTTATTTATGAAGCACCATCATATTCCGCAGCGCTGTCCATGGATACAGTTCATTTAAATAAAACAATAATATAAAACTTGTAAGAGACAGGACAAAATTTACAATCACATACAGGAGGAATTGAGGGCCCTATTCTTGTGGGAACTTACAATCTAGAAGGGTAGGTGGTTGAGAAAAAGGAGGTGAGGACTGCAAGATTGAATGAGGGAAATGTTGTTAGGTAAGAGAAATATTATTGAGTTGGGTGGTAGGCTTCTCTCAACAGAAAAGTCTTCAGAGAGCATTTAAAGGAAGAAAGATTAGGGCAAAACCTGACAGCACGAGGGAGAGTGTTCCAGAGGGTAGGTGCTGCACGACAGAAGTCCTGCAGTCTAGCATGAGAAGATGTGATAGTCTCAGATGCAAGGAGCAGGTCATTGTTGGATCTTAGTGGGCGGGCTGGAGTATACTTGTTGATTAGAGAGGATAGGTAGAGGGGAGCGGTGTTGTTGAGTGCTTTGTATGCAAGGGTGAGAATTTTGAATTTAATTCTGCTGTGAATGGGGAGCCAATGAAGGGACTCGCAGAGAGGTGCAGCAGATACAGAGCGACGAGAAAGGTGGATCAGCCTGGCAGAGGCATTTAGGATGGATTGAAGGAGGGAGAGGTGGGAAAGAGGAAGGCCAGTAAGTAGGTTATTGCATTAGTCAAGTTGGGAAATAACAAGGGAGTGGATTATTTGCTTTGTAGTGTTAGCGCACAGAAAAGGTCGAATCTTGGAAATATTGCGTCGATGGTTGCGGCAGGATGTAGAAAGTGATTGGATATGGGGTACGAAGGATATATTTGAGTCAAGTGTAACTCCGAAGCAGCGGACTTGGGGTGATGGGAAAATGGTGATGCTGTCAACAGGGATAGAGAAGTCAGAAGTCATGATTTCAATTCTCTCGCATTTCCAGCAGATCTTTTATCAAAAATACAGTATATATATATATATATAGTAATGTGCTAGGGCTGTAGATATCATGCACCTCACACTAAACAATTCCTTCTAATTGTTTAAATACAATATGGTGAAATACCAAGACGATAGTGAGGGCGCTAAACAGCTAAAGATATCAGTAATAAGTACAGTTATAAAACATTTCTTTAAAACATTTCTTTATCTGTCTGATATATCACTCTAAAAATAGGGACGTCTCCCTTTAAAATATATGTATACAATATATCAGATCTGCCAATGGATAATACAATAAAAAAGCAACAAACTTGTTAGTATTTGGTACGTTTAGCAGTTCAAAGTACCAATATGTCAATATATCAAAGAATCTTGTACTCAGAACTTATTTGCTTTTAATGACAACATAGTTTTAAAATTATACCACCATAGAATCTGCTGATGTTTATTTCTGTTTCATACAGTTCCGTTATGAATAAGATAAAAGTTACCTCCAAATCACGAGATCCTCTTATGTACAGTCTTTAAGAGTTTGCTCATACCTGAGCTCCCATGCCGTTCTAAAGTTCCAAGAGAGTATTTGACTGAATTTATCGCAACCGCAAGTTCACCTCATGTGACCGATGGCGTCTGACGTCATGGATGACCCTCGCAAATTATTTACCCTCTGGATTCTGCAGCCGTATTAGACAACTTTGACGGATAGTGCTGAAAACACAACCTTGTGTCTTGATAATGAAAAGGTTTAAAAACAAATATTGTGATAACACACAATACTGATAGCCACTGCTTTCAACGTGTTTCGCCCTTGCCAGGGCTTTATCAAGATAAGTGTGGCTAGTTGATTATATTCTTATAAAGGACCATCTCAATTCTTATCTCAATTCAGGATTCCATTGGTTGATTTTTTTTAATTGTTTGAAATAAAAGGTGGTATTGAGACTATGTTTCATTAAGGTGGTATAGGAGTAATTCATATACATGAGATACAAATCTTCAAATCTGTGCATCATTTGCAACTGATATAACAAACATAAAAACATAGAAAATTGCATATAGAAATAATTTTGGCTAAAAATAATTATCAGTATATGTTACAGATATTCCTGACCAGTTCAGGCATTCTATTCTATTAAGAATGCTTAAGGCTAACTATTTACATAACTATTGTGCATAGTGCAAATTTCGGCAGAGTTGGCATTTGATACATAAAAACATTTCAAATATATAATAATTCTTAACTTATTAGAATATTAAAAGGTGAATAAACATAGAAAAAAATGATTTTTTTTTTATTTTATTTTTTTAAAACTAGTGACTTTATTCAAAATGAAAAAGTGATAGGCCTAATTCAGAATTAAGACTGTTAGGAAATAAAGTGTCACATTTGTAGATTAATTCAGCCTCCTTTATAAACAGTTGTTTCTCTATATTCTCTCCACTCCAGTGACCTTTTACTCTGTGAATACCCCAATAAGAGATATCTGTTACCCTACCCTTATGAACTTCTTTAAAGGGTTTATATAAATGTGTGTCTTCTATGCTATTTTCAATATTACAGAGGTGCTCCCTTATTCGATCTCTGAGAGACCTTTTAGTTTCACCTATATAAAATAAATTGCAAGTGCATTTCAAAACATATATCACATTTTTTTGTGTGCATCTAATAATCTCTTTTATAACATATTCTTTTCCAAAGTTATTGATCCTTATGCTCTCAATTTCTGTACTGTGCTTGCAGGCCTTACAGGTATAGCATGGGAAAAAAACTGCTATTTGGTTCCCCATTAGATCTCTTTGTGTTTTTCTTTTTCCATTTCTCCTTAGCTCACTAGGGGCCAGGATGGATTAAAATTTGCCGCTTTCTTAAAGACAAAGTTGGGAGTAGTAGATTGTTTGTCTCTAATTACTGTATCTTCTTTTAGGAGGTGCCAATGCTTTTTAATGATCTTTTTAATTATATCATGATCTGCATGGTAGTCTATTATAAACAGGACTTTAATAATATCTGTATCTTCTTTATTTTTAATCTTATAATCCAAAAGTAATCCCCTTTTTGTGTTCTTAGCTCTAGTTATGGCTTTCTTGATATTTTCTTCCCTATAACCTCTTGTATTAAATTTATCTGCCAATACTTCTATTTGTTTTTCAAAATCAACTATTTGTATACGTAAACATTGTCCCATTGGGTTGTTTTCTTTCCATACATTGAGGTGACAGCTGTCAGCGTGCATATAGTTATTACAGTCCACACTTTTAAAGTGTGTTTTAGTCTCTAATTTATCATCTATTGCAATTATCTCTAGATCAAGGAAGATAGCTGCATTTTTACTATAGTTGTAAGTGAAGTGTAATTTAATGTAATGTAAACATTAAAATGGGAAGAAGACATGTTAGACACTTGTGATGTGACATCTCTATATACTGTGATAAATCATAGTAAAGGTATTGAAGCAGTGAACTATTTTCTCCAGAAAGACAAAGAGATGACACCAACACATACAAATTGTATTCCAAATATTCCAAATAGCATAACTATTTTTCATTTGATGAAAAATTATTCCTCCAAATTGAAGGGACCACAATTGGTACGAGGTTTGCACCATGCTATGCCAATTTATTTATGGGTGCATGGGAAGAGAAACTATGGTGAAAACCTCGTACTCTATAAGAGATATATAGATGACCTTCTAGTGGTCTGAAAAGGCTCAGAAACAGATTTGGTGCAAATATTTGAGAAAATGAACAAAAATATTTATGGTCTACACGTTACTTACAACTATAGTAAAAATGTGGCTATCTTCCTTGATCTAGAGATAATGGTAATAGATGATAAATTAGAGACTAAAGCACACTTTAAAAGTGTGGACTGTAATAACTATATGCACGCTGACAGCTGTCACCTCAATGTATGGAAAGAAAACATCCCAATGGGACAATGTTTACGTATACAAATAGTTGATTTTGAAAAACAAATAGAAGTATTGGCAGATAAATTTAATACAAGAGGTTATAGGGAAGAAAATATCAAGAAAGCCATAACCAGATCTAAGAACACAGAAATGGAATTACTTTTGGATTATAAGATTAAAAATAAAGAAGATACAGATATTGTTAAAGTCCCGTTTATAACAGACTATCATGCAGATCATGGTATAATTAAAAAATATCATTAAAATGCATTGGCACCTCCTAAAAGAAGATACAGTAATTGGAGACAAACAATCTACTACTCCCAACTTTGTCTTTAAGAAAGCGGCAAATTTTAAATCCATCCTGGCCCCTAGTGAGCTAAGGAGAAATGGAAAAAGAAAAACACAAAGAGATCTAATGGGGAGCCAAATAGCAGTTTTTTTCCCATGCTATACCTGTAAAGCCTGCAAGCACAGTACAGAAATTAAGAGCATAAGGATTAATAACTTTGGAAAAGAATATGTAATAAAAGAGATTATTAGATGCACACAAAAAAAATGTGATATATGTTTTGAAATGCACTTGCAATTTATTTTATATAGGTGAAACTAAAAGGTCTCTCAGAGATCGAATAAGGGAGCACCTCTGTAATATTGAAAATAGCATAGAAGACACACATTTATATAAACCCTTTAAAGAAGTTCATAAGGGTAGGGTAACAGATATCTCTTATTGGGGTATTCACAGAGTAAAAGGTCACTGGAGTGGAGAGAATATAGAGAAACAACTGTTTATAAAGAAGGCTGAATTAATCTACAAATGTGACACTTTATTTCCTAACCGTCTTAATTCTGAATTAGACCTATCACTTTTTCTTTTTGAATAAAGTCACTAGTTTTAAAAAAATTGTAATTTTTTCTATGTTTTTATGTTTGTTATATCAGATGCAAATGATGCACAGATTTGAAGAAGATTTATATCTCATGTATATGAATTACTCCTATACCACCTTAATGAAACATAGGCCTCTAGTTATCAAGGTCTGTCGGACCTGATCCAACAGTGCGGATCAGGTCCGACGGACCTCGCTGAATACGGCGAGCAATATGCAATATTCATCATTGCACCAGCAGCTCACAAGAGCTGCTGGTGCAACGCCACCCCCTGCACACTGTCAATCAACCCGATCGTACTCGATCGGGTTGATTTCCGGCGATGTCTGTCCGCCTGCTCAGAGCAGGCGGACAGGTTATGGAGCAGCCGGCTTTGTGACCGCTGCTTCGTAACTGCTGTTTCTGGCGAGTCTGAAGACTCGCCAGAAACAGGGGCCATCAAGCTCCTTACGGAGCTTGATAACTAGAGGCCATAGACTCAATACCACCTTTTATTTCAAACGATTACAAAATCAACCAATGGAATCCTGAACCAATAAGAATTGAGATGGTCCTTTATAAAAACATAATCAACTAGCCACACTTATCTTGATAAAGCCTTGGGAAGGGCAAAACGCATTGAAAGCAGTGGCTATCAGTATTGTGTGTTATCACAATATTTGTTTTTTAACCTTTTTAAGTGTTTTTTTAACCAGGGTTAATTGTGACTTGTATGACTAACAGCAACAACTGTGATATTTCCTGCATGCGTGGCACTAAGTGCAGGAGTGGGGTTCATTATCAAGACACAAGGTTGTGTTTTCAGCACTATCTGTCAAAGTTGTCTATCTAATATGGCTGCAGAATCCACAGGGTAAATAATTTGCAAGGGTCACTCGTGACGTCAGATGCCATTGGTCATGTGGGGTGGACTCGCGGTTGCGAGAAATTCAACCAAATTGCCAAACACTCTCTTGGAACTTCAGAGCGGCTTGGGAGCTCAGGTATGAGCAAACTGTTAAAGACTGTACATAAGAGGATCTAGTGATTTGGAGGTAACTTTTATCTTATTCATAACGGAACTGTATGAAACATCAGCAGATTCTATGGTGGTATAATTTTAAAACTATGTTGTCATTAAACGCAAATAAGTTCTGAATACAAGATTCTTTGATATTGAGACTTTGAACTGGTAAATGTACCAAATACTAACAAGTTTGTTGCCTTTTTATTGTATTATCCATTTGCAGATCTGATACATTGTATACATATATTTTAAAGAGAGACGTCCCTATTTTTAGAGTGATATATAAGACAGATAAATAAATGTTTTAAACAAATGTTTTATAATTGGATTTATTACTGATATCTTTAGCTGTTTAGCACCCTCACTATCATCTTTGTATTTCAGCAGATCTTTTATGCTGTATGAAGTATCATGTTGTCAGGGTTTTTTCCCTGTTTTGTTTGCCATGTGCTGCTGGCAGCCATTTTACCCACCTCTCTTGCTGACTATGGTGCATTATGGGGGATGCTGCTCATTTCCTGCACTTCCTTTTATGGCCAGACTGGTGTGCATCATCTGTGTGAGACAGGATGCAGTCTCAGAATTGTGATGTCATCACTTATTATTTAAGGGGCATCTGTTCAGTATGCTTTGCCTTTGCGTTGTCTCAGACCTGTTTGTGAGAGTTCCTGTGTATTACCTGGCTGTCTCACGTCCTTCCTGGTTCCTGATCCCTGGCTTGTTCCCGACTCTGCTGTTTTACTTGTTCCTGATTCCGGCTCGTCTGACTAAATCCAAAGTAAAATCCAAAATGGCATTGTTGGCTATATTCAGTGTACAGTGCCATGTCAAATCATTAGACCCATTAGTCAAAAACCGGTATTTTGATATTAATTTCATATTTTTTCTTAATAGTTTTGATTGATTTTTTAGTTTTGTCACCTTTTCTTATTCCATGCTATATTGGCAACATCTGCAATACATAATTATGTGTAATTTGATGTAATCTTACTAAAATATTTGGTAAATTAACAAAAGAATATGTTTTTACAGCTAGGTAAACATTGTCTTTAAAGAAAGGTCACATTGTCGGCCTGTTGAAGACAAAAAACATGTAACAGTACAAAATTGCTGAAAGTGTAGGTGTATCACATAGTTCTGTAAAGAATACTAAGAAAGGAATGGATTGTTTGGATGGTTTCTGAGCAGGGTTTCTGGCTAACAGGCCCTCTTCAGCTAATCCTTGCTAAACAGTTTTCTCAGATACCTTGATGCCTGCATCCTGAATGTGTTTATTCAAGACAGGGAGTTTCCTATTTTGAGTGCAGATATCTCAAATTCTTCTGTCAGTTCTTGGTGTAATAACACAATGTTTACCATAAGGGCCCTTCTGTTTTGGGTTCAAATCATCCCCACAATCCATTTTTCTTAATATTCTTTACAGAACTACGTGATACACCTACAATTTTAGCACTCTTGTACTTTAACATGATATTTGCCTTCTAAATTCTGACAATTTGACCGACTTTCTTTAAAGACAAGTCATTTTGTTTACCCATTTGTAAAAAAATATATGGTCTAGATTACAAGTTGTGCGTTAGGGTTAAAAAGCAGCGTTAAGAGGTCCTAACGCTGCTTTTTAATGCCCGCTGGTATTACGAGTCTTGCAGGTACAGGTGTACCACTCAATTGTGAGCGGTAGACCCTCTCCTGTCAAGCCTGGTACCGCATTTAAAAGTCAGTAGTTAAGAGTTTTACACTACAACGCTGTACAATAAAACTCTTAACTAAAGTGCTAAAAAGTACACTAACACCCATAAACTACCTATTAACCTCTAAACCGAGGCCCCCCCACATCGCAAACACTAAAATAAATATTTTAACCCCTAATCTGCCGCCACTATAATAAATATATTATCCCCTAAACCGCCGCGCTCTCGCATCACAAACACTAGTTAAATATTATTAACCCCTAATCTGCCGGCCCTAACATCGCCGCCACCTACCTACATTTATTAACCCCTAATCTGCCATCCCCAACGTCGCCGCCACTATAATAAAGTTATTAACCCCTAAACCTAAGTCTAACCCTAACACCCCTAACTTAAATATAATTTAAATAAATATAAATAAAATTATTACTATTAACTAAATTATTCCTATTTAAAACTAAATACTTACCTATAAAATAAACCCTAAGCTAGTTAAAATATAACTAATAGTTACATTGTATCTATCTTAGGGTTTAATTTTATTTTACAGGCAACTTTGTATTTATTTTAACTAGGTACAATAGTTATTAAATAGTTATTAACTATTTAATAACTAGCTAGTTAAAATAAAGACAAATTTACCTGTAAAATAAAACCTTACCTAAGTTACATTTACATCTAACACTACACTACAATTAAATTAATTACCTAAATTAAATACAATTAATTACAATTAAAAAAAATTTATCTAAAGTACAAAAACAAACAAACACTAAATTACAGAAATTAATAAAGAAATTACAAGATTTTTAAACTAATTACACCTAATCTAATCCCCCTAACAAAATAAAAAAGCCCCCCCAAAATAAAAACAGCCCTACCCTACATTAAATTAAAAGGGCCTTTTGCGGGGCATTGCCCCAAAGTAATTAGCTCTTTTACCTGTAAAAAAAAAATTACAATTTCCCTCCAACATTAAAACCCACACAACCAACCCTACTCTAAAACCCACCCAATCCCCCCTTAAAAAAACCTAACACTAACCCCTTGAAGATCACCTTACCGGGAGACGTCTTCACCCAACTGGGCAGAAGTGGTCCTCCAGATGGGCAGAAGTCTTCATCCAACCGGGCAGAAGTGGTCCTCCAGAAGGGCAGAAGTCTTCATCCAGACGGCATCTTCTATCTTCATCCATCCGGTGCAGAGAGGGTCCATCTTCAAGACATCCGATGCAGAGCATCCTCTTCTGACGACGGCTAAGACTGAATGAAGGTTCCTTTAAATGACGTCATCCAAGATGGCGTCCCTTCAATTAGTATTGGCTGATAGAATTCTATCAGCCAATCGGAATTAAGGTAGAAAAAATCCTATAGGTCAATAGGATTTTTTTCTACCTATGGGCCAATAGGATTTTTTCTACCTTAATTCCGATTGGCTGATAGAATTCTATCAGCCAATCGGAATTGAAGGGACGCCATCTTGGATGATGTCATTTAAAGGAACCTTCATTCAGTCTTAGCCGTCATCAGAAGAGGATGCTCCGTGTCGGATGTCTTGAAGATGGACCCGCTCCACGCCGGATGGATGAAGATAGAAGATGTCGTCTGGATGAAGACTTCTGCCCGTCTGGAGGACCACTTCTGCCCGGTTGGATGAAGACTTCTGCCCATCTGGAGGACCATTTCTGCCCGGTTGGGTGAAGACGTCTCCCGGTAAGATGATCTTCAAGGGGTTAGTGTTAGTTTTTTTTAAGGGGGGATTGGGTGGGTTTTAGAGTGGGGTTGGTTGTGTGGGTGGTGGGTTTTAATGTTGGGGGTGGGGAATTGTAATTTTTTTACAGGTAAAAGAGCTGATTACTTTGGGGCAATGCCCCGCAAAAGGCCCTTCAAGGGCTATTTGCAATTTAGTGTAGGGTAGGGCTTTTTTTATTTTGGGGGTCCTTTTTTAAAAAAAATCTTGTAATTTCTTTATTATTTTCTGTAATTTAGTGCTTAGTTTTTTTTGTACTTAAGATAATTTTTTTTAATTGTAATTAATTGTATTTAATTTAGGCAATTAATTTAATTGTAGTGTAGTGTTGTGTTAGGTGTAATTGTAACTTAGGTTAGGTTTTATTTTACAGGTAAATTTGTCTTTATTTTAACTAGGAAGTTATTAAATAGTTAATAACTATTTAATAACTATTGTACCTAGTTAAAATAAATACAAAGTTGCCTGTAAAATAAAAATAAACCCTAAGATAGCTACAATGTAACTATTAGTTATATTGTAACTAGCTTAGGGTTTATATTATAGGTAAGTATTTAGTTTTAAATAGGAATAATTTAGTTAATTGTAGTAATTTTATTTAGATTTATTTAAATTATATTTAAGTTAGGGGGTGTTAGGGTTAGGGTTAGACTTAGGTTTAGGGGTTAATATGTTTATTATAGTGGCGGCGACGTTGGGGGCGGTAGATTAGGGGTTAATAAATGTAGGTAGGTTGCGATGACATAGGGGGCGGCAGATTAGGGGTTGATAAATAAAATGTAGGTGTCGGCGATGTTGGGGGCATCAGATTAGGGGTTCATAAGTATAATGTAGGTGGCGGCGGTGTCCGGAGCAGCAGATTAGGGGTTAATAATGTAATGCAGGTGTCTGCGATGTCGGGGGCAGCAGATTAGGGGTTAATAAGTGTAAGATTAGGGGTGTTTAGACTCGGGGTTCATGTTAGGGTGTTAAGTGTAGACATATAATGTATTTCCCCATAGGAATCAATGGGGCTGCGTTAGGAGCTTTACGCTGCTTTTTTGCAGTAGTTAGGTATTTTTTTCAGGCGGCTCTCCCCCATTGATTCCTATGGGGAAATTGTGCACGAGCATGTTTTACCAGCTCACCACTAACGTAAGCAGCGCTGGTATTGAGGTGAGATGTGGAGCTAAATTTTGCTCTAAGCTCACTTTTTGCGGCTAACGCCAGGTTTGTAAAAACCCGTAATACCAGTGTTGTCTGTAAGTGAGCAGTGAGCATAAACTGCTCGTTAGTACCGCACAGCCTCTAACGCAAAACTCATAATCTAGGCGTAAATTTGTTAATTTACTAAATATTTTAGTAATATTACATCAAATTACACATAAATATGTATTGCAGTTGCTGCCAATATAACATGGAATCAGAAATGGTTACAAACTAAAAAATCAATCAACACTATTAAGAATAAATATGAATTATTATCAAAATTATGATTTTTGACCAACGGGTCTAATAATTTGGCAAACTATGGTATATTGCCCATGTGCAAAAAAATGTTTAATTCAAAAACATTTTTAAATACTAGAATATATGTATATAAAAAACGGCCAGTTTTGCATTTTATCAAGTGCTATTAGCTGTCAAATTAAATATGTGACAAATGATTACAAAAATCTGTTGAATTGTATGTAGAAATTAGATTGTGATCACCTTGAACAGGACTGTCCCATGTTACTTACAGAGACTTTTTCCGGTAAGCTAATAATGTGTTTTCAGGTTCATTAAACAATCGAAAATGAATGATTGTAATTGGTTTAACTTCAAAAAGGGCATATCAGTGGCAGAAAACAGGCCTAAAAAAGATTTGATAAAATATTGTGATCAACTCCTTTATTAGTAAGAATTGTCCAGCAAAAAAACTCACTTAAAGGGACATGAAACCCAATTTTCTTATTTCATGAATTAGAAAGAGCTTGTGATTTTAAACAACTTTCCAATTTACTTCTGTTATCTAATTTGTTTCATTCTCTCTGTATCCTTTGTTGAAAATCATACCTAGGTAGGCTCAGTAGCTGATGATAGGTGGCTACACATATATTACTCATGTCATTTGCTCAACCATGTGCATTGCTATTTCTTCAACAAAGGATACCAAGAAAATTAAACAAATTAGATAATAGAAGTAAATTTGAAATTTCTGTAAAATTCTATACTATGTCAGAATAATTTTGGGTTTTATGTCCCTTTAAGGCCAATACTAAAAGTCATGCAAACTGTCTGAGCCTTGATAAGAGCATTTAAGACAGTTATTTTCCATTGTAGTGATTTAGCAAAAGTTCTAGATATATTGAATGTCTTATTAAACAGTTTAATTTGTTCTTCTTTGACTTCCATCAGTAAAGATATCTTTCTCTACTAGATGGCATAATGCAGTAAAAGTTTTGCTGATGGTTATATTTTATGTGCTTACCCAAGTATGACACAGTATATACACATATAAACACATAAATATATATGTATATATTCATATACATATTTATTTAATTATTGCTGCCCAACACTGCACAAATTGCCCCCTGCGCTGTCCTAGGTGGTTTGCCGTGTCTGACAGCATGAGAATGAGGTTCTGGAAGCACACTCTCCAGGCAACGCAAACTCACTTGTAATACCAGCACACATTTACGTGAGCTGGTATTACTGAGTGTAGCGGCAATATCACGATCTGAAAGCACAATATTGTGCTCCACTCGTAATCAAGCCCTTAATTTTTTAAAAGGGCATTTACATATTAATGTAATATAATAATTTATGATCATATGTTTCATCCTTTCAAAATAGATTATCTAATCCCTAAGACCCACACATAAGCACTGATTTACATTGCAAAGGTACTATCTAAATTAAAAAGCAACACAAATTAAAAAGGCATATATTTATATATATATATACACACATATCATATATATACATATATATATATATATATATATATATATATATACAGTATCTCACAAAAGTGAGTACACCCCTCACATTTTTGTAAATATTTTATTATATCTTTTCATGTGACAACACTGAAGAAATGACACTTTGCTACAATGCAAAGTAGTGAGTATACAGCCTGTATAACAGTGTAAATTTGCTGTCCCCTCAAAATAACTCAACACACAGTCATTAATGTCTAAACCGTTGGCAACAAAAGTGAGTACACCCCTAAGCAGAAATGTCCAAATTGGGCCCAAAGTGTCAATATTTTGTGTGGCCACCATTATTTCTACTAGAGTCCTATTCCACTCCTCCATGACAACATCAAGGAGCTGGTGGTGGTGGATGTTAGAGACCTTGCTTTCCCCCACCTTCCATTTGAGGATGCCCCACAGATGCTCAATCGGTTTTTGGACTGGAGACATGCTTGGCCAGTCCATCACCTTTACCCTCAGCTTCTTTAGCAAGGCCAACTTGGAGGTGTGTTTGGGGTTGTTATCATGTTGGAATAGTGCCCTGCGACCCAGTCTCCGAAGGGAGGGGGATCATGCTCTGCTTCAGTATGTCACAGTACATGTTGGCATTCATGGTTCCATCAATGAACTGTAGCTCCCCAGTGCTGGCAGCACTCATGCAGACCATGACACTCCCACCACCATGCTTGACTGTAGGCAAGACACATTTGTCTTTGTTCTCCTCACCTGGTTGCCGCAACACACGCTTGACACCATCTGAACCAAATGATTTTTTCTTGGTCTCATCGGACCACAGGACATGGTTCCAGTACTCCATGCCCTTAATCTGCTTGTCTTCAGCAAACTGTTTGCGGGCTTTCTTGTGCATCATCTTTAGAAGAGGTTTCTTCTGGGACGACAGCCATGCAGATTAATTTAATGCAGTGTTCGGCGTATGGTCTGAGCACTGACCGACTGAACCCCCACCCCTTCATCCTCTGCAGCAATGCTGGCAGGACTCATTTGTCTATTTCCCTAAGAAATCCTCTGGATATGACGCTGAGCACGTGCACTCAACTTCTTTGGTCGACATTGGCAAGACCTTTTCTGAGTGGAACCTGTCCTGTGAAACTGCTGTATGGTCTTGCCCACTGTGCTGCAGCTCAGTTTCAGGGTCTTGGCAATCTTCTTATAGCCTAGGACATCTTTATGTTGAGCAACAATTGTTTTTTTCAGATCCTCAGAGAGTTCTTTGCTACGTTGAACTTCCAGTGACCAGTATGAGAGAGTGTGAGAGCGATAACACCAAATGTAACACACCTGCTCCCCATTCACACCTGAGACCTTGTAACACTAATGAGTCACATGACACCAGGGAGCAAAAATTGCTAATTTGGCCCAATTTGGAAATTTCCACTTAGGGGTGTACTCACTTTTGTTGCCAGCGGTTTTAGACATTGATGGCTGAGTTATTTTGAGGGGACAGCAAATTTACACTGTTATACAGGCTACTGTACATTGTAGCAAAGTGTCATTTCTTCAGTGTTGTCACATGAAAAGATATAATAAAATATTTACAAAAATGTGAGGGGTGTACTCACTTTTGTGAGATACTGTATATATACAGTGTATATATATATATATATATATATATATAGATAGATAGATAGATAGATAGATAGATAGATATTCTGACTTCATCTTAGTTTGCCTGCTAACCCCAGGCAGGTCACCAATTTTTGAGGTTTCATTTTTGTGTTCCATCCCTCTCTCTGTGGCTTAGATGTTTAATTTGATGCATAACACTTATCAGCTTCCATATTCATACGCCCTATAAGATTATGCAGTAAAAAAAATTCAACATTGACCAACATGACCCAACATTTCGTTTAGGTGAAGCTTCCAGTGTGATCTAAAATGTAGGGGCCAAAAGGAAAGAAATGCCCTTCCTCTAGGTTTTGGAAAAGTTTGTAAAATGCCACAATTCATCACATGGTCACCAAGTTTCATTCTGGCAGCAATTAACCTGAACACATGTCCAACACTCTCAGTTACTGCTTTTTTCTCTGAGCTTGCCACATCACTATTAATGTTCTTGAAACCTTTTTTTTTTCAGAACGCAGATGCAGAGGATCACAGTGTCCTCCATAGTGTGACTAATACATCCTACAAGCTCAGTTTGCTGCTTACCGGCGTGCTGCTACAGTGCCTTCAATCTCACAGGTAGAGAATCAAAATCCTCAACAAATCTCCTGCCCTTCTAACCAGGTTGACATTTTTCGGAATAGTTCTTAAGATATTCTTACTCACCATTCTTTGATGATAGCCTTTTTTTTCTTGCCTACAGAGCTTTCATCACCAAGATATTGATTCAGCATGCCTTTACATAAGGTCTTTTGAGCTTTTCATGGTAGCACTGGATTCTATTCTGTTCATATTTTCATTTTCACTTTTTTATTACAACTCAATTTCTTCCTCCCTGGAACCTCAATTTTAAAGATTTAAAATAGCATGTGCTTCCCTGAGTTGTGCGAGGGGATTGGCAAATCACAATTTTCAGTCTAACTCTACTTTTGATTTTTGAACAAACAGATCAATATTTTAGGATACAGAGTGAATTGAGAAAACCACCAAGCTTGAAAGACGCGGTCTCACTCAAACTATTCTCTTTAATGGCCCCTATTCTAATCTATCGTCATTTCTTAATTCAGGTTATTTTTGTCTTAAATTAACCAGTGATTCCAGTGGAGAAAAAAATCCTCCTGAGATGTTTAAAATTGTAAGCATGCTAAACAATTAATTATGCTTTTTATTAGTAAATATAACATTTGGATACTTAAAAGTCACCAATGTTCCATTTTAGACTGTCATCCCATAGAGTCTTGTCCCACCATCAATACAGAATAAATATATTAACAAACCAGATCTATGCAAAGTAAAGATTTGATTGTGCTTAACCATGCTGATAAATATATCATTTTAACTATCTACATGAGATATATAGAAATATATATTTTAAAATAAAAAGAAAATGTTCTTCTAAGTGAAGAACATTGGTATGTAAAATATAAATAACTGCCTCCAGGTTTAGCACAGTTGGTCTAATGTGTGTTGGGTTGAAATCAATACTATTCCCTTTTTTCCCTAAAGTGACATTTTACTTTTTAGAACTCAGACTTTAATACTTTGCAATGTCACCCAGAAATTATAAACATGATGGTTTGTGCATGTGGTTTTCACCTATAAATAATTCCTGCAAGAATCAAACACAAGCAATTCGGAACAGTTGGAGTATATAGGATAGGATTTGTAAGATGGCATTTGTGTGAGTTGGTTGGGGTTCAGTGGGTTTTATAGTTGTGATTTAAATTTAGAATATGATAATATATAATATAATGGCTTAACAAAAGAAGTTATGAACAAACATATAAATGTAAATGTGTAATGGCTAATAAAAATATATTTAATACTAAATAAAATTTGATAGAAATTGTAGAAAACAAGTCTTAGATTGCCAAGCTAAAGCAGACTAGGGGCTGTTGATCAAAAGCTCGCTATAATAGAGAAATCACAAAAAATTGCTTTCTGCTGTGAAATTACACAATTTTATAGTTACTTGACTGGAGCCAAAATAAATTGACCACTAATATTTGTTTTAGTTAATAAGTAAATGGTTATGTAAATAGTTGATTTTTCATTTTTATTAATTCGTTTGTAGTTTGTGTGGTTGACCTTTGAGAGCAAAGAACATTATGCATCATAATATATTACAATATCCTAACTGTAGAAACTGATACATTTTTTTATTACATGTTTGACTTGTTAATGATAGATCTTACCATGAACTGTGGTAATGAAGATGTGAAACGCAGCGAGGCAGAAGATAGCCGATATGTGAAGGTTCCATGCATTAGGCTTCGAGTTCATCATTCTGTAAATGTTATTGTGTGTGAGACTAAATCTTTATCTTTGGACAAAAAAAGCAATCATTAATTATAGGCAATACATATATAAATATGTTAGTATTTAAAGGGACATGAACCCCATTTTCTTCTTTTATGATTCATAAAGGGTATACAATTTTAAACAACTTGCCAATTTACTTATATTATCTACTTAGATTGGAACCAGTTGTGCATTGCTGCTATATCAACCAAGGATACACAGAGAGTGGAGCAAATGTGAAAATAGAAAATAGATTTAAAAAGTTGTTTAAAATTGTATGGTCTACCTGGATCATGAAAGACACATTTTGAGTTTCATTTCTCTTTAAGGACCAATTCTTTTTCAGTGAGTGTGGAATTATATTAACATCTCAAACATTCAAGCTATACTGCAATCTGACCAATGGTATTACATTGCATTTTCTTTAATAATTTAATTTTTACAACAGAATTAGAAAAGTCATGATTTTTTTCTCAAATTAGGAGCAAAGATTTTTTTTATTTTTTTTTAATCTACACTATTACATGCAATATAAGAATTTTCTTTTGTCTTAAATTGCTCTGTGTTGTATCAGAAATGTGTTATTTAACAATGTATTTGTGTTGCTTCAAAATGGAAAATGTAATAATTAATATTGCATCTTATTTAAACATCATAAAAAAATCCTGAAATGTACAGAAGTCAAATGAGTTTATACCCCTTGAACAGAATACAAAAAAGAGACAATAAAAATAATGTGAATTAGGACTACTTGCAACTTACCTGTTTATTTAAAAGTGGCATGAAAAGTTGCACAACCTACTGTCCTTAGTAAATTCTTAGCCAAAGTATTATGAGTATAACATTTTTATACATTTAACTTGATTCTCTGTTAATTATTATCAGCAGCAAACACTACAGTGTACTAAGATAGGTGGATATAATGGAAGGGGGCGGATAAGGGGTATAAACACCAACATTAGCAATGTTATCAGCACCTGTAATCCTTGTAGGTAGTAATTTTATACCTTTAAATATTAATAAAGTGTCTGATAACCTGGAACTCAAGCCTCGATTTGGTTAAAAAAAAAAAAAAAAATCTCCTTCTCTCTCTCTCTCTCTCTCTCTCTCTCTCTCTCTCTCTCTCTCTCTCTCTCTCTCTCTCTCTCTCTCTCTCTCTCTCTATATATATATATAAAATTTAAAGTGGTGTTTGAGTGGTTATTAAAGGGATAGTAAACCCAATTTTTTCTTTCAGGATTCAGATAAAGCATGCAATTTTTAGCAACTTTCTAATTTACTCCTATTATTAATTTTTCTTTTTTCTCTTGCTATCTTTATTTAAAAAGCAAGAATATAAGAATAGAAGCCTGCCCATTTATGGTTCAGCACCTGGGTTGCGCTTGCTGATTGGTGGCTAAATGTAGCCACCAAATAGCAAGCACTATCCAGGGTGCTGAACCAAAAATGGGCTGGCTCCTTAGTTTAGATGCCCGCTTTTTCAAAAAAAGATAGCAAGAGAACAAAGAAAAATTGATAATAGGAGTAAATTAGAAAGTTGCTTAAAATGGGTTTACTATCCCTTTAAGTCCCTCTTTATCCCTTTGCCTAATACAAAATATTTAAATTGATCAAGGTCACATCATAGAATTTTCCTGTTTTATTTCTAAAAATGCACATTAATTATTTAAGGAGGGTCACATGAGTGGTGTCAATCAGCTTGAGAGCCTCACTTTACAGAATAAGAACTGGAGATTTGGGAGTTGGGTATGTAGTAAGGTTTAGAGAAAGGTATTGTAAAATATCCAAGTAAGTAGGGACAGTATTTAAAATTACCCTTTTTACAATGGATACCCCTCCCATCAAATTGTAAACTACATGATTTTGAACCTTCGTATCTGAGAATAATTTTACAATGAAAACTGCAGCTTTATTTTGTCAGATGAGTATATTGTTTTATGTTTACTCTTTTCACTGATTTCCCTGTCCCCCAGAACAAAAGAATCATTGCTAACCAATCACAAACTAATATTCAGATATAGCACAATCTCTGTTTGCAAATGTGCAGTTGAGAGAGACTGGGGAAGCCTGCACTTATCTTCTCTCTTAAAGTGATGGTAAATCCGAACGTTTAACAAATGCTTTGATTTACTATCACTAAAAATAAGTGGAGGTTAAGTGATCATATATGTAAAAAAGGGTGCTAAACTCATCCTTTCTTTGCAGTTGCACAGCGCTAAACTCAGCAGCTCCGGCTCCCAACGGGACATCAGTCTGCACCTCTAAACCAATACCCGTGCATGCATACAGAACACTGTCAGTTGACATGCACAGCTATTGGTTTAGAGGTGCAAACGTCACCTCATTGAAGGAGACTGATGTGCTGTGGGCGGCCGGAGCTGCTGAGTTTATCGATGTGTAACGGCACAGAAAGGGTGAGTTTAGCACCTTTTTTTACATATTTGATCACTTAACCACTTTTTTTTTTAGTAATGGTAAATCCTAGCGTTTGTTATGCGCTTGGATTTACCATCACTTAAAGGTGGTTTAGCACTGATTCAACTTAGTTACTATTGCAAAGAATGATTCTCCAATCTTGATTGCAGGTGATGCAATACTGATAATCCACTCTTTACAAACATGTGACTGCTGAAAATATTAGTGGGGAGGGTGAGTAAACAAAAGCTTGCATAAACTGTCTAAAAGTATTAACCCAAACCTCCCTCAGAGAGAGTAAAACAAGCACACATTTAGATGTATTTTACAGCAAAATAAATGATGAATGTATATTACAATAATGTTGTATTTGCAATAATGAAACATTTTATGCATTGTTGAAATGTCAAGTTTAATGGTCCTTTAAGTTCCAGTAATCTTTATGCTCTTGGGTAAAGTGCTGAACTTTTCATCAGTTTAATTAATTCTATTTTGAATTAACAAAAATAAAACACAAAGGGCCAGATAACGAGTGGCCGCCTAACAGTTATGCGTGAGTGAAAAGGGATTTATTGGGTGTTTTTGCATGTATCGGGTGTAGCGAGCGTATTACAAGTTGAAAGTAAACACGAACGTGTGAGCGCAATCACAATTTACGCTACCTCAGAGCTCTGGTTGACTGCTTCGCAAAACAGAAAAGTGTCACAAAATACATCACAAATATATTGAAAAGTATAGTTACACTCATAATAACACACAAAAAAAATTTGAACAAAAAAGTTATAAAGGCTCAATGATATGAGGACTCAGGTAGCCAAAGGTATTTAACATAAAGATACAATTTGCAGACACATATATATACATATAAACACATTAATACATACGTATACATATATAGACATATATATATAAGTCAATTGGAGCCCTTTGCAGTTAATTAGATGAAAACATGTATAAAACATATTTATACAATATTCATATTTAATAAAGTGTTATACTGTGTATTTACTGTAAATATTTCACTTTTTAATGTACATAGCAGAATATGTTTTATGTATTTTTAAATTGATATTCCTATATATTTCTGTATATATCTATACCAATATATATATATATAATTATCTCTCTTTATATATATATATATATATATATATATATATATATATATATATATATATATAGTAGAGCAGGAGCGGTGAATCCCACGGACGGTCTCCGTGTTGCAAAGGATCCAAAACAAGCAGGCACACAGGTTTTCTTTAACAATCCGTTTTAATGTAAGCCAAAAAAAACACACGTTTCGGCTCAAACACGAGCCCTTTTCAATGGTGTTCAAAACCGGATGTGACAAAAGCACCCAAACCTCTACCTTAAATACCCACCCATCCCCCTTGTGAGCACCAATCAGTGTACAGATCCGAAACACACACATGCACATACTGGCAACACACCGGACTTCAATATGCATACTGTTGGTTCACAGAAGACGCCGCGTGACGTCACCACGCTTCCTCCGTCTCAGTGAAATGTCAGTAGCCACAGGTAACCATAGAAACACAGTATAAACAACTGTGGTGTACTGTTAGTGTGAAGAGGTGCGGTATCGGATGCGTAACTATCAACTAATAATAAACAAACCCAGAGCAGTGAGTGTTCAAAACAACAAAAATCAATGCATATATAAACAAAAATAAGGTATCTAAATATTGATACAAAGGAAAATAATACTAAGTAAGATTGTAAATTCTGCTATTGGAACCAAAGTTTAAACATATAGCACAGCCCTCTATACACATGGTATCAAGGCATGTGGGAAATAGCAGATAACACAGAGGGTAAAAAGCCCCCATTGTGTCAGAACTGATATTAGTTTACATTACATCATGCATTAAGGAATAGGTAGAAACACAATTTAGGATGACTCCCAGATGGCCGTGTCTTATTTATGTTTGTACCAGCAGCCAAAGTCTATATTAGCATTAAGTCCCCGAGGGGCAACAGTGTCCAGATTGAAGATCCAGCGGGCTTCCATTCTAAGCAGGGCTAAACCTCTGTCACCACCCCGTCGGTGGCGGGGCACATGATCTATCAACATGACCCGCAAGGAAGAGACAGTATGTCCTGCAGCTGCAAAATGTCGTGCAACAGGCTGCTCGAATTGTCCCTTGTCAATTGCCTGACGAATTGCTGTTTTATGGTTTGCCAAGCGTTCTTTGAATGATGTTACCGTTTTACCAATGTAAAATTTCGAACATGGGCAAATGATGGCATAGACCACATATTCTGAGGTGCCCGTTAATCTGTGATTAATCTTATACCTCTTGTCGTTATGAGGATGTTGAAAAGAGGTTCCAGATATGAGATTATTACAGGTGACATAATTGCCACATTTGTAGCATCCAGGTTTACCTTTCGTTAACCACATTTGCTTTTCATAGCAGTGTGTAGGATCACTAAGTACCAATAGATCCCTAAGGTTGCTTGCTCATTTATATACCAACTGAGGTACAGGAGCATCCACAAAGGTAAGGCTGGTGTCCTTAGATAGCATCAGCCAGTGTTTCCTGATCACATTCTGAACCATCCTAGATCCCGGGGTATACGTGGTTATAAAGTTCAGCCGCTTCGGCTGTTTAGCCGTGGTCCGTTTTGATGTAGACAGATCTTGTGTTAGTTTGCTACCCCCTCTCTAGAAATTTCTGGGACATTTCATCGAGTTGTCTCTCCTTTCGGGAGTCATCCGTGTTATTGCGGACGACCCGCAGGAGTTGGGAAGAGCTGACACCATCTCTTTGGAATTTTGGATGATAACTCTGGTAGTGTAGAATTGGGTTTTTATCAGTGGGTATTTTAAACAAGGTTGTTTGTAGTTTGTATCCATTAGAGATTTCTACCCTAAAAATTTCCAGATCCAAGAAGTTAATCTTGTCCCTGCTGTGTTCCATTTTAAACCTGATGGTTGATTCAAGAGCATTCAAACCATTAACCCATTCTACTAGACCTTCAAGGGTGCCACCCCAGATCAGAAAAACATCATCTATGTACCTACGGTACAATTTGATGGGGTTCTGTCTGGAGAAAATGTTATATTTTTCATACATTGCCATATAAATGTTTGCGTAGGATGGGGCCATATTCGACCCCATCGCAGTACCCATGACCTGCAAAAAATAGTCATTTTAAAACCGAAAATAATTTTTCTCCAGACAGAACTCCATCAAATGCAAAAGAAATTCAACAGGAGGGCCCATATACAATAGGTTGTCAGTCAGAATTTGTCTTACCATATCTATACCATGACCATGAGGTATCACGGTATATAAACTTACCACATCCATAGTCACTAGGATGTCGGTCGGGGATAAGTCATCAATATTTCTTAAGAGTTTGATAAGTTCAGATGAATCTTTCAGATGAGACTGTGTGTTTGTACTACTGGCTGTAAGTAGAAATCAATAAATTCTGCTAGAGGCTGCATGAGTGACCCCCTGGCAGACACAATGGGTCTGCCAAGGGGGTCCTCAAGCGACTTGTGTACTTTGGGCAGTAGATATAGTATTGGACAAATTGGGTGATCCACCGTAAGGTACCCCAATGTATCATCATCAATAACACCTGCTTGATATGCCAAGCCCAAAAAATCATCAATCTGTTTTTTAAACAGTCTTGTTGGATTAGATTGCAATTTGCGGTAAGTGTTCAAGTCATGTAATTGTTTACAAGCCTCTCCCCTGTACTGTGTATAGTCAAGTATTACCGTAGCACCACCCTTATCCGCAGGCCTGATGACTATGTCCCTGTCAGTTGATAATGACTTAATGGCCCGTCTTTCAGCACTTGTGAGATTATCTCTGGACAACGGCATACTCTTATGTAGTTCTATAAGGGAGGTGGTACAAATATGATGGAATGTTTTTATCGAGGAGTGGGTATTAATGGGTTCAAAAGTACTGGACGCTTTAAATTGTTTGGGGGTATGGTCTCCCTTATCTTTAAAAAAATCTTTAAGCTTGAACTGTCTTTGAAATCTCCCCATATCAACCAGCAGGTCAAAAAGATCACAGCGAGGGGTTGGTACAAAAGATAAACCCCTATTAAGCACTTTTATTTTGTCACTTGTAAGGAGGCATTTACTTAAATTATAAACTATTGTGTCTTCTTTTGATGCTGTTGATTTTTGCGTTTTGCCCCGCCCCCTTCTGAGGCTACTGCCTCGGGGCCTACGGCTAAAGGGGGCTTTTGTGCAGATCGTGTGGTTACCCCACTAGATGTGGTAGCTATTGTAGTCTGATTTTAACTTTCTGAAGAATCTCCCCCACTACTGTCAACTGTGGTTAGATTGCTCCGTCTATTCCTATTAAAAGGCGCTCTCCTACGTCCACCCCAGGTGTTATCCCTACCAAACAGCCAACTATAGACTTTCTTATCTCTATAGTCATTCTCAACGGTAACAAATTTTTTGTTTTTAAATGTCAGCAGGTCCTGTTTGTATTTTTTCTACCTGGGTCTATAATTTCAAAATCCAGTCAGTGGAAGTGTCAGATTTAAGAACAGTCAGTAATGTTTCTTTTACAGCATCAATTTCTTTTTTGACATTTAATTTAAGTCTGGACACCTCCTCTATTACCAGGAGCATTAAATTATGCGAACATTTGCTTAAAATCCAGAGTGGGAATGTTTTTTACTCTGAATCCCCTGGGGATTAATTTTAACTTATGATACTTTGATAAGTAAACTGCATGAAGGTGAAAATCTACCTCTTTCTTTTCAAGGTGTAATAATTTGTGGTAAATATTATTTGGTGTCTCACCTCTGGTCTCTTCCAACTCCTGCAGGTCTGCCTCACAGCGAATGCGAGCTGCATCTGCCTCCATGAAGGCAAAGTCCTCTATATTTCCATAAGGGTCTTCAATATTAGGCACTTCCTGAGTGGTACATAGTGTATCCATACCAGTCCTAGAAAATGTTGATGTAAACTGTGTAAGTTCTCCTGTTGTACAATAACAGAACAGGTTTTGAGGTGATATCCACACCAAATATAAATAATTTGTACAGCCTCCAAAGGGCAAATGTAGCCCTGCAGTAAGTTTGGGTGCACGTATCAGAGTAAAAGGTATACAAATTGGCAGAGGTATACGGCACTCACTTTATCTTTCCAGCTACCTAGTGCTCAAACTAGGAATATACAAAGAGTAGAGCAGGAGCAGTGAATCCCACGGATGGTCTCCGTGTTGCAAGGGATCCAAAACAAGCAGGCACACAGGTTTTCTTTAACAATCTGTTTTAATGTAAGCCAAAAAAACCCAGACGTTTCGGCTCAAACACAAGCCTTTTTCAATGGTGTTCAAAACTGGGTATGACAAAAGCACCCAAACCTCTACCTTAAGTACCCACCCATCCCCCTTGTGAGCACCAATCAGTGTACAGATCCGAAGCATACCCATGCACATACTGGCAACACACCGGACTTCAATATGCATACTGTTGGTTCACAGAAGACGCCGCGTGACGTCACCACGCTTCCTCCGTCTCAGTGAAATGTCAGTAGCCGCAGGTAACCATAGAAACACAGTATAAACAACTGTGGTGTACTGTTAGTGTGAAGAGGTGCGGTATCGGATGGATAACTATCAACTAATAATAAACAAACCCAGAGCAGTGAGTGTTCAAAACAACAAAAATCAATGCATATATAAACAAAAATAAGGTATCTAAATATTGATACAAAGGAAAATAATACTAAGTAAGATTGTAAATTCTGCTATTGGAACCAAAGTTTAAACATATAGCGCAGCCCTCTATACACATGGTATCAAGGCATGTGGGAAATAGCAGATAACACAGAGGGTAAAAAGCCCCCATTGTGTCAGAACTGATATTAGTTTACATTACATCATGCATTAAGGAATAGGTAGAAACACAATTTAGGATGACTCCCAGATGGCCGTGTCTTATTTATGTTTGTACCAGCAGCCAAAGTCTATATTAGCATTAAGTCCCCGAGGGGCAACAGTGTCCAGATTGAAGATCCAGTGGGCTTCCATTCAACGCAGTGCTAAACCTCTGTCACCACCCCGTCGGTGGCGGGGCACATGATCTATCAACATGACCCGCAAGGAAGAGACAGTATGTCCTGCAGCTGCAAAATGTCGTGCAACTGGCTGCTCGGATTGTCTTACTGCAGGGCTACATTTGCCCTTTGGAGGCTGTACAAATTATTTATATTTGGTGTGGATATCGCTCAAAACCTGTTCTGTTATTGTACAACAGGAGAACTTACACACTTTACATCAGCATTTTCTAGGACTGGTATGGAAACACTATGTACCACTCAGGAAGTGCCTAATATTGAAGACCCTTATGGAAATATAGAGGACTTTGCCTTCACGGAGGCAGATGCAGCTCGCATTCGCTGTGTGGCAGACCTGCAGGAGTTGGAAGAGACCAGAGGTGAGACACCAAATAATATTTACCACAAATTATTACACCTTGAAAAGAAAGAAGTAGATTTTCACCTTCATGCAGTTTACTTATCAAAGTATCATAAGTTAAAATTTATCCCCAGGGGATTCAGAGTTAAAAACATTGCCACTCTAGGTAGGAATAACATTGATTTTTGCAGGAGGTGGTGTGGGACTTTAAGCAAATGTTCGCATGATTTAATGCTCCTGGTAATAGAGGAGGTGTCCAGACTTAAATTAAATGTCAAAAAAGAAATTGATGCTGTAAAAGAAACATTACTGACTGTTCTTACATCTGACACTTCCACTGACTGGATTTTGAAATTAAAGACCCAGGTAGAAAAATACAAACAGGACCTGCTGACATTTAAAAACAAAAAATTTGTTACCGTTGAGAACGACTATAGAGATAAGAAAGTCTATAGTTGGCTGTTTGGTAGGGATAACACCTGGGGTGGACGTAGGAAAGCACCTTTTAATAGGAATAGATGGATCAATCTCACCACAGTTGACAGTAGTGGGGGAGATTCTTCAGAAAGTGAAAATCAGACTACAATAGCTACCACATCTAGTGGGGTAACCACACGATCTGCACAAAAGCCCCCTTTAGCCGTAGGCCCCGAGGCGGTAGCCTCAGGAGGGGGCGGGGCAAAACTAAAAAATCAACAGCATCAAAAGAAGACACAATAGTTTATAATTTAAGTAAATGCCCCCTTACAAGTGACGAAATAAAAGTGCTTAATAGGGGTTTATCTTTTGTACCAACCCCTCGCTGTGATCTTTTTGACCTGCTGGTTGATATGGGGAGATTTCAAAGACAGCTCAAGCTTAAAAGATTTTTTTAAAGATAAGGGAGACCATACCCCCAAACAATTTAAAGCGTCCAGTACTTTTGAACCCATTAATACCCACTCCTCGATAAAAACATTTCATCATATTTGTACCACCTCCCTTATAGAACTACATAAGAGTATGCCGTTGTCCAGAGATAATCTCACAAGTGCTGAAAGACGGGCCATTAAGTCATTATCAACTGACAGGGACATAGTCATCAGGCCTGCGGATAAGGGTGGTGCTACGGTAATACTTGACTATACACAGTACAGGGGAGAGGCTCGTAAACAATTACATGACTTGAACACTTACCGCAAATTGCAATCTAATCCAACAAGACTGTTCAAAAAACAGATTGATGATTTTTTGGGCTTGGTATATCAAGCAGGTGTTATTGATTATGATACATTGGGGTACCTTACGGTGGATCACCCAATTTCTCCAATACTATATCTACTGCCCAAAGTACACTAGTCGCTTGAGGACCCCCCTGGCAGACCCATTGTGTCTGCCAGGGGGTCACTCATGCAGCCCCTAGCAGAATTTATTGATTTCTACTTACATCCAGTAGTACAAAACACACAGTCTCATCTGAAAGATTCATCTGAACTTATCAAACTCTTAAGAAATATTGATGACTTATCCCCGACCGACATCCTAGTGACTATGGATGTGGTAAGTTTATATACCGTGATACCTCATGGTCATGGTATAGATATGGTAAGACAAATTCTGACTGACAACCTAATGTATACGGACCCTCCCATTGAATTTCTTTTGCATTTGATTGAGTTCTGTCTGGAGAAAAATTATTTTCGGTTTGAAAATGACTATTTTTTGCAGGTCATGGGTACTGCGATGGGGTCGAATATGGCCCCATCCTACGCAAACATTTATATGGCAATGTATGAAAAATATAACATTTTCTCCAGACAGAACCCCATCAAATTGTACCGTAGGTACATAGATGATGTTTTTCTGATCTGGGGTGGCACCCTTGAAGGTCTAGTAGAATGGGTTAATGGTTTGAATGCTCTTGAATCAACCATCAGGTTTAAAATGGAACACAGCAGGGACAAGATTCACTTCTTGGACCTGGAAATTTTTAGGGTAGAAATCTCTAATGGATACAAACTACAAAAAACCTTGTTTAAAAAACCCACTGATAAAAACTCAATTCTCCACTACCAGAATTATCATCCAAAATTTCCAAGAGATGGTGTCAGCTCTTCCCAACTCCTGTGGGTCATCCGCAAAAACACGGATGACTCCCGAAAGGAGAGACAACTTGATGAAATGTCCCAGAAATTTCTGGAGAGGGGGTATCCACCCACTTTAATAAACCAACACAGAGGAGAAGCAAGCAAACTAACACAAGATCTGTCTACATCAAAACGGACCATGGCTGAACAGCCGAAGCGGCTGAACTTTATAACCACTTATACCCCGGGATCTAGGATGGTTCAGAATGTTATCAGGAAACACTGGCTGATGCTCTCTAAGGACTCCAGCCTTCCCTTTGTGGATGCTCCTGTACCTCGGTTGGTATATAAACGAGCAAGCAACCTTAGGGATCTATTGGTACTTAGTGATCCTACACACTGCTATGAAAAGCAAATGTGGTTAACGAAAGGTAAACCTGGATGCTACAAATGTGGCAATTGTGTCACCTGTAATAATCTCATATCTGGAACCTCTTTTCAACATCCTCATAACAACAAGAGGTATAAGATTAATCACAGATTAACGTGCACCTCAGAATATGTGGTCTATGCCATCATTTGCCCATGTTCGAAATTTTACATTGGTAAAACGGTAACATCATTCAAAGAATGCTTGGCAAACCATAAAACAGCAATTCGTCAGGCAATTGACAAGGGACAAACCGAGCAGCCAGTTGCACAACATTTTGCAGCTGCAGGACATACTGTCTCTTCCTTGCGGGTCATGTTGATAGATCATGTGCCCCGCCACCGACGGGGTGGTGACAGAGGTTTAGCCCTGCTTAGAATGGAAGCCCGCTGGATCTTCAATCTGGACACTGTTGCCCCTCGGGGACTTAATGCTAATATAGACTTTGGCTGCTGGTACAAACATAAATAAGACACGGCCATCTGGGAGTCATCCTAAATTGTGTTTCTACCTATTCCTTAATGCATGATGTAATGTAAACTAATATCAGTTCTGACACAATGGGGGCTTTTTACCCTCTGTGTTATCTGCTATTTCCCACATGCCTTGATACCATGTGTATAGAGGGCTGTGCTATATGTTTAAACTTTGGTTCCAATAGCAGAATTTACAATCTTACTTAGTATTATTCTCCTTTGTATCAATATTTAGATACCTTATTTTTGTTTATATATGCATTGATTTTTGTTGTTTTGAACACTCACTGCTCTGGGTTTGTTTATTATTAGTTGATAGTTACGCATTCGATACCGCACTTCTTCACACTAACAGTACACCACAAATGTTTATACTGTGTTTCTATGGTTACCTGCGGCTACTGACATTTCACTGAGACGGAGGAAGCATGGTGACGTCATGCGGCGTCTTCTGTGAACCAACAGTATGCATATTGAAGTCCGGTGTGTTTCCAGTATGTGCATGGGTGTGTTTCTGATCTGTACACTGTTTGGTGCTCACAAGGGGGATGGGTGGGTATTTAAGGTAGAGGTTTGGGTGCTTTTGTCACATCCGGTTTTGAACACCATTGAAAAAGGCTCGTGTTTGAGCCGAAACGTGTGTTTTTTTTGGCTTACATTAAAACGGATTGTTAAAGAAAACCTGTGTGCCTGCTTGTTTTGGATCCTTTGCAACACGGAGACCGTCTGTGGGATTCACCGCTCCTGCTCTGCTGTTTGTATATTCCTAGTTTGAGCACCAGGTAGCTGGAAAGATAAAGTGAGTGCCGTATACCTCTGCCAATTTATATATATATATATATATATATATATATATATCTATATATATATATATCTATATATATATATATATATATATATATAGATAGATATATATAGTACCAAAATACCATTAGATACATGTTGAATATCTATTTAAAAATAAATAGAAAATATTCTGCTATGTGAAGAACATTGCAATGTGTAATACTCTTATTTTCATGTCAGGTTAGTGCACTTGAGAATATGCGATCCGGTTTGTACGCGAGCAGGATGTTTCTTCCCACTTTTGTTGCTCCATTGACTTCTATGGGGGAATATGTTAACGCAATTGTGATACTATAACTTTGGTTTTTGTGCACTCATTAGGTTAGCGCACAAGCCAAAACTTTCAACTTGTAACACAAGCTTTACCCGATGTGCGAGTAGGAGCGTTACATACCGCTCCATTTGTAATCTAGCCCATAGAAAGGCCACCACATAGTGTGATACTGTCATAAACAAATTTGCTGTGTAAACAATACACCATAAGATCTGCACACACATTTGTGTAGGCACATGCTGGAAAGCGAGGCTGGCATTTTCAGTACCCAGCTTAATGATCTCAGACTCCTCCTCTGGAACATGATGGTATAGACCAATATTGAATAATAACAGTATGGTGATTGCACACTGCTGTAAGTAAAAGGACATTAAAGGGTCATATGCATTGTTGAAAAGTGAACCTAGATAGACTTAGAAGCTGCTGATTGGTAGCTGCAAATATATGTTTCTTGTCATTGGCTTTTAGCTAGCTCCCAGTAGTGCATTATTGCTCCTTCAACAAAGGATACTAAGAGAATGAATCAAATTATAATATAATAGAAGTAAATTTGAAAGTTGTTTAAATTGTATGATCTATCTGAATCATGAAATAAAATGTTTGGGTTTCACATCCTTTATGTAAAACTGCTAAATAAATAATGTAGCAGTAAAAATGTTTCTAGAGTAGTGTCTGCAGTGTTGGGGATCAATAAGTAGGATACTGAGAATGTCAGCCTGACCTTTCAGCACATTAAGGTCTTTATAACTTAGGCTTACATTTCAGTAACCACCCTCCCCAAAAATAAAATTACCAAAAATCATGGTAAGAAAAGAAATAATAACAGCCAGAATCATTGTCAGTTTGAAAGTTCATAGTTTTAATCAAATTGAAACCCAAATTAATTTCCTTTATGACAGAATTAAGATTGACCCTTGGGCCTAGATTTGGAGTTTTGTCGGTAACGACCCGCGTAGCTAACGCTGGATTTTTTCTGGCCGCACCTTTAAAATAACTCTGGTATTGAGAGTCCACAGAATGGCTGCGTTAGGCTCCAAAAAGGGAGCGTACAGGCATATTTAACGCCACTGCAACTCTCGATACCAGAGTTGCTTACGGACGCGGCCAGCCTCAAAAACGTGCTTGTGCACGATTCCCCCATAGAAAACAATGGGGCTGTTTGAGCTGAAAAAAAAAACTAACACCTGCAAAAAAGCCACGTTCAGCTCCTAACGCAGCCCCATTGTTTGCTATGGGGAAACACTTCCTACATCTGCACCTAACACCCTAACATGTACCCCGAGTCTAAACACCCCTAATCTTACACTTATTAACCCCTAATCTGCCGCACCCACTATCGCTGACCCCTGCATATTATTATTAACCCCTAATCTGCCGCTCCGTAAACCGCCGCTACTTACATTATCCCTATGTACCCCTAATCTGCTGCCCTAACATCGCCGACCCCTATATTATATTTATTAACCCCTAATCTGCCCCCCACAACGTCGCCTACACTTATTAACCCCTAATCTGCCGAGCGGACCGCACCGCTATCATAATAAAGTTATTAACCCCTAATCCTCCTCACTAACCCTATAATAAATAGTATTAACCCCTAATCTGCCCTCCCTAACATCGCCGATACCTAACTTCAAACATTAACCCCTAATCTGCCGACTGGAGCTCACCGCTATTCTAATAGATGTATTAACCCCTAAAGCTAAGTCTAACCCTAACACTAACACCCCCCTAAGTTAAATATAATTTAAATCTAACGAAATTAATTAACTCTTATTAAATAAAATATTCCTATTTAAAGCTAAATACTTACCTGTAAAATAAATCCTAATATAGCTACAATATAAATTATAATTATATTATAGCTATTTTAGGATTAATATTTATTTTACAGGCAACTTTATATTTATTTTAACCAGGTACAATAGCTATTAAATAGTTAAGAACTATTTAATAGCTAAAATAGTTAAAATAATTAAAAATTTACCTGTAAAATAAATCCTAACCTAAGTTACAATTAAACCTAACACTACACTATCAATAAATAAATTAAATAAAATGCCTACAATTACCTACAATTAAACCTAACACTACACTATCAATAAATGAATTAAATACAATATCTACAAATAAATACAATGAAATAAACTAACTAAAGTACAAAAAATAAAAAAGAACTAAGTTACCAAAAATAAAAAAAATATTTACAAACATCAGAAAAATATTACAACAATTTTAAACTAATTACACCTACTCTAAGCCCCCTAATAAAATAACAAAGACCCCCAAAATAAAAAAATGCCCTACCCTATTCTAAATTACTAAAGTTCAAAGCTCTTTTACCTTACCAGCCCTGAACAGGGCCCTTTGCGGGGCATGCCCCAAAGAATTCAGCTCTTTTGCCTGTAAAAAAAACACATACAATACCCCCCCCCAACATTACAACCCACCACCCACATACCCCTAATCTAACCCAAACCCCCCTTAAATAAACCTAACACTAAGCCCATGAAAATCTTCCTACCTTGTCTTCACCTCACCGGGTATCACACCGATCCGTCCTGGCTCCGATATCTTCATCCAACCCAAGAGGGGGCTAGACATCCATCATCCGACGGCTGAAGAAGTCCAGAAGAGGCTCCAAAGTCTTCATCCTATCCGGGAAGAAGAGTAGATCCGGACCGGCAACAATCTTCTTCCATGCGGCATCTTCTATCTTCATCCGATGAGGACCGGCTCCATCTTGAAGACCTCCACCGCGGACCCATCTTCTTCCGACGACGACTTCCCGATGAATGACGGTTCCTTTAAGGGACGTCATCCAAGATGGCGTCCCTCGAATTCCGATTGGCTGATAGGATTCGATCAGCCAATCAGATTGAGCTCGCATTCTATTGGCTGTTCTGATCAGCCAATAGAATGCGAGCTCAATCTGATTGGCTGATCGGATCAGCCAATCGGATTGAACTTGATTCTGATTGGCTGATTCCATCAGCCAATCAGAATTTTCCTACCTTAATTCCGATTGGCTGATAGAATCCTATCAGCCAATCGGAATTCGAGGGACGCCATCTTGGATGACGTCCCTTAAAGGAACCGTCATTCGTCGGGAAGTCGTCGTCGGAAGAAGATGGGTCCGCGGTGGAGGTCTTCAAGATGGAGCCGGTCCTCATCGGATGAAGATAGAAGATGCCGCTTGGAAGAAGATTGTTGCCGGTCCAGATCTACTCTTCTTCCCGGATAGGATGAAGACTTTGGAGCCTCTTCTGGACTTCTTCAGCCGTCGGATGATGGATGTCTAGCCCCCTCTTGGGTTGGATGAAGATATCGGAGCCAGGACGGATCGGTGTGATACCCGGTGAGGTGAAGACAAGGTAGGAAGATCTTCAGGGGCTTAGTGTTAGGTTTATTTAAGGGGGGTTTGGGTTATATTAGGGGTATGTGGGTGGTGGGTTGTAATGTTGGGGGGGGGTATTGTATGTGTTTTTTTTACAGGCAAAAGAGCTGAATTCTTTGAGGCATGCCCCGCAAAGGGCCCTGTTCAGGGCTGGTAAGGTAAAAGAGCTTTGAACTTTAGTAATTTAGAATAGGGTAGGGCATTTTTTTTATTTTGGGGGTCTTTGGTTTTTTATTAGCGGGCTTAGAGTAGGTGTAATTAGTTTAAAATTGTTGTAATATTTTTCTGATGTTTGTAAATATTTTTTTTATTTTTGGTAACTTAGTTCTTTTTTATTTTTTGTACTTTAGTTAGTTTATTTCATTGTATTTATTTGTAGATATTGTATTTAATTCATTTATTGATAGTGTAGTGTTAGGTTTAATTGTAGGTAATTGTAGGTATTTTATTTAATTAATTTATTGATAGTGTAGTGTTAGGTTTAATTGTAACTTAGGTTAGGATTTATTTTACAGGTAATTTTGTAATTATTTTAACTAGGTAGCTATTAAATAGTTAATAACTTTAGTTAGTTTATTTCATTGTATTTATTTGTAGATATTGTATTTAATTCATTTATTGATAGTGTAGTGTTAGGTTTAATTGTAGGTAATTGTAGGTATTTTATTTAATTAATTTATTGATAGTGTAGTGTTAGGTTTAATTGTAACTTAGGTTAGGATTTATTTTACAGGTAATTTTGTAATTATTTTAACTAGGTAGCTATTAAATAGTTAATAACTTTAGTTAGTTTATTTCATTGTATTTATTTGTAGATATTGTATTTAATTCATTTATTGATAGTGTAGTGTTAGGTTTAATTGTAGGTAATTGTAGGTATTTTATTTAATTAATTTATTGATAGTGTAGTGTTAGGTTTAATTGTAACTTAGGTTAGGATTTATTTTACAGGTAATTTTGTAATTATTTTAACTAGGTAGCTATTAAATAGTTAATAACTATTTAATAGCTATTGTACCTGGTTAAAATAATTACAAAGTTGCCTGTAAAATAAATATTTTTTTTTTTTTTGTTTAAATAATTTTTATTGAGGTTAATTATGCAGTTCAACAGAGAAAGTATTGTACGGATGTCATAAACATATACAAAGAAAGAACATATCCATCGTATTGCCACAATATATAATCATATCTGTTACATCACATTTATGCAATATATGTTAAAAATAAACCTCATATTTTCTGTATTTTCTTTGATACTATTCTATATAACAGCATAAAAGAAATAAGCATGTAGCAATTTAGAGTATATATATGATATAAAGAATATAAACTTTTTAAGCTTTTTAAACTTTTGAAACCCAGATTAATGTAATGGACGAACAGCAAATTGTGGCTTACAATATATAAGAACAAAACTGTCAAGCTAGAAGGTATCTGAGCCACCAGATTCTGGGTAGTTAAGGAGATATTAATTTGAAGTGCGGTATGTTTCAAGGGAAACCGTGCAAGAATGCTCTGGCATAATCACATAATGCCAGAGTTCTACAAATATGGGGGGGGGGGGGAACGGAGAGTAATCATGCATTTTCTTAGTTGGGCGCTAGAGCTTTTGAATATGTAGCTTCTGTATAGATGCTCTCATGTAGAGTTAAACTAGTGGAACAAATTAGAAGTAAGGGTGATCAGGTTGTATGGAGCATAAATATTGTCGCCTATCCTGGGGGCACACTGAAGTCTCAATATTAAAGTTATTGATAGGGCAGTTATCTCTGTCAAGAGTGCAAAATCAACACATTTTCTGATTTCACCAAGTTTGTAGGGCCTCGCCATGCCGGCCGCACACCGCGAGGTCCCGAAGGGCCATATCTACATAAGTGAAGACAAATACAGTATATTGCCCTGGATAAAAATACACAGTAAATTGGCATTCAGTGATTATACTAGACAAATACTAACAGTAGGCAAGCTGCCCTAATGAGAGATATTAGGGTAAAATTGTTATTACAAGGTAAATAAAAAGACATATATTTGCCCTGCATGTATCGAACCTGGGCTATCATTTAACTTTTATAATAAGCATACATCTAGAGTGAAAACATTCTGCTGATTCGTAGTACTGGACCAGCCGTACAACAAAATAGAAAGAGATAGTGATACTCTTTACAATACCTATTAGTAAAAGCAGTACTATAGGCCTCAAACAATGTTTATAATTGAATACTAAAAGAAAATAGAAGGTAACAAAGGTAACCGCCCAATAAAATTTGAGGTTGCTGCTATAAGGTGAAACTAAATAAAATACATCAGCCTCTGTCAAGCAAAATACATTAAGCCTGCGTTAGTATGATATAGAGAGTACAATTAATTCCATAGCTATACAAAATAGAGCTCTTTGTGTCTCCCTAAATTGAACCCTGCTAACTGGACACGGGCCCTATACCCAGCAGCAGGAGATTACTTGCTCTATTTCTAGCAGATTTTCCACAATGCATTATACTGCACTGACTAATGAGCAATAGGTAATGTGCAGCACATCAGAGAGGAGAAAAAAAAGATATTGTCTGGTGTGCATGTGATATAGTTTGCCAATCTCTATAGAAACATATGAGGCCACTTTTATATATAGTTTGAACTCTTTGCTTATATATAATTAAACATTAATAAAGCCAGGAACTGTGAATAGAAAAACATCATACTACACTGCAATGAAGACCCTTGTAGCCAGTAGAAATCTAACATAGAAGTAAATAAAAGAAAAATAGTCTGAAATACCTGTAGAATGCAAGGAATCCAACAGGACATAAGGATAGCGATATAATGAATTGGATTGTAAGATCGCATGAGTTTACTATGAAAATCTAACTGAAACGAAGCTTTGACTCCCCTCTAGTGGTGATAAATTGTAAGTACAGCTACTATCAAGATATTTTGTTTTAAATCCTTATTCTACTGTACGATGTATATATACAAGTGTCTAAGATAACAAATGATTTGGGAATATATTAAACAGTGTATGTTTTACTCCAAATCCTAAAATCTCTCTAGTACCCCCAGTACTCGGTGTTACATGCAAATAACGATAAGTGGGAATATCATCCTTTAAGAAAAAGTATTCATTTACATCTCAATTCTGTAATGTGGAAGAGATCTATCTATTGTATACAAAATATTGGAGACATTATAAGATAGTGAGTGCTAAGCCCTGTGAGTAAGATGAAAACAGTTCAAACAACAGCCACAAGATTGTAACAGCAAGCAGTTATAAACGTATTGTCAAAATGATAGAACAGAACCCATTATAATGGTGAGATAATACAATAGATAATGAATGAGACACATAGTAATATATATTTGTGTCTATATAGCATGTAACTGGGGATGATTAATCCAGCTAATGCAGTGGTAAATCAAGGAATCCAGTACAAGACTGTCATAAAGTTTCTGTATTTTGTCCCACTGAGGAGAAACCTTCTAAGTATGACTGTCATCTACAGAAACCACGCACATTAGAAAGCTGACTGCAATCCCTTAGTGTTCCACAAAAATGAACCCCCAGGGTCCCATTTGAGCATCTGTGTGATGATGTGAAGCACTGCATAGGGTAGCAATAGAGTCCCTTTAACAACCAAAACTGCATACGACCTTTTCTCACTTTGCCACGGCATCCACTTCACATACAAGGTTAGTCTTCTCTGGGTCTTACAGAAGCTGATTCGTTTTAGGGTAGGAGCTAGTTGGGGTGCTTCTATGACACTTTCTACATACCGCTTACAGGAAGCTCTGCTCTCAGTAGTTCCTGTAATCGGAAGTTCCTTGCCCCCCAGCACTGTACACATCATGCAGACACAGTCCAAATCCCCCTCTTCCCTGTCAGACTGTAGATCATAGTGAGCAGTAGCATCTTTATCGCAGGCATAAGCATACTGTGGACCTCCTATTACATGTAGTTCCAATTCATGCTGTTTACACAGAGTATCACCCTCATAGAGATCTGCCACGTGGCTGGAAGCATCCCTCTCCAGGGGCGCCGCTTTAATAGCTATGCCTGCACACAGTTTACCAGTCTCCTCTGCTGAAGAAGTAATCCCATAGGCTTCGGATAGCGAGAAGTTCAATCTCAAGAAGTGTGCCTGCAATATCTGGGCAAGCTCCTCTTTCCACATAGCCTGCAACATGGCGATTCCCTTCATATGAAATATGTATGCATCTACTGATGGTCCGGATCAGTTGTAAGCCTTGTATTATCGCCGTTCTTGCAGGCAGGGGATGGGATGAATCTCATGTCAAATGTATAGGAGTATCGCAGTCAATATCCACGTTGAGTGTGCTGATCAGTAATGGCGTTATATAGCCATGTGCTGCGATTTGTTGCAATATAAGTACTGACCACACATCTAGGCAATATTAATATAAATGAAAACACAAGACAAAACTTTGGGGGAAAAAGGCCGCAGCCCGCGTTTATTATTTTAAAATAATAGATAAACTTTATTAAAACACAATAACATTCAAAAGGTGCTTGCCCCATAAAATCACGTGCCTTCCACTGGCGCTCGGCCAGGCACGCCCACATACTTAACCTCTCCCCATACCTGAGGAGGTACCCATAATAATTAAATATAACTTAGCGGCTAGCACCCCGGTTTAGCTGCGACAACCACTTACCAAATCCAGGGAGGGAGGGAGGGCGCTTCTCTTCACAGGTCTTCACTCCTGCTCGGCTACCAAACAAGTGAGCGACGGCTCACGTGACCACGCCCCTAATGCCTAGCGTGAGGTCATTAGCCCCTCCTCACATAGGCATTGTTCCGGGGCTTCATTGACCACACATCTAGGCAATATTAATATAAATGAAAACACAAGACAAAACTTTGGGGGAAAAAGGCCGCAGCCCGCGTTTATTATTTTAAAATAATAGATAAACTTTATTAAAACACAATAACATTCAAAAGGTGCTTGCCCCATAAAATCACGTGCCTTCCACTGGCGCTCGGCCAGGCACGCCCACATACTTAACCTCTCCCCATACCTGAGGAGGTACCCATAATAATTAAATATAACTTAGCGGCTAGCACCCCGCCACTGCTCGAAAAGACCTTCGAGCACCAACCCACAGGGCTAAGGCCTTTTTTACCCCTTCGCTCAAATTGAAATTAAAAAGATGCAGGCCAATTTTGTTAAGGTGAACACCATCTTTTAAGAAGAAGCAGCTTCCAGACTCTCCTTCAAACTCCACATGCCTTAAACCGAAGCCACCCAATTTTGCCACAAAGCTTGTGATAGTTCTATTAATCTTTTTGCGGGATGAGTCCAATCTTTTCACATCCCAAGTAGACCTCCACGCTAATCTGCACTCAATATCGGACAAAATGATCATTATCTCAGGTAACAATTCTTTTAACCTACAAATATCTCTTTTGATCATATCAATAAAGTCTTTTTGTGCCATAAACCCCAAATCATTGCCCCCTACGTGAATAATTAAAATCTCAGGTGGGTGAAACAATCTAGCCCAACTAATCACTTTAAATAGTAACTGGTCCCATTTCATACCCCTAATCCCAAACCACTTAATCAATACTTTTTCAGATGAACAGCTAAGCTGCAGCCCTGAATCTCTTAATGCAGCCTCTTTTCTTGCCCAGTATATGTAAGAATGTCCCACGATCCAACAATGAATGGGACCTGCTGGAATAAAAAACTATAGCTATAACTTATTAACAAGCTCCGGTCTCACATATAACCTGAAACATTCAGACTTCCATCTCCCAATCTTTTTAACTGAATTGACATTCAAACCAGAAATACTAGCTTCCGTCGCTGCCCCAATTCTAAATGAATGACAACCAAATTCACTACTATTCAAACCTATCCTTTCTAACGCTTTTTTCAATACTGATTCAAATTGAAAACGAGATAAAAATGTGCCGTCCTCGTGCACCAGTAAAGGAATGCCATCAACAACTTTTCTAACCTTAAAAAATTCCCTAACTGCCGTAACTGGGCAGCACAATCCCCCAATCTCTTTCAAACAAACCCAACAACCCTTACCTATTTGATCCGTTTTAGACTTCTTTAGCCAAATTAAAACTTCATGCGGGTTCAAAACTACATCCCTATAGCACAAGCCCCCGCAGTTCCACCTGTTAGTGGATACCAACTCTGAAATCCTAAAAGCACCAAAGAATTCCAGCAAAAATGCCACCCTGAATAACAAAACTTCAAATTGGGAAAAACAAACAAAGGGCAACACTTTAACCAATTTGACAACAATAGCGAAGACCAAAGGTCTTCTATTATCAACTGATACTTTACCCCTAATTAAACTCCTTATAGCCATTCTCACAGAAAATTTTTTGGACAGATCGACCCAACCCAACAGGTTAAACAAAAAAGACAAAGCCGCCATATTCCTCTGCACCACCGATTTAGATGTACCCTTCACTCTCCATTCTTCAATCCAGTCTAATAAAAGGAATTCCTCTTTGTCCCCTTCAAAAACAGATAATTTGTTCAACCACTGAACCCAGACAGGTAGGTAGGCTTTCCAAGTACTAGGAGCTAAGGCTCCCCTCACCGATTTTAACAATCTAGGAAGTTCAAATGCCACATCTCTTCCGGGCAAGGAAAACCGATTTCTTCCGCCTCTGGCACAGCCTCCCGGAATCTCCGCCACTGAAAACGAGAAAGAGCGTCAGCCCCAACATTCTCCTTTCCAGGAACATGAATAGCTCTAAAAAAGACATTATGCTTCATACATTCAAAAACGAACATTCTCAGCAATCCGATCACTGGTTTCGAACTAGATGATAGGCGATTGATTGCAAAAACAACCCCCATATTATCAGAATGAAATACCGCCTTTCTGTTCTCGAATTCGACACCCCAAATTTTTAAGGCTACCACTAACGGAAATAATTCCAGAAAAACCAGATTTTTTGTTAGACCTACCTCAGCCCAATATTCAGGCCACACGCCAGCACACCATTTGTTTCCAAATATGGCTCCAAAACCATGAGCCCCTGAAGCGTCAGTGAATAAATGAAGTTCACTACACAAAATTTCCATAGTCTGAATTAAAGATTTGCCATTAAATTCCTTTAAAAAAGCTTTCCAAACTCTCAAATCTTCTTTTACCTGATAAGATAATCGAATCCGGAAATGTGGAATTTTAACTCCCACAGTGGCTAAAGATAACCTTCTGCAAAAAATCCTACCAACTGGAATTATCTTACATGCAAAATTCAGTTTTCCCACTAGGGACTGAATCTCTCTCAACGAAAGCTTCTTTCTCGCAAGAGCTAGGTTAATGGAGGACACAAGATCACTAATCTTGTCCTTAGGAAGTCTGCATTCCATAGAAACAGTGTCAATACAAATTCCCAGGAAATTTATCACATGAGAAGGACCCTCAGTTTTTTCATCAGCAACCGGGATCCCAAAATCCCTAGCTATCAGCATAAAAGAATCCATCAGAAATTGGCATGATTGGGTACCTTCCGGACCCACAAACAAAAAATCATGCAGATAATGAGAAACGGATGACATACCAGAAATCTGCTTTACAACCCATTCTAGAAAACAACTAAATTTCTCAAAATAAGAACAGGAAATAGAACAGCCCATTGGTAAGCATAGATCCACAAAATAGGAACCACCCACAAAGCAGCCCAACAGATGATGACAAGATGGATGGACCGGTAACAGCCTAAATGCTGATTCAATGTCCACTTTCGCCAACAAGGCGTTTGGACCCGCCTCCCGAATCAAATCTAAAGCCTTATCAAAGGATGCGTATCTGACTGCAGATAATTCTGGATCAATCCCATCATTCACTGAAAAACCCTTCGGGAAAGACAAATGATGAATCAATCTGAATTGATTTGGCATCTTTTTGGGAACCACTCCTAAGGGAGAGACACGCAAATTCTTAAAAGGAGGGGCCCTAAAGGGACCCGCCATCCTATCCAGAGAAATTTCTTTCTGAATCTTAGCCATCACTACTTCCGGAAAATCCAATGCTGACTTTAAGTTACCTGCAAAAACTGATTCAATCCCCTCAAAAAAGGGGATATAAAACCCAACTGAAAACCCCTTCAATAGAGTGTCCGCATCTGATCTTTTAGCTTTTTTCTTACCGTACAATTCTAACCACGGCGCCATCCTTTCGACTTTCACTGGCGTCTTGGCTTTGAATAGTACTTTCTCCTTTTGAGAGGGATTTACCTTTTTTAAAGCATTTTGCGCTAGAATGGACTCCTCCACAAAAGGAGCACTCGTGCTTGTATTTACAAGCTGTTCCAAATTTGCATGTTCCTTCATTGAATTGGAAGCAAAGCCCTTTTCTGAGGGCCACTGCTGATGATGATGCTGAGGAAGCATTACTTCCTCCTCCCGTAACACGAAAGGACTGAGACCTTAAAGGAGTCATAAGCTCCAACCATATCCCCATATCCCTATCGTCCCATCTCATTTCGGGACGAACTGCAAGACGCTGACGAAACTGTTCGTCATACTTCCACCACGCAAGACCGCCATACGTGCGACAAGCACTGGCTATTTCATTGAGGTAACAAAAGAGGGAAGAGCAAAGCTCGGGGTTGTTTTCCCCAACTACGCTTGCCAAAATACAAAAAGCAGTCGACCAATTAGATAAATTTTTTGGCAATTTCCTAAATTTCTTTTTCCGCTCGTCTTCTTCTTTTTTAGAAGACTCACTCCTTACATCATCTTTGATGTCAAAAACTTGATCCACCGGGAGCAATGAGAAAATTTCAATAAACTCTCTACGCCAAATCTTTTCTTTTAACTCTAAAGATAAATGAATACCCAAAGGCCCAACCGAACATAAGCAAGGGCGCCTCAAAGCCTGATCAGATACCTTAGGAAGCCCTACCATACTTGCACTACTTAAAATTACCGAAGGAGCCTGCTCAGGAGGACCACCTCCTGAGGGCGCAATTTGCTGAACCCAAACACCAACCGGGCCTGAAGTGCCCTCGGCACTCACCGGACCACTACTTTCCAACCTAGCTATTAAATCTTTCAATCCTTTTAACATCAGTTCACACCTTACATCAGAAGCATTCGAATCATTCACATTAACACTTGAACTCTCACCTGCAGCATTGGACATTACAGGATTCTCCCTTGTAATGACCGTCTCCCTCCTTGCTTCCTGACGTGTTGATTCACTACCTTTTCTCTGTTTATCTCTTTCATTTTCTCTCCTTCTAACCAGAGTCCTAGACCTTCTGGGTCTCCCTCTTTCCCTTGACTGTTTATCCAATGATCCCCAAAGAGAAGAATCGCCTAATTCTTTGTTTTGTCTGAACGTAATAGGCGAACGGGATCTCTCCCGCCGCCATGAAACTGAACTCCTGGAACTTTTCTCCTGTCTCTTTCTTTCACTGTGGACTACCTGAGGCTGAGAGGATGCGTATTCCCTGTTAGCTAACCTTCTATCAAAAATACTAACACCCCTATCAACAGAGCCCCCGCTAAGGAAATCCCTATCACTATCATTACAAACCATAGTGTTAACCCTCGCTGAATTACTCGCCCTATTACCCTCAGAATTAACATTACCTGGAACTAAAGCTCTAATTAACTGTGATACAATATCTAAACTGTTTACCTGCTCCGACGCTGCTGGTCCTGATAAAGCTGATTGCTCTTCCTCCTCCCCGAAATCACTGTACTGTTCATCAATCCATAAAGAGTCTGCTTCCTCCTGTATCTTAGAAGGAAACGTATCACTGCTCCGGCCAGGTGTTATAAACTCAGGATGAATAGAATCTGAAGAAAAAGAAACGTTAACCTGCCTAGAATTAGCCTCCCTATTTACAATCCTACTTGTTCTATCACTAACATTATGCTCGTTAAAAAACATCTCTCTAGCACTACCATCTAAACTGGCATTTTCCCAATTTCTAAAACTCTCTGGCCTAACATCCCTCTCAGCGTTTTCTCCTCCTGGACCTGTAGAACAATGCTTTCTTTTTTCCAAAGCCTTTCTACCTGTTGGAGCAGAAGCTCCGACAGTAACTGGCTTATTCAATGTAGTATTCCTTGAGCTAATCTTGTTTGAAGAGTCTGTATTTGCTGTTCTAGGCTCATTAGCCGTTTTACAATGCCTGCCTACCTGACTAAAATGCTCCTCACAATATTGCTGCTGCATTAAAAAAGGCTCATTAGCCGTAAACGGATCCTGGCCCCTGACGCTTAAAACTTCCTCATATACCATCTGTGATGTGTTATCCCTTACGCCGTGACTAACTTCTTTACCCCGGCATGTATTTACCTCAGGCCTAAATGCTGTACATATTTCCCCTTGCCCAACGTTATTTGGGCCTCCTCTGTCTAAAGGCCTAAATGCCGTACTCATGTCCTGTTGCGGTATTAAATACAAGCCCACATGCTGCCCAGCATTATTTTTATTAATAACACCCCCAGGCCTAACGGCCGTACACTTGTCCTGGTTTGCTGCGCACTTTGGGCCTGGAGCCGTTATCCCCTGTTTTGGCGCCAAAATACTTACGTCCGCCGCCTCGCAAGATTCTTCCTCACCTGCCGCCATCTCCGCTTCTTCCGACACCTCTTCATCCCATCGGACGAAAACAGCTCCTGAAAAAGAAGAAGAATTACCTGGTGCAGCTTCTCCCTGGAGAAACCGTGTTGCGTCCGTTCTGCTGATGTCTCCCGGTCCTGACCGATTTCCTGCAGCTCCTCTCCTTCTCACCGATGACGACCGCTGACCCGCTGAAGCTCTCACCGCCTTTCCTCTACGGCTCCCGGACTCCTGACGTCTTCCGGTCGATGGACTTAGCCTTTCTGGCGAGCGGGATCTCCGCGTCGGCCTGGATGGCTCACCGCCCGCCGTGACGACTCCTCCGGTTCCTGATTCCTCTTCGATCGCCAACCGCTTCCGGACCCAGTCTTCACCCTTCGACGACAACAGCTCCTGGACCGTCGACAGGATCTTCTGCAACTCCGACATGGTAAGTAGAAATTCACCGCTTCTCTTCACAGGTCTTCACTCCTGCTCGGCTACCAAACAAGTGAGCGACGACTCACGTGACCACGCCCCTAATGCCTAGCGTGAGGTCATTAGCCCCTCCTCACATAGGCATTGTTCCGGGGCTTCATTTAGTTCGGCATAGATCTTGAGACTCGGCAGTCGCTCTCTAGCATGAACAGGTCCACAGCAGAAAGTATCCACTCCACCACATATATTAGTTATGATATTCAACCACTAATAAAGCATTTTTTCAACATCATAATGCAGAGCTTCCATAATATGCGACCATCTCAGTTGCCTGTTGGCTCCGCCCCCCATAAAATAAATATTAATCCTAAAATAGCTACAATGTAATTATAATTTATATTGTAGCTATATTAGGATTTATTTTACAGGTAAGTATTTAGCTTTAAATAGGAATAATTTATTTAATAAGAGTTAATTTATTTTGTTAGATTTAAATTATATTTAAGTTAGGGGTGTGTTAGTGTTAGGGTTAGACTTAGCTTTAGGGGTTAATCCATTTATTAGAATAGCGGTGAGATTCGGTCGGCAGATTAGGGGTTAATAAGTGTAGGCAGGTGGAGGCGACGTTGAGGGGGGCAGATTAGGGGTTAATAAATATAATATAGGGGTCGGCGGTGTTAGGGGCAGCAGATTAGGGGTACATAGCTATAATGTTGGTGGCGGCTCTTTGCGGTCGGCAGATTAGGGGTTAATTATTGTAGGTAGCTGGCGGCGACGTTGTGGGGGGCAGGTTAGGGGTTAATAAATATAATATAGGGGTCGGCGGTGTTAGGGGCAGCAGATTAGGGGTACATAAGTATAACGTAGGTGGCGGTCGACAGATTAGGGGTTAAAAAAATTAATCGAGTGGCGGCGATGTGGGGGGACCTCGGTTTAGGGGTACATAGGTAGTTTATGGGTGTTAGTGTACTTTAGAGTACAGTAGTTAAGAGCTTTATGAACCGGCGTTAGCCCAGAAAGCTCTTAACTACTGACTTTTTTCTGCGGCTGGAGTTTTGTCGTTAGAATTCTAACGCTCACTTCAGCCACGACTCTAAATACCGGAGTTAGGAAGATCCCATTGAAAAGATAGGATACGCAATTGACGTAAGGGGATCTGCGGTATGGAAAAGTCGCGGCTGAAAAGTGAGCGTTAGACCCTTTCCTGACTGACTCCAAATACCGGCGGTAGCCTAAAACCAGCGTTAGGAGCCTCTAACGCTGGTTTTCATGGCTACCGCAAAACTCCAAATCTAGGCCTCAGTAAATTGTAAATCACACATAGAACAATAAAATTTTATCCGCAAAACATTGCACCAGCATTAACAGAAATTTGCAGTCCACACGTATAATTGTCAAGACAGCACGGCATTCAGAGAGACCCACAAACTAATGGAATCACTTTAGTTTTACCAACAGACTACCACTCCAGGTCCTAGTACCCCACAGGCACCTACCTTAACACTGCATCACTTGCATGCAACACTGCAGGCCACAATTTTGCCGCCACTATAAAGATTTCGCTCTTTGTGAATTTTTTCCTAGGTATTACCATGGCCTTTCTAACCTTTAAGATGTCTACCACCAAGGGCCTCATGCCCTCCAAAAAATGTGGTTACTAGTATCAGGCATATGCACTCCTTCAGTTTTGCTTTAATAAGGAGGTGTTCCAGTACTAATCCCTATGCCTCTTTTGCTTCTCAACTACCTGCCTGATTAACATTTTTCATATTCTATAAGCTGCTATTTGAGTCTCACAGGCTCTCTACGGCAGTCTTGAGATGACACAGGACCAAAGTAGCCTAACTTCTGGCAAATCTATCTTAAACTAACAAATATTCATTTTACCTATTCCTGTAGTAGGAATAGTTGGAATAGACCCTATGTTGTTTCCCCTAAATGTATGACTAATACATCCAGAGCCCCTTGTGATGGATACCCCGACTGGGTAGCTCCACCAAACGGGTCCTGCTTCCTACCTGTCGACTACAGCTATGTAGCTGGCAAGTGACCACAGCCTGTAGCCACCCCTGATGCCCGACAGCACCAGTACTCAGGGTCCCACTCTGTGGCAGACTCCGGCTACCCAGACTAGGTAGCTCTGCGAGAGGGTCCTTCTTCTGCCTGGAACAGGCTGCTATGTAGCCCAGAAAAGTGATTTTAGCAGGAGCCCATCCAAATAACTAGACATACTAGCATTCAGGTGAAACAGGAACTCATTTGATTGAAAATACACACTCCTTTTATACACACAGCTCATCTTGATAAGAACCTAGACAATCCTACAATTTCCCCACCATTCCCGCCCCTCCAGACGGACCGGCACCTCCATAGCAGCCACAGTCCCACAAAATCCCAGGACACAGGGGTAGTGGTTTCGGGGTGATCCTGGCACTTCCAGGTTGTCATTTTAAAGCTCTCAGTCCCCAGATGCCACCGTCCAAAAATCAGCATGATTCGTTACTGGGGACCAGAGTTACAGTCAGTTGATGTTATGGGGTTATGAGTGTCCAAAAAACCCGGTTCCCAAATGAGCTCCCCTCTGATTATTCCTCCTCTTGTCCTCCCTAGGGGCTACCAATCTCCAAAAGAGTGGAGCTCTGGGGCAAACAGCTGCTGGAGCAACCAGGGGTAAAGTTAGCGGGTGTCCTGCTGTCCTGTGGCTGACCGGGAGTTCCAGGAGCCCGGCAAGCCTAGGAGGGTTTTCCTGGTCATACACCAGCTCTTCTCTTGACAACACAAAACATGCAACCACAAGCTTCCAGAGATTTTGGTTGCTCTGAGGAGTCCAAAACCACTGATAAACGACAGGGATGCAGTTGTAGGGGGTGGGGGGTAGCCTTAGCTGTCTGGTATCCATGACATCTCCCCTCCTCCAGCTCAGCAGACCTGGCTAGACCCTTAACGGGTCAGCCTGGGGCTGTCCAATGGTGGCCCTCCACTTCTTGGTTGCTGGGGAAGGTTATCCCATCTCTCCTGGGCTTGGGGCCTCCTGGGGGGTTCCTGCTGGCATTCATCCCCTGCGTCCTAGGCGCAGGGACAGTCACACGATGCAACACCTCAAACAAGTTTGCCAAGGCCGGCTCCCAAACAGTTTTTCTCCCACAAATTCCAGTATCCTTAAGTTCCATGGCCACACTGCATCCCTCTGTGACACTCTGTTGAGTACCGGCTGACCCACCCACAAACAAAGCCAGTGCCAGACTCGGGTGCCCAAACTGGTGGCACCAAATGCAGGGGCGGGTATCCAACAAAGTCATTGCCGGTTTTCCGGCTGTAGGTGGAAGTTGCTCCTTGGTGAGGCAGTCAAAACTTGGGTGCCCAAACTTGTGGCACCAACTGCATGAGCGGGTACCCCCCTGTGAGAAATACTCCGGGACGAGAAAAGGGTAGAGACCCTGTCAAGCTACTGAGGGGAGAGACCATGTGTCTCTTCTCCCGAGAAGGAGATCTACCACTGGGGAGGGAGGTCTGCAACCTCCGCTCCATGGGAAACTGCTCTGCCGCTTGGGAGAGAGACCGACTGTCTCCTCCCCCAGGAAGGAGTTCTGCCACTGGGGAGAGTTATTGACATCCGTCTCTCCGTGCAAGGGGTTCTGTGTAAGGGGAGGGAGGATAACTACCTCCACTCCCAGGGGATGTCTCTGCCACTGGGGAGAGAGACCGACTGTCTCCTCTCCCTGTACCTGGCTCTGTGGCTGGGGAGAGAGACCGACTGTCTCCTCTCCCAGGAAGGGGTTCTGTGTAAGGGGAGGGAGGACGACTACCTCCGCACCCAGGAGATGGCTCTGCCGCTGGGGAGAGAGAATGACTGTCTCCTGGCTCTGCCGCTGTGGAGAGAGACTGACTGTCTACTCTCCCAGGAAGGGGTTCTGTGTAAGGGGAGGGAGGACGACTACCTCCTCTCCCTGGGGATGGCTCTGCCACTGTGGAGAGAGACCAGTTGTCTCCTCTCCTTGTACATGGCTCTGCCGCTGGGGAGAGAGACCGACTGTCTCCTCTCCCGGGAAGGGGTTCTGCCACTGGGGAGAGTTATCAGCATCTGTTTCTCCCTGCAAGGGGTTCAGTGTAAGGGGAGGGAGGATGCCTACATCCTCTCCCTGGTTTCCTGGAACTGTTGCAGGTGCTGGGCAGAGACTGATGGCTCTCTGCCCTGTTTCCAGTGCTTCTGTTAGGGTGGCTCCCTGGTCCAAGACCATAAGCTTTGAGCCAGACTGCTGATCAGAATCCAGCATCCCTGGTTCCCTTTTTCTTTGTTGCCACTCCTCCACGGTTGAGCTCTATGAATCCCAGAGGGCTGCCCCCCAGATCTGTATAGCCTCGGCATGCTGCTTAACGAGATCTAGCAGCCTCTTGTATTCCTTGACCAGTGCCTCTTCCTGGTCACTTATAAAATCCAGATCATCTAGTAGCCAGGATTCCTTCAAGAGATCCAGCAGTTCCTCTTGCAGCCCAGAGATATCCTCCAGACCCTGGTCTGTCTCGCTCCCAAACTGTGGTTCCTCCGTCCTTTTTGTAAATAGCAATCCAGGGCCGTCGAAGCCAAAGTCCTCTGTGGGAGAGCCATCCTCTAGCCATGGCTGCACTTGCATAATGAGCCATTGGAGGGCCCGGTAACCATTCTCCACCCACATCTCTTACTGGACCAGTCTATGTAGAACAGATAGCCATTCCTTCTTTGGCTGTTTTCCCAGTAAAGGCACTCTCAAGGTCCACTGAACCCGGAACCTCTGGTCATTCATGGGGAGGACCTTTCCATCATCCTGCTCCTGTTGAAGAGCCTCCCCCCAGAGCTCTCGGAGGGCAAGGTTCCTCCATCCCAGAATATCCTGTTCCAAACAAGGATCATTCATTCCGGTCAGCATCTTATGTACTCTCCTTAGGAACTCTGCCTCCATATTTACCGGCTACTGTGATGTCTCTTCTCTGTCAGCAGGAACCTTGTAAAAGAAGCAGATCCCACTGCTGCCAGCCAATGTGACGGATACCCTGACTGGGTAGCTCCGCCAAACAGGTCCTGCTTCCTACCTGCCAACTGCAGCTATGTAGCTGGCAAATGACCACAGCCTGTAGCCACCCCTGATGCCCGACAGCACCAGTACTCAGGGTCCCACCCTGTGGCAGACTCTGGCTACCCAGACTAGGTATCTCTGTGAGAGGGTCCTTCTTCTGCCTGGAACAGGCTGCTATACAGCCCTGGAAAGTAATTTTAGCAGGAGCCCACATAAATAACTAGACATACTAGCATTCAGGTGAAACAGGAACTCATTTTATTGAAAACACACACTCCTTTTATACACACAGCTCATCTTGATAAGACCCTTGAAAATCCCACAATTTTCCCGCCATTCCCGCCCCTCCAGATGGACCGGCACCTCCACAGCAGCCACAGTCCCACAAAATCCCAGGACACAGGGGTGGCGGTTTCGGGGTGATCCCGGTAGAGTGGTAGCATTTCCAGGGTGTCATTTTAAAGCTCTCAGTCCAAAAATTAGCATGATTCATTACTGGGGACCGGAGTTACAGTCCGTTGAAGTTATGGGGTTAGGGGTGTCCAAAACCCCTGGTTCCCAAAGGAGCTCCCCTCCGGTAATTCCTCCAGCTCTTGTCCTCCCTAGGGGCTACTAATCTCCAAAAGAATGGAGCTCTGGGACAAAGGGCTGCGGGAGCGACCAGGGGTAAAGTCCTGTGGCCGACTGGGAGTTCCAGAAGCCGGGTCAGCTTTTCCTGGTCATACACCAGTTCTTCTCTTGACAAGTTTAGAACACAAAACAAGTAACCAAAAGCTTCCATAGATTGTGGTTGCTCTGAGGAGCCCAAAACCACTGAGAAACAACAGGGGTGCGGTTGTAGGGGGGTAGCCTTAGCTGTCTGGTATCCGTGACACCCCTCATTTCTTCTCTGCTTTCTGCACTATCCCCATAAATTCCTCCCACTTTACCCATTCTTTCCCATGCCTCCACCCAATGAACATATGAGAGGCCCACGACCCAAACTTGAAGTGCTCTGTGACAGAAATAAAATACAACTACAATTTATAGATTCCTAACTTCTATCTCCCCAATCTTCTCCCCTGACATGCCCACTCCTGCTGCATTTGTTGTTTCCCCAATCATAAATCAATGTGGAGCAAAATTATTATTCTCCCATTCATACTTCTCAATTTGCATGACCCTCTAAAAACTGAAATCATGTTAGACTTTACCCATCCTTATGCCTTAGAAACATAGGACCATTCCCTGGTCCAGGATCCCAAAATGCTTCAGCACAAACCACTAGACATGCCTTACCAGCTACTGCTCTCGCAAATACTCAATTGCCCTTACCCTCTTGAGCTGTCTTAGACCTGTTAACAAACATCAGTATCACTAATACTCTTCCATTCTCCTTTCCTGGTGCTACTGAATATTTTTAAACTTGCCACCAGATCCACAATCCTATATGCCATATAAAATGCCAATGTAAAACACAACCTCAACAATATAGCCTCATAAGTATCTACACACACCTGTTCAAGAATATGACATATGCCTTTCCAAAGTGATAGGTTGTCTTCTATCCTTAAACTTTGCTTCTCCCCTGGCCCAAGCTCTAGCTATTTTTTGACAATAGAGCATTTTGTTAAATCCCTTTGTTCATATAACTGAGAAAAATAAGAATTGTTAAGTGATAGTATATACTATTAACATATTTCATTAACTTTCAAAATGAATACCCAATGTAAATGTAATTAAATTATATTATAGATAAGGAATTGGTTAAATAATACAACCAGTATGCAATTTTGGCATTTTATCTATAATTATCTTCTGTAAATATGGATCTTTGTATTCAGTTTTAAATATTAGTTAATATTCTATTAGACTCCATTCGGTTATGTCCCTTTATATGTTAAAAAGGAATCAAAGGGGCATATTTATCACGCTCTCTATGGAGCTTGATGCCCTGTGTTTCTGGCAAACCTTTAGGCTCGTTGTAAACAGAAGTTATGAAGCAGCGGTCTAAAGACCGCTGCTCCATAACCTGTCCGCCTGCTCTGAAGTGGCGGACAGAAATCAACCCGATCAAATTTGATTGGGTTGATTGACACCCCTTTCTAGCGGCCGCAAATCTGCAGGGGGCGGCATTGCACCAGCAGTTCACAAGAACTGCTTGTGCAATGATAAATGCTGACATCGTAGGCTGTTGGCATTTATCGATGCGCAGCGGACATGATTTGCAATATCGGATCATGTCTGCTCGCACCATAATAATAGGCCCCGAAGTGTTACATTACACCCCTGTTATTTCATTGGTGGCTTTAGGGTATTAATAGATATCCATATGAGATTAATGTTACCTATGATTAAGCGCTAGTGCAGTGCGAAAATGGTCAGAGGAGTATGTCCTTGGTGCCCTGCATGTCTGACATATCTAGTTTTTAAACTTTTTTTTAATAAAGATCATTATTTTTAAACGGCTGACCTCCAGAGAACTCGGAATATTTATTCAATAAAAATAAGAAATTGCTGACAATATGGAACCATTCTTTTCGCAACCATTCCAAAAACCGTTTATCTTCATTATGTTTAGATTCCCCCAAGATTACCTTTAATCTGACCCAAAGCTTTTAATACGTCACCTATGTTCTTGGTGCCAGTGATTTATGGACCAGTTCACTGACATCCTCCAACTGTTCCCAATATGCCAAAGAGAAACAGGGCTCATGTCACCTTGTTTTGTCTGCCTCTTGTGTCTTTCTAAACAGTATCTGTAACCATATTCTTTACCCAAAAATATACTTCTCCCTATGTTATTGTTTAAGCTTCTGAGCACTAGATATCTCATATATGCGATATGCTGAGAAGATGAGGTTGACAAATTATTCAACAAATTAAATAAACTAAAACTTATGTTCTTGTTTGCTAATTCCAATCCCCACAATGTTGCAACTATTAATGGGAACAATTCCACTTAACAGCTCCAGATTCTTAGTCCATCTCTTATCAAATTCTTTAGGCAACTTTCTGCATACCGCCTCAAATGTTGATATGTCCAATAGCTAAAACTCCTCAGCAGACACTATCTCCTATCATATCCTTACCTCATTACATTTCTCAAGGAAAGTACATCTTTCATCTGCTTAGTCAGTTTAATTTTATGACCCAATATAGATGCACACTTTGTGCTCACCTCCTGTCTTCCCTCAAATATCCTGCCCACCACTTTTACCCTACATACAAAATTAAATAGTCCTAGCAGCTTTGGAAATTCTTTTAAAGTCATCTTCTTACTTCATGAAGCCCATTGCACTGCTTTCCTATTTTTTTCAGTCTTATACTTTGGTAACAATAATTTATTTCTCACTGAATCAATTTTAAATACCCCCCTCCCCCAAAAAAAGAAAACCTGGTAAATGGATATTTAGATTTCTCTCCTGCTACAAACACCCCCAATTCCTACATGATATTTGTCAGCTTCTCTTTCATCTTTCCACACTCTTACCTACCACCAAAAAATAATCAAAATAATGTTCATTTGCCCAGCAACAAGTAAAGGAAAATACTGAACAGGTGAAAATGGAACAAGATTTTCACATCTAATTGGTAAACATTAATCAATACAAAATGACAATTACAATTGTACCCCAATTAATCTAAATCTCTTTGGGTGCAATGACTGATAAGAAACTGATAACCAACTGCTCCCTTAGATATAAAAGATGTGGTATTATTCTGTTCTTCCCTACCACTTTCTTTGGAATTTTCCCAAGTAGAAATATTAAACTAAAAATAAAATGTGCAACAAAAAACAAACACAAATAGTGATAATAATACAGACCAATATGCAGGAATATATCCAAAAAGAAAAGAGTCTTTAATGGAAACAGTTGCACTAATACAAATAGTTCAAACGATGTTGCTCAAAACAAAAAGGGCAAGAAACACATCATAGCATAATACTGTGTAAATCTTCACTCCCCAGATGTAAGCCAGACCCAGAATACTCACATTAATTAGAGCTTCAACAGCTCAAGATAATTTGTTCTATGGTACAAATGTACAATTTATTAAAAACAAAAGCTTTTATATCACTAAGGGTAACAGGTACTAACATACAAGGATACTATGCTTGTGATAGTCTGTTGTTACAGACTGTATGAAGCTCCACACCGTATCTGTAGTCTTTCTGTACCAGACAAGTCCAATTTGAACAATGCTTAAATGACTCCAACAATCATTTCACCAACTACTGTTAGATTTTTCAAGGAGCCTTGTGTATTGGATATTAATATCCCGCTGAAGACAGTAGCCATACGTTTTAAAATTAAACACATTTGGTATAGTTCAATTGCAGCATTAGAAGCAAATCTAATGCCCACTACGTAAATCACTATACCAAACAAATTTGTTCTAGATAAGACAGAGATAATAAGCCACACAGATGCCACAGAAATGGCCATTACAGAAAAAAAAATTATGAAAAAAGGCTGAAAATACCATAGCCACATCAACCAAATTCACTTGCTCATGAAGGCTGGGTGGGAGAGACAATGAGCCATATAATTGCTCCAGAATCCACATTAAAGTGGCCATTCTGGTGAAATTTTGTTGAGCAATGAAGGCGGCTCAAAATTCCCACTTGTCATGTAGCCACACCAACTAAATTCAGGGACAATGAGCCACACACCTGCCATAAAATCCAAATCATAGTGGTGGTTCTGGTCAATGCTAACCAAATTCACCCATTCCTGAGACCTGCCATGTAGTCTCTATTTAAGTTTCTATTCCAGGTCAAAAAAATATTGTACATGAAAAAAACTAAAAACTGCTCAAGTAGCCTCTACAAGAAAATTTAACAATGAGACACATACCTACTACCAACTTCACACTCGAGTGGAGGCATTTCAAGGCAGCTGCCATGACAGGCAGCAGTCTTGGGAGCAGAGCAAGTGGTGCTTTTAAAATTGCCATTTTACAGCTGGCCCAAAAGAGTTATAAAAGTCACAAGGATCAATCCACCACCCTTCCCTGAACTTACTGATGGCAACTTTATACGGGACAATTCTTTTTTTAATATTTATTTATGCCCAGTAGTGTACAATACAATCAGCAGAATAACGTAACAACAAACAACAATACATTTCCTGTTTTGCACCACGCATGGGCCAATAGTACAACCTCAAACAGAAAAATAAAATACATTAAAGAACAAAAAGAAAAATTTAGATTAATTAACGATCCATACTTCTTGATCATTCACCAGGGCCCTTCATTCTTTATATACACTACTGTTTTTATACCATTTTTAACTCACACCTCTGCACACACACCCCAAACACACAATAACCCCCCCCCCCCAAAGAATCTATTTATGTACCCTTTATACGGTCCTGACTCTTATACGGGACAATTAAACTTTTTAATTCAGATTGTAAGGGCCTCCAGTGGCACATAAGTGTGTAGGACATCAGCAAACCCCCTTCCCACATGTTTGGGGTTAGCAACATTGTAAAAACCTGTGTCTTATTTATATTTGTGCAATTATATACTAATTCTCTATGTGGAGTAGTTCTGTGTAGCTTTGCACACACCCTTAGGAGATTTTGAATGCAAGAAATGTCAGATATTTAATGCCCTTGTATGTGCTATTGAACATACAGTCAGGGAGAGGAATGTAGATTTGGAGATAAATACAGGATGGTCCCTACAGTTGCTATTAAAGAAACCACTTGCCAGTGACGGATGCAAAGAGGGAGAGAGAGGTGCAAGGGTATTAGTGCTGACTATGAATAGCCTGTCCTCACTTGATCAACCTCAGTTTAGCTCAAGCACAATGGTGATGACCTTGAAAGATACTGGAGGGTTGCCAACAGCCATACAGTCATCAAGAGCTCAGTAGCCTGCTGACCCCCTCCCTGGTCCCAGTATATGTGAGGGGGACTTTGTCATACCTTCATCCTTGCATCTGGGCAGTGAGACTGGCTCCACAAAAAGAGGTCTGAAGTCTTCACATTATCTCTTAACCCCTGAGAATCTGTGCTGAATATATAAATATTATTCTATGATGACCTGAGCATCCGAGGTGACCAAGAGGATCAGGTTTTATCATTTACCCAACTTAAACCAGTGACAGTGGCTGGTCTACTCTGTGGGTCTGTGTCAACAGATTGCCCAGTATTGCTTCCCCTGACAAGACAATCAAAATGGAGATATATGTTTGGAGAGTAGGGATAGGCTAAGTGGCTACTTTCTCACATCTTCTCTTAGGGCTATGGGGACATAGTCCAACAGGACTTGTTTACTTGTGCCTTCCCTACAGTGGGTTAAATTAGTTAGAGGTGGCCGTGGCTCCTTTTGCCTATAAGAATTGGATTCTCAGATGGATTATGTTTTATAATATAATAATATATAATTAGACCCTGTGACTTCTAAGAGATTGTAAGTTTTAATGTATTTAACAATTTGTGTGGAAAATAGCAAAGAGGCTAAATTGTCCGTAATAATTTTTAATAAAGCTGACTCTGAGGGTACACTGATGTATTTAGTAAGATATGTATAGCTTATAGTTTAAATGGGATATGTGGGAGTGACTATAAATTGTTGAAGCAAAGAATAAATTACTATACCTTGATTGGAATATTGCCAGGCTATAGAGGTTTAAATTGTCAACAATCTTAAGGGTATATAAACTCAGTGTGAGTATTTTGAGTACCTACCCGAGAGAGAGAATATATGGCATACTCCATAACTTCCAGGCTTCCCAAAGAAGGGCATAATTAATGGGGTAACATGACATAATTTATTACTTTATTCTGTTATTGCCATCTCTGTGTTTAAACATTGTTGCAATAATAAGTAATCTTGTTATCTATTTCTTCTTTAATAAATGTGTGATTGATTATTTGTTAAAGTAAGTATTGTCATTCATTTTTGGAGGGTTTTATTAATATATACGAAGATGCATAAAAATCCGTATGAACATGGCTCAATATTAATATTATTTTATTGATATTGTGTGGTGAATAGTTTATCACAATAGAGCTTTAGGTTTTAAGTGTATTTAGTTACAAGATCAGAGCATCACAATGTTTTATATGAAATGTGAGTCAGTTTAATGTCTATTATAGACCAATAAAAAGTTAAATTGTGAGGTTTGTATGTCTTCAGATATTTTTTCTTACTACTTACTGGTTAAATTTAATTGGTGAGGTTGGGGTTGATAGTGGAAGTTTCAGGCCTTTTTTGCAAAACATATTTTTTTACTGGGAAAACCACATGGATGTAAATTCTGTGGTGTGTGTGGCTCATTATATATCACTGTTACCTATCCTTGTAGAATGGTTAGATTTAGTTTGTGTGGTTACCATAGGATTCTGGGTCCTTTTTTTGTGCAAAATATTTTTGTACAGGAATGGAAACATGGAGGGGATAGAGTGGCAGGTCTGTGTCTAGTTTTCTCTCTCCGTTGTAGCCTTGTGGAAATGGTGAATTTTGTTTGTTTTAAAGAGCTGAAGCACAAAATACACTGGGCTCGTTTCCATTGAGCCATTCAAAATGGAGCTCCATTTTAGTACCAGGTTTCCATTAAATTATTTAGTGGATTGCGTGCAGCCAACCTTTTCGTGTAGGTGTAAGTTAACGTTGTGTTAATCCTTTCTATCCGATGCCGGATTTCTTGAAAATGAATTAGTTAATTTTACTCCATTGTCACCTCGATACACATAGGCAGGTGCAGCAAGCCTTGCACTGAGTATACGAGCACCGTAAATCCCTAAAAACAAACACCTAACGCATGCGCAATATCTACCCCTCAACCGCCATCTCCCCACTGCAATAACTAATAAATATATTAACCCCTAATCCGCCAACCCCCATATCGCAAAGTATCTATTAATATTATTAGCCCCTAATCTGCCACCCACCAACAACGCAAAATATCTAATTACACTATTAACCCCTAATCTGCCATCCCCCATAATGCAATCTACCTATTTAAACTATTAACCCCTAATCTGCCATTCCCCCAACGCGAAGAACCTATTTAACCTATTAACCCCTAAACCTCCATCCCTCCACATCGCAACTAAGAATAAAATGTATTAACCCCTAAACCATTCCCATCAATCTATCAATCTAAGCTATGTCAAGTTCCATTAGGTCTTGAACTTTGGTCTCTCAAATTTATTCCCAGTGACCTTGCACTGAGCCACCAGAAGGATTTAACCCGCAGGATAGAGAGACTTACGTTGGTTAGTCTAGAACCATGCCCTGATAGAGCTCTTCATGGTCCTCAAATCCAAGGAGAGAAACTATTATCCAAGAAAGGTTACCACACCCGATGGACCCAGGCGGTCTCCCATGGTACTGACCAGGGCTGGCCCTGCTTAACTTCCAAGAATCAGACGGGATTGGTTGCTTTCAGGGCAAAACCTCCATCCCTCCACATCGCAACTAAGAATAAAATGTATTAACCCCTAAACCATTCCCATCAATCTATCAATCTAGGCTATGTCAAGTTCCATTAGGTCTTGAACTTTGGTCTCTCAAATTTATTCCCAGTGACCTTGCACTGAGCCACCAAAAGGATGTAACCCGCAGGATAGAGAGACTTACGTTGGTTAGTCTAGAACCATGCCCTGATAGAGCTCTTCATGGTCCTCAAATCCAAGGAGAGAAACTATTATCCAAGAAAGGTTACCACACCCGATGGACCCAGGCCTACTTAACTTCCAAGAATCAGACGGGATTGGTTGCTTTCAGGGCAGTGTGGCAGTAGGCTTGAATAAAACTGTAATTACTTGCAGTCAGCCAGGAATAACAGCAGAGAAATTAAAACAACTGACTAAAAAACTGTCCCCATAGGGGAAAAATTTTAATATTGCTCTGCAATAAGAAAATTACTGATCCCCATAGGGGAATACAAAATTTACGGAAGAAAGAAGGAATAAAACATAAAAATGCTTAATTCCTAAACCACATATAGTGTGAATAATAGAAAAATTATATGATAAGCAAACCTAATGCTTATAACAATATCCAGGATAAACATATCTTGCAAAAAAAGATAGGGATAAAGACAAATGCTAACATCCCTAAAGGCGCATATTAAAGGGAGAAAATAAGCAAGAACAAAGCGTATAACTATATTACACATATACCTCTACTACAAACTCAGAGGAATAAAAATTGCAAAGCAAAAGTTTCTTTAATATGTACAGAAGACAACAGGAAGATAATCAGAAAAACTGTGTAGAACCTAACCAAGAGACTCTGCTATAAAAACAGGGATAAAACATGAAAAATGCTAACATCCCTAAGAAACACATCTTAAAAAGAACCATAGAAAAAAATTAAGATAAGCAGACATAATGCTTATAACAACATCAGTAAAAATTTCTTCTACCGAAAGAGAGGGACAAAACAAGAAAAGTTCACAGTCCCTAAAACATATATCTAGTATGTATGACAGCGAAAGATAAAGATAAACAGACCTGGGGCCCGATCTGATATGCAGCGTCGCCCCCAAAAGCCGGCGACGCCGAATTTTGCGTGGGTTTGGTATCCTTTATACGGCGTAACCTAGAAGTTACGCTCGTATATTTCTGCCTTCGTCCGTAGTTTTTTGGGCCATAGGCAGGTATACCAAACCCGCGCAGTTTGGTATCCAATATACAGCGTAAGGACTTACGTGGCGAAAATGGAGAAATCTTACTCCATTTTCACCTCGCCACAAAATGCAGCCGTAGTAAGCCTTACGCTGTCTATTGGAGCCCTGTAACTCACTAAACTACATGCTAAATAAAACCTAACACCTAATGCATGCGCAATGTCTATCTACCTGTCAACCGCGATCCCCCGCTGCAATCCCTAATTAAAGTATTAACCCCTAAACCGCCGCTACCCGTACCCCGCCGACACCTACATTAAAAGTATAACCCCCTAATGTGAACCCCTACACCGTCGCCAGCTACATTACATATTACCTAATGTGAGCCCCTTACACCGCCGCCATCTACCTTACCTACCCCTAAAGTGAGCCCCTACCCCGCCGCCATCTACCTTACCTACCCCCTAAAGTGAGCTCCTACCCCGCCGCCATCTATTTTAAAAATATTAACCCCTAATTTAATCCCCCTACACAGCCGCCACCTATATTAAACACATTAACCCCTAATCTAATCCCCCTACAACCTCCGCCAGCTATATTAACTATATTAACCCTAATTATATTAGGGTTAATATAGTTAATATAGTTATTATATTATATATATTAACTATATTAACCCTAATTATATTAGGGTTAATATAGTTAATATAGTTATTATATTATATATATTAACTATAATTAACCCTAATTATATTATGGCTTAATATAGTTAATATCGTTATTATATTATATATATTAAGTATAATAACCCTATCTAACTCTAACATCCCTAACTAAATTCTTATTAAATAAATCTAATATTAATATTATTAATTAAAATATTTCTATTTAAATCTAAATACTTACCTATAAAATAAACCCTAAGATAGCTACAATGTAATTAATAATTACATTGTAGCTATTTTAGGGTTTATATTTATTTTACAGGGTAACTTGGTATTTATTTTAACTAGGTACAATAGCTATTAAATAGTTAATAACTATTTAATAGCTACCTAGTTAAAAATAATTACCAATTTACCTGTAAAATAAATCCTAACCTAAGTTACAAATACACCTACACTATCAATAAATTAAATAAACTACAAATATCTAAACTAAAATACAATTAAATAAACTAAACTAAATTACAAAAAAAAACCCCCACTAAATTACAAAAAATAAAAAAAGATTACAAGATTTTTAATCTAATTACACCTATTCTAAGCCCCCTAATAAAATAATAAAGCCCCCCAAAATAAAAAAAAATTCCCTACCCTATTCTAAATTAAAAAAGTTGACAGCTCTTTACCTTACCAGCCCTTAAAAGGGCCTTTGTGTTCAGCCAATCGGATTGGTTCATCCAATCGGATTGAACTTGAATCTGATTGGCTGATTCAATCAGATTGAAGACATCGCCCGGATGGAAGAAGACTTCTCTGCCGCTTGATTGAATACATCGTCCGGATCGGATGAAGAGTTCTGCCCGGCTGGGTGAATACAAGGTAGGGAGATTTTCAGGGGGGTAGTGTTAGGTTTTTTTTAAGGGGGGTTTGGGTAGGGTTTAGAATAGGGGTATGTGGGTGGTGGGTTGTAATGTTGGGGGGTGGTATTGTAGATTTTTTTTTACAGGCAAAAGAGCTGTTTTCTTTGGGGCATGCCCCGCAAAAGGCCCTTTTAAGGGCTGGTAAGGTAAAAGAGCTTTTAACTTTTTTAATTTAGAATAGGGTAGGGAAATTTTTTTATTTTCGGGGGCTTTATTATTTTATTAGGGGGCTTAGAATAGGGTGTAATTAAATTAAAAATCTTGTAATCTTTTTTTATTTTTGTAATTTAGTGTTGTTTTTTTTTGTAATTTAGTTTATTTTATTTTATTGTATTTTAGTTTAGATATTTGTAGTTTATTTAATTTATTGATAGTGTAGGTGTATTTGTAAATTAGGTTAGGATTTATTTTACAGGTAAATTGGTAATTATTTTAATTAGGTAGCTATTAAATAGTTATTAACTATTTAATAGCTATTGTACCTAGTTAAAATAAATACCAAGTTACCTGTAAAATAAATATAAACCCTAAAATAGCTACAATGTAATTATTAATTACATTGTAGCTATCTTAGGGTTTATTTTATAGGTAAGAATTTAGATTTAAATAGGAATATTTTAATGAATAATATTAATATTAGATTTATTTTAATAAGAATTTAGTTAGGGATGTTAGAGTTAGATAGGGTTATTATACTTAATATATATATAATATAATAACGATATTAACTATATTAAGCCTATAGCGGCGGGGTAGGGACTCACTTTAGGGGGTAGGTAAGGTAGATGGCGGCAGTGTAAGGGGCTCACTTTAGGGGGTAGGTAAGGTAGATGGCGGCCGGGTAGGGGGTAGGTAAGGTAGATGGGCGGCGGGGGTAGGGGCTCACTTTAGGGGGTAGGTAAGGTAGATGGTGTCGGTGTAAGGGGGGCTCACTTTAGGGGGGTAGGTAAGGTAGATGGCGGCGGGTAGGGGGCTCACATTAGGGGGGTTATAGATTTAATATAGGTGGCGGCGGGATCCGGGAGCGGCGGTTTAAGGGGTTAATAACTTTATTAGGTGGCGGCGGGGGTCTGGGAGCGGCGGTTTAGGGGTTAATACATTTTTCATTGTTAGGATAGTGAGGGGGGATAGCTGGATAGAGGGGTTAGACGTGTCGGGCCTATGTTTGGGAGGTGTGTTAGACAGTACGGGGTGATTTTAATAACTTAGTCAGGTTTTGTAGGCGCCGGCAGTTTCTAAAGTGCCGTAAGTCACTGGCGACTCCAGAAATTTGTACTTACGCAGATTTCTGGACATCGCCGGTTTGTGAGACTTACGGCACTTTAGCCTCTGATGGCGCCGTATATGGGATAGCTTGAGTTGCGAGCTGAAACTACGGGCGGCGGGGGTTCCCTCGCTTGCGCCGCAAACTACGATCTATATCGGATCCCGCCCCTGATGCTTATAACATATCCTACCAAAAAAGAATAGGGATAAAGCGAGTAAATGATAATGATCCCTAAACCCATACGATAAATATGTACAGCAGAATAATCAAACTGCACAGCAGAAAAAAAGATATTACAATTTTCTGTATAAAAACGTCACTGCAGAAGAATAGGGATAAGTCATGAAAATAATAAAAATCCCTAAAAACCTATGCCAAAGCCATATATGTCTGCTATTTCTGAACAAAGCGGATCCCAGAGAAGCATTTACAACAATTTGTGCCATAATTGCACACGCTGTTTGTAAATAATTTCAGTGAGAAACCTAAAGTTTGTAAAAAGTTAATGATTTTTTTTATTTGATCGCATTTGGCGGTGAAATGGTAACATGAAATATACCAAAATAGGCATAGATCAATACTTTGGGTTGTCTAATACACTACACTAAAGTTAAATTTAACCCTACAAGCTACCTAATTAACCCCTTCACTGCTTGGCATAATACAAGTGTGGTGCGCAGCGGCATTTAGCGGCCTTCTAATTATTAAAAAGCAACGCCAAAGCCATATATGTCTGCTATTTCTGAAGAAATTTGGATCCCAGAGAAGCATTTATAACAATTTGTGCCATAATTGCACAAGCTGTTTGTAATAATTCAGTGAGAAACCTAAAGTTTGTGAAAAAGTTTGTGAAAAAGTTAGCTATTTTTTTTTATTTGATCGCATTTGGCGGTGAAATGGTGGCATGAAATGGGCCTAGATCAATACTTTGGGTTATCTATACATGTAAAGAGATATTCAGGGGTTCCTGATAGATATCAGTGTTACAACGCTAATTTTGAAAAAAATGGTTTGGAAATAGCAAAGTGCTACTTTATTGCCCTATAACTTGCAAAAAAAGCAAAGAACATGTAAAAATCAGGGGCGCGATCCGATATATGGCGCAGGTTTCGGCGCAAGCGTGGAAACCTGTGCCGCCCGTAGTTTCATCTTGCAACTCAAGCTATCCCATATACGGCACTCAGAGGCTAAAGTGCCGTAAGTCTCACAAACTAGCGATGTCCAGAAATCTGCGTAAGTACAAATTTCTGGAGTCGCCATTGACTGCCGCCGCATTAAAAACCTGACTAAAGTATTAAATCACCCGTACTGTCTAACACGCCTCCTAAACATAGCCCAACACGTCTAACCCTCTATCCACTATCCCCCCTCACTCTCCTAATAATAATAAATGTATTAACCCCTAAACTGCCACTCCCGGATCCCGCCGCCACCTACATTATCTATATTTCCCCCTATTGTGAGCTCCTACACCTCCGCTACCTATTTTATCTATATTACCCCCTAATGTGAGCCCCCTACACCGCTGCTACCTATTTTATCTATATTACCCCCTAATGTGAGCCCCCTACAACGCTGCTACCTATTTTATCTATATTAACCCCTAATGTGAGCCCCCTACACCGCCGGCTACCTATTTTATCTATATTACCCCCTAACGTGAGCCCCCTACACCGCCGCTACCTATATTATCTATATTACCCCCTAATGTGAGCCCCCTACACCGCCGCTACCTATTTTATCTATATTACCCCCTAATGTGAGCCCCCTACACCGCCGCTACCTATTTTATCTACATCACCCCCTAATGTGAGCCCCCTACACCGCCGCTACCTATTTTATCTATATTACCCCATAATGTGAGCCCCTTACACCGCCGCCATCTATATTACCTACCCCCTAATGTGAACTCCTACCCCGCCGCCAGCTATATTAAAATTATTAACCCCTAATCTAATCCCCCTACCCTGCCGCCAGCTATATTAAATTAATTAACCCCGGGGGGGCGGAGCCAACAGCCTAGGTGACTAGACGTGTAAACCTGGAGCTCCTAGGCCTGATTCTAAAAAACTGATCTTTATGCTTAACAAAAGATGAATCAGTAAAGCCTGGGGACATTTATTAATTAATCCTTAGCTGAAAGTCAACTTGCCTGAGTTGAAGGTGGCATAAAGCTTGACAACTAACGTCTTTACTATCCAGCAAACCAGGCCTACTCTCTCTACTATAGACCCTGCAGCCTCATAGAACATGGCGGAAGATCCGGACTCGCTACACAATTTGCTCCGAGACCTGGACCGGCAACTGTCTAGCTGTTTCCTTGACCTCTCAGCTACACTAAAGGAGGAGATGAAGAGATCAGATTGCAACCCCTATGATGAGAGACTTGAAGCCACGCGGGTGAAGCTACCACATAAAAAGCAGCTTGCCACACTTACCGATCTCCCTCCGCTGGGCTATATGGACGACGAAGTTAGCGCTACCCTACCCACTGATTGTGATCCGTGGCTGGATCACCACCCTCTAGCCACCTCGAGCGTTCCTGCGGTGCCGGACTCGGTGCTGCAGGGAGAGAGAGCGAGTCGGCCTTCTGGCCCTAAACTGTTCCTTGCAGTTGTTGAGGAGCGATGCGTACCACTTACGCTCCCGGTAAGAAAGGAGAAACCAATCGAACCCCTTGCATCCTCAGAAGCAGAAGGCAGTCTAGATTTAGTGCCCACTTGTACTTTGTCCACACTTAAGGGTTACAAGATAGAGGTGCGGGGAGCCAAACTTACCCACAGGGGGCAACTGGCTGATGCTCGATGCCGAAACAGGTCGCCGCTCATCTTGAGGTCTGCCCGAATACACCATAAAGCTGGAGTCGGTTAGGGCTCCAACACTATAAAATGACTGCAGTTTAGGTGTCGATACTGAAACTGTTTCTGGAAGGACTCTGCTACAAATTAAAAGCTTCTATCTAAGATTCGTTATGGAGATGGCTGAGTGAAGGGATTTAAGCACAACGATTGATAGATCTCCACTATCTTAGATCTATACTCTTAACAGACTGCGTCTGTCTGCACAGTGTTCATGCATGTCCCAATCTCACAAGACTCAATATTATACGAATGTGGTGCAGATTTGCTTAGCCTGGGTATTAAGTCAGTCCTGAGTGCCTATGTTAAGTGATATTATTGTGACATATATTTTCATTTATATAATTAATACAAGTATTATTGTGTTTGCACCATATGTGACGCAGTGTTTTCTAATTCAGCACTGAGATGTTTCTGGATTAGGTCAGTCCTGACTGCTTATGTAAATTTCTATTATTGTGACGTCTATTTTTTATATATATAGCTGATACACATATTAATACGTTTGCACCATATGTGACACGATGTTTTATATTTCGGCACTGAGATGTTTCTGGCATACTTGCATTTAGCTTATATTATGTGAATATGCACACCTTATTCCTTCATCTATTGCTGCAGCGCTACTACTTCAAGTCACAGATTACATATAATGTTCATAGATATAAATCCAAGCCATATCTCAGGTAGATGGGAATTGCTGCACTATTATTATATGCTCTATTTAGTTTGCTTAGGCTAGACGACCTGTGGCTAAATGTTTAACCCCTATATTTTATGCCAGTATAACTGTCCTATATTCAAGAGGACTTTAATCCTGCCATATGAAAACTGCTAGGAGAGCACTCCTTGCTAGTTGTATGCTATTATGTTATACTTTGCTGGGATCTTTAGCTCACCCTACCAATATAGTTATTAATTGGTTTACTGTTATTGTTTGGATTTACTGTATAATTACATGCATATATGGTTATTTCAAGCCCATAGATATAAGGGAGCAACACATAATATAATCTACCATAAATATTATTATATACTTTATATTTAAGTGATGACTTCCTATCAGCTCCCTAGTTTGAGATTCCTGGCTTCCTCATGACAATGTTTCTTGCTATATTTGTTTTTGTTTGGAGGGAGAAAGGTTAGTATTTACCATCCGAGTATTATACAGTCTATACCTAGTAATGTTTAGCACTTCCTCCTCCTGTAGATATTGTATAGATGCCCTATATCTAGTATGGGGAAAAAAAAAAAAAAAAAACACACCTAATCTATACCTAAGCCTCATACCATACTCATTGCAGGAAAATAAAGCAAACCTACTACATAATTATACATTAGCCAGATTTATCAAACTGTTTCACTTCATAATCCACTGAACCCTAGTTAGAGCTAGGTTTTAGTAACCCCTACAAAATATTTATTTTATACCATAGGTATAGTTATCCCACAAACTCATTCATTAGGCATGGATTATTTTATATAGGGTTTAGATGTTGTTTTATTACAGATACTTTAACTAAAATTCTAAGGCCTAGATTTGGAGTTCGGCGGTAAAAGGGCTGTTAACGCTCCGCGGGCTTTTTTCTGGCCGCACCATAAAATTAACTCTGGTATCGAGAGTTCAAACAAATGCTGCGTTAGGCTCCAAAAAAGGAGCGTAGAGCATTTTTACCGCAAATGCAACTCTCGATACCAGAGTTGCTTACGGACGCGGCCGGGGCCTCCAAAACGTGCTCGTGCACGATTCACCATAGGAAACAATGGGACTGTTTGAGCTGAAAAAAAAACCTAACACCTGCAAAAAAAGCAGCGTTCAGCTCCTAACGCAGCCCATTGTTTCCTTTGGGGGAACACTTCCTACGTCTGCACCTAACACTCTAACATGTACCCCGAGTCTAAACACCCCTACCTTACACTTATTAACCCTAATCTGCCGCCCCCGCTATCGTCTGAACCCCTGCATATTTTTTTAACCCCTAATCTGCCGCTCCGTAAAACCGCCGCCACCTACGTTATCCCTATGTACCCCTAATCTGCTGCCCTAACATCGCCGACTCCTATATTATATTTATTAACCCCTAATCTGCCCCCTCAACGTCGCCGACACCTGCCTACAACTTATTAACCCCTAATCTGCCGAGCGGGACCTGAGCGCTACTATAATAAAGTTATGAACCCCTACCCCGCCTCACTAACCCTATCATAAATAGTATTAACCCCTAATCTGCCCTCCCTAACATCGCCGACACCTAACTTCAATTATTAACCCCTAATCTGCCGACCGGAGCTCACCGCTATTCTAATAAATGTATTAACCCCTAAAGCTAAGTCTAACCCTAACACTAACACCCCCCTAAGTTAAATATAATTTTTATCTAACGAAATAAATTAACCTCTTATTAAATAAATGATTCCTATTTAAAGCTAAATACTTACCTGTAAAATAAATCCTAATATAGCTACAATATTAAATTATAATTATATATATGCTATTTTAGGATTTATATTTATTTTACAGGCAACTTGGTAATTATTTTAACCAGGTACAATAGCTATTAAATAGTTAAGGAACTATTTAATAGTTACCTAGTTAAAATAATAACAAATTTACCTGTAAAATAAATCCTAACCTAAGATATAATTAAACCTAACACTAGACTATCAATAAAATAATTAAATAAACTACCTACAATTACCTACAATTAACCTAACACTACACTATCAATAAATTAATTAAAACACAATTCCTACAAATAACTACAATTAAATAAACTAGCTAAAGTACAAAAAATAAAAAAGAACTAAGTTACAGAAAATAAAAAAATATTTACAAACATAATAAAAATATTACAACAATTTTAAACTAATTACACCTACTCTAAAGCCCCCTAATAAAATAACAAAGCCCCCCAAAATAAAAAATTCCCTACCCTATTCTAAATAAAAAAGTTACAAGCTCTTTTACCTTACCAGCCCTGAACAGGGCCCTTTGCGGGGCTATGCCCCAAGAATTTCAGCTCTTTTGCCTGTAAAAGAATAAATACAATACCCCCCCCCCCAACATTACAAACCCACCACCCACATACCCCTATCTAACCCAAACCCCCTTAAATAAACCTAACACTAAGCCCCTGAAGATCTTCCTACCTTGTCTTCACCATACCAGTTCACCGATCCGTCCTGAAGGAGCTCCTCCGATGTCCTGATCCAAGCCCAAGCGGGGGCTGAAGAGGTCCATGATCCGGTCAAAGTCTTCATCCAAGCGGGGCAGAAGAGGATCTTCCATCCGATTGAAGTCATCATCCAGGCGGCATCTTCTATGGTCTTCCATCCGGAGCGAAGCGGCAGGATCCTGAAGACCTCCAGCGCGGAACATCCATCCGGACCGACGACTGAACGACGAATGACTGTTCCTTTAAGGGACGTCATCCAAGATGGCGTCCCTCGAATTCCGATTGGCTGATAGGATTCTATCAGCCAATCGGAATTAAGGTAGGAATATTCTGATTGGCTGATGGAATCAGCCAATCAGAATCTAGTTCAATCCGATTGGCCGATCCAATCAGCCAATCAGATTGAGCTCGCATTCTATTGGCTGATCGGAACAGCCAATAGAATGCGAGCTCAATCTGATTGGCTGATTGGATCAGCCAATCGGATTGAACTTGATTCTGATTGGCTGATTCCATCAGCCAATCAGAAAATTCCTACCTTAATTCCGATTGGCTGATAGAATCCTATCAGCCAATCGGAATTCGAGGGACGCCATCTTGGATGACGTCCCTTAAAGGAACAGTCATTCGTCGTTCAGTCGTCGGTCCGGATGGATGTTCCGCGCTGGAGGTCTCAGGATCCTGCCGCTTCGCTCCGGATGGAAGACCATAGAAGATGCCGCCTGGATGATGACTTCAATCGGATGGAAGATCCTCTTCTGCCCCGCTTGGATGAAGACTTTGACCGGATCATGGACCTCTTCAGCCCCCGCTTGGGCTTGGATCAGGACATCGGAGGAGCTCTTCAGGACGGATCGGTGAACCTGGTATGGTGAAGACAAGGTAGGAAGATCTTCAGGGGCTTAGTGTTAGGTTTATTTAAGGGGGGTTTGGGTTAGATTAGGGGTATGTGGGTGGTGGGTTGTAATGTTGGGGGGGGGGTATTGTATTTATTCTTTTACAGGCAAAAGAGCTGAAATTCTTGGGGCATGCCCCGCAAAGGGCCCTGTTCAGGGCTGGTAAGGTAAAAGAGCTTGTAACTTTTTTAATTTAGAATAGGGTAGGGAAATTTTTATTTTGGGGGGCTTTGTTATTTTATTAGGGGGCTTAGAGTAGGTGTAATTAGTTTAAAATTGTTGTAATATTTTTATTATGTTTGTAAATATTTTTTTATTTTCTGTAACTTAGTTCTTTTTTCTTTTTTGTACTTTAGCTAGTTTATTTAATTGTATTTATTTGTAGGAATTGTGTTTAATTAATTTATTGATAGTGTAGTGTTAGGTTAATTGTAGGTAATTGTAGGTAGTTTATTTAATTATTTTATTGATAGTCTAGTGTTAGGTTTAATTATATCTTACGTTAGGATTTATTTTACAGGTAAATTTGTTATTATTTTAACTAGGTAACTATTAAATAGTTCTTAACTATTTAATAGCTATTGTACCTGGTTAAAATAATTACAAAGTTGCCTGTAAAATAAATATTAATCCTAAAATAGCTATAATATAATTATAATTTATATTGTAGCTATATTAGGATTTATTTTACAGGTAAGTATTTAGCTTTAAATAAGAATAATTTATTTAATAAGAGTTAATTTATTTCGTTAGATAAAAATTATATTTAACTTAGGGGGGTGTTAGTGTTAGGGTTAGACTTAGCTTTAGGGGTTAATACATTTATTAGAATAGCGGTGAGCTCCGGTCGGCAGATTAGGGGTTAATAATTGAAGTTAGGTGTCGGCGATGTTAGGGAGGGCAGATTAGGGGTTAATACTATTTATGATAGGGTTAGTGAGGCGGATTAGGGGTTAATACATTTATTATAGTAGCGCTCAGGTCCGCTCGGCAGATTAGGGGTTAATAAGTGTAGGCAGGTGTCGGCGACGTTGAGGGGGGCAGATTAGGGGTTAATAAATATAATATAGGGGTCGGCGATGTTAGGGGCAGCAGATTAGGGGTACATAGGGAATAACGTAGGTGGCGGCGATTTGCGGTCGGAAGATTAGGGGTTAATTATTTTAAGTAGCTGGCGGCGACGTTGTGGGGGGCAAGTTAGGGGTTAAGAAATATAATATAGGGGTCGGCGGGGTTAGGGGCAGCAGATTAGGGGTACATAAGTATAACGTAGGTGGCGGTCGGCAGATTAGGGGTTAAAAATTTAAATCGAGTGGCGGCGATGTGGGGGGACCTCGGTTTAGGGGTACATAGGTAGTTTATGGGTGTTAGTGTACTTTAGGGTACAGTAGTTAAGAGCTTTATAAACCGGCGTTAGCCAGAAAGCTCTTAACTCCTGCTATTTTCAGGCGGCTGGAATCTTGTCGTTAGAGCTCTAACGCTCACTTCAGAAACGACTCTAAATACCAGCGTTAGAAAGATCCCATTGAAAAGATAGGCTACGCAAATGGCGTAGGGGGATCTGCGGTATAGAAAAGTCGCGGCTGAAAAGTGAGCGTTAGACCCTTTAATCACTGACTCCAAATACCAGCGGGCGGCCAAAACCAGCGTTAGGAGCCTCTAACGCTGGTTTTCACGGCTACCGCCGAACTCCAAATCTAGGCCTAAGTTAGTAGTTATCTTCTGCCTGCTTCTCACGCCATCTCCCCCTAATTTTAATTTTAAATAGGTCAATTAGCTATAGACACCTTCCCTCTTTAAAGTTAGTGGTTTGTATATTGTATACTTATTCCCATCCAATAGATGGCTCGCTATTTATGTTTAACATCAAACTATACCCTAGAATCCCCTCCAAATTCTAGAATATAACACCCACAGTAGTCCCACAATAAAGTTCATACTTAAGCCCCTGATAGGGCCATGAGTGATACATCCTTTCTGAGTGGGGATAATCCTTCAATAAGTATCTCATGCTGCGTCTCTATTGTTATGATATCATCTACATATCTACTATCTACATCTAGTGCCAATATATACTACTCTTAGCATGCTATGCTACATTGATATATGTTGATAAGCTTGCCACTTTGCAAACTCTCATGTGTTCTAACGGTTTCATACATAAACTCAACAATAATCAAAACTTGATTACATCTAGTATATATGGACACAACTTTATTCTTGGTTGGGAATTGTTATACAATTCGTATGTTATGTTATATACTATCTGTTTTCTCATGGTTTCCTCATGTAATCTAAGTCTTAGATATGCTTAAAATATCTCTCATATGTACTAAGATAGATTGATTGTTTACTGCACGACACCGCATAAATCTTGGCATATACCAATAACTAGATAATTATACCCAAGACAACAGCTACTAGTCTAAACAATATTGCATCTGCTCTATTTCATATAGCCGCATAAATTTTGCAACTTAGATCAACCCCTCTGCAACCCATCTATTCCTCAGCCTATACGTATCTACAGGAGATTTTGTTATTCCCCCCCCACTTAGTTCCATAAGCTTCAATAATATACGATTTCTACGATTGGACACCTCAATGTCCAAATCAGGTACCTTATGCTACTTACTTTTATATATGGCTCCGCCCCCCCCCACACCTGTTCCCTATGCGTATAGCGGTGCTTACCCGCTGAAAATCCCCCTCCCCCCTATATATCTCAGCCCAAGAGTGGCTGATACTCATGCTAAACCTCCACAGGCTGATGGTTTGGTCCTAGGTAAAATATTATTAGAATGTGGAGTTCATACGCTGATAATATAAAATGAAGTTCTATTTTCTCTCGCCTAAGATATTGTCTATCTTCATATTCAGATTTGAAATGTATATGTATACTACTTTCGCAATAATATCTCTGTATAGACAATGTATTATTCTCTTTGTTGTAACTTTGGCCTTAGGGCGAGTCCTTGTTATGATGATTTATGCTTAACTTCAATAAAAAATTATTTCCAAAAAAAAAATTAATTAACCCCTAATCTAATCCCCCTACACCGCCGCCAGCTCTATTAAATTAATTAACCCCTAATCTAATCCCCCTACACCGCCGCCAGCTATATTAAATACATTAACCCCTAATTTAATCCCCCTAAAGTAATCACCTCTATTACCAGCCCTTAAAAGGGCCTTTTGCGTGACATTGCCCCAAAGTAACAGCTCTATTGCCAGCCCTTAAAAGGGCTTTTTGCGGGGCATGCCCCAAAGAAATCAGCTCTTTTACCAGCCCTTAAAAGGGCTTTTGGCGGGGCATTGTCACAAAGAAATCAGCTCTTTTGCATCTAATCTAAATGCCCCTACACCGCCGCCACCTATAATAAATGTATTACCCCCTATTCTAATCCCCCTACACCGCCGCCACCTATATTAAATTTATTAACCCCTAATTTGACCCCCCTACACCCCGCCAGCTATATTAAATATATTAACCCCTAATCGAATCCCCCTACACCGCCGCCAGCTATATTAACTATATTAACCCTAATTATATTAGGGTTAATCTAGTTAATATAGTTATTATATTATATATAATAACTATATTAACCCTAATTATATTAGGGTTAATATCGTTATTATATTATATATATATTAAGTATAATAACCCTATCTAACTCTAACATCCCTAACTAAATTCTTATTAAAATAAATCTAATTAATATTAATATTGTTAATTAAAATATTCCTATTTAAATATAAATACTTACCTATAAAATAAACCCTAAGATAGCTACAATGTAATTAATAATTACATTGTAGCTATTTTAGGGTTTATATTTATTTTACAGGTAACTTGGTATTTATTTTAACTAGGTACAATAGCTATTAAATAGTTAATAACTATTTAATAGCTACCTAGTTAAAATAATTACCAATTTACCTGTAAAATAAATCCTAACCTAAGTTACAAATACACCTACACTATCAATAAATTAAATAAACTACAAATATCTAAACTAAGCTACAATTAAATATACTAAACTAAATTACAAAAAATAAAAAAAGATTACAAGAATTTTAAGCTAATTACACCTATTCTAAGCCCCCTAATAAAATAATAAAGCCCCCCAAAATAAAAAAAAATCCCTACCCTAATCTAAATTACAAAAGTTAACAGCTCTATTACCAACCCTTAAAAGGGCCTTTTGTGGGGCATGCCCCCCAAAAAATCAGCTCTTTTGCCTGTAAAAAACAACAACACCCCCCCATTACAACCCACCACCCACATACCCCTATTCTAACCCACGAATCCCCCCTTAAAAAAAACTAAGTCTAACCCCCAAGTGCTCCTTACCTGTCCTTAAGACAGGCGGAGAAGGTCCTGTTCCAGGCGGTGACCTCTTCTTCCAGGCGGCGACCTCTTCTTCTTCCAGGATCCAGCTGGCGCGGAGCGGAGGAGTTGAAGACCGATGACCGCGGAGCTGAAGACCGTCCATCTGGAACTGTAGACCGGCGATGCTGGAACTGAAGATCGGCGACGCTGGATCCGAAGACCTCTGGAACTGAAGACCGGAGCCGGAACGTGGAGGATCCTCTTCATACGATCGCCGCCATACACTGAATAGGAATTCAAGGTACACGATTAAAAATGGCGTCCCTTGAATTCCTATTGGCTGATTTGAGCCTTCAAATTCAAATCAGCCAATCGGATTGCGAGCTACTTTAATTCTATTGGCTGATTTGAATAGCCAATAGAATAAGAGCAACTGTAATTCTATTGGCTATTCTAATCAGCCTTCTCCGCCGGTCTTCAGGACAGGTAAGGAGCACTTGGGGGTTAGACTTAGGTTTTTTTAAGGGGGGATTAGGTGGGTTAGAATAGGGGTATGTGGGTGGTGGGTTGTAATGGGGGTGGTGTTGTTGTTTTTTTACAGGCAAAAGAGCTGATTTCTTTGGGGCATGCCCCACAAAAGGCCCTTTTAAGGGCTGGTAATAGAGCTGTTAACTTTTGTAATTTAGATTAGGGTAGGGAATTTATTTTATTTTGGGAGGCTTTGTTATTTTATTAGGGGGCTTAGAATAGGTGTAATTAGCTTAAAATTCTTGTAATCTTTTTTTATTTTTTGTAATTTAGTGTTTGTTTGTTTTTGTAATTTAGTTTAGTGTATTTAATTGTAGTTTAGTTTAGATATTTGTAGTTTATTTAATTTATTGATAGTGTAGGTGTATTTGTAAGTTAGGTTAGGATTTATTTTACAGGTAAATTGGTAATTATTTGAACTAAGTAGCTATTAAATAGTTATTAACTATTTAATAGCTATTGTACCTAGTTACCTGTAAAATAAATATAAACCCTAAAATAGCTACAATGTAATTATTAATTACATTGTAGCTATCTTAGGGTTTATTTTATAGGTAAGTATTTAGATTTAAATAGGAATATTTTAATTAATAATATTAATATTAATTCGATTTATTTTAATAAGAATTTAGTTAGGGATGTTAGAGTTAGATAGGGTTATTATACTTAATATATATATATAATATAATAACGATATTAACTATATTAACCCTAATATAATTAGGGTTAATATAGTTAATATATATAATATAATAACTATATTAACTAGATTAACCCTAATATAATTAGGGTTAATATAGTTAATATAGCTGGCGGCGGTGTAGGGGGATTAGATTAGGGGTTAATCTATTTAATATAGGTGGCGGCAGTGTAGGGGGATTAGATTAGGGGGTAATCTATTTAATATAGGTGGTGGCGGTGTAGGGGGATTAGATTAGGGGGTAATACATTTATTATAGGTGGCGGCAGTGTAGGGGGATTAGATTAGGGGTTAATCTATTTAATATAGGTGGCGGCGGTGTAGTGGGATTAGATTAGGGGGTAATCTATTTAATATAGGTGGCGGCGGTGTAGGGGGATTAGATTAGGGGGTAATACATTTATTATAGGTGGCGGCGGTGTAGGGGGATTTAGATTAGATGCAAAAGAGCTGATTATTTTGTGACAATGCCCCGCCAAAATCCCTTTTAAGGGCTGGTAAAAGAGCTGATTTCTTTGGGGCATGCCCCGCAAAAAGCCCTTTTAAGGGCTGGCAATAGAGCTGTTACTTTGGGGCAATGTCACGCAAAAGGCCCTTTTAAGGGCTGGTAATAGAGGTGATTACTTTAGGGGGATTAGATTAGGGGTTAATGTATTTAATATAGCTGGCGGCGGTGTAGGGGGATTAGATTAGGGGTTAATTAATTTAATATAGCTAACGGCGGTGTAGGGGGATTAGATTAGGGGTTAATTAATTTAATATAGCTGGCGGCGGTGTAGGGGATTAGATTAGGGGTTAATTAATTTAATATAGCTGGCGGCGGTGTAGGGGGATTAGATTAGGGGTTAATACATTTAATATAGCTGGCGGCAGGGTAGGAGCTCACATTAGGGGGTAGTTTAATGTAGCTTGCGGCGGTGTAAGGGGCTCACATTAGGGGGGTAGTTTAATGTAGCTGGCGGCGGTGTAAGGGGCTCACATTATTGGGTAGTTTAATATAGCTGGCGGCGGGGTAGGAGCTCACATTAGGGGGTATGTAATGTAGCTGTCGACGGTGTAGGTGGATCACATTAGGGGGTTATACTTTTAATGTAGGTGGCGGCGAGGTCCGGGAGTGGCGGTTTAGGGGTTAAATACTTTATTAGGGATTGCGGCGGGGGATCGCGGTTGACAGGTAGATAAACATTGCGCATGCGTTAGGTGTTAGGTTTTATTTAGCAGATCGCGGTTGACAGGTAGATAGACATTGCGCATGCGTTAGGTGTTAGGTTTTATTTGGCAGGTAGTTTAGGGAGTTACAGGGCTCCAATAGACAGTGTAAGGCTTACTACCGCTGCATTTTGTGGCGAGGTGAAAATGGAGTAAGATTTCTCCATTTTCGCCACGTAATTCCTTACGCTGTATATTGGATACCAAACTGCGCGGGTTTGGTATACCTGCCTATGGCCCAAAAAACTACGGGCGAAGGCAGAAATATACGAGCGTAACTTCTATGTTACGCCGTATATGTGATACCAAACCAGCGCAAATTTTGGCGTCGCTGGCTTCTGCGGCGACGCTGTATATTGGATCGAGGCCCAGGTATTTCTAAACTCAGGACAAAATTTTGAAACTATTTAGCATGGTTGCTTTTTGGTTGTTGTAGATGTGTAAGATTTTGGGGGTAAAAGTTAGAAAAAGTGGTTTTTTTCCCATTGTTTCATCATATTTTCTAAAAAAAAATTATAGTAAATTATAAGATATGATGAAAATAATGATATCTTTAAAAAGTCAATTTAATGGTGAGAAAAACGGTATATAATATGTGTGGGTACAGTAAATGAGTAAGAGGAAAATTACAGCTAAACACAAACACAGCAGAAATGTAAAAATAGCCCTGGTCCTTAAGGGTAAGAAATTGAAAAATGGCCTTGTCCTTAAAGGGATATAATACTTATATGCTAAATCACTGATGCAGTATAACTGTAAAAAGCTGCCAGGAAAATATCACCTGAGCATCTCTATGTAAAAAAGGAAGATATTTTACCTCACAATTTCCTCAGCTCAGCAGATTAAGTTCTGTGTACAAAGTTATATTTAGCTGCTGCCCAGCTGCAGGTAAAAAAAAATAATAATGAAGAAATGAACATCAGCCAATCAGCAGTGCTGAGGTCATGAACTCTTTTACTGTGATCTCATGAGATTTCACTTAACTCTCATGAGATTTCATAGTAAACTTCCCTTAAACTGAATAGGGAAATAATATGAGTGTGCACGAAGTTCACTCCCTTAGCTGTCATTACACTTTTGATGATATATATGTTTTAAATGTATTACCGTTTCCTTGCCGACTCCTCCCAGCAGCTACTTCCGTGTTCCCCTGGTTCATCTTAGAGAGCGGTCCTACCCACTCTCTACGTTGGCTGAAAGCGTGTGCACAATGAAAATTTGATCTGCGCATGCGCAATTTTCCCTTGACAATTTCGTTTCACGGTATATTATTAGAACAAAATTGTTCAATTATTACAAGTGCCATTTCATAATTAAAATAGTAGTCAAGATGTAAAAATCACTTGGACCGCGATCAATGTCTACTGGGATTTTGTAAGAAGAATTTGAAGACAAGTCACACCGAGCATGCGCGTCTCATGAACGAGCATGGTGAAGAAGTAGGAGGATTGTTGTTTAATGCATGCGCTTAGGACTCGCATGACATTTTAATGGATGGGCTGACCGCCCGGGGAGGGGGGAAACAATCATTGGAGGATCAAATATAGCTAGAATGTCAATCAAGTAGAAAAAATGGCGGGCGGAGGAATTTTTTTTATCGTCGGCTTGTTATAAGGTAATAAACTGCTTTATGTAATCACATCTATAAAAAATGATGAATGAAACTGGGGCTAATTTTAAATAAACTTGAATATGGCGTTAACGCGTGTGGCTAACTTTACCTTACCTTTAACTTAAGTTAGTCAAAGAACAAAATCGCGCCAAAAAAGGATCCTGCGGCAGGAAAGTTAACTCCACTATTACTTGATTGGAATACTTTTTATTTAGATAAAAACAAAATTTAGATAGGAGCAGACTAAGCTGAAGGGGATAAAGCTATAAACCCTGTTAGCCATAAAATCCCAAACGAGAGAGCTACTCTATCAGGTGCTGCACAGAAAAAAGGGATAAGAGGATATACCACAATCCTACCTCTCAGCATAGGATATTAAGTATACTATAAACCCCCAGCGATAGCTGGATAACTAAAATGCACAACCTCCATTTAAAGTTGCGTCATAAAAACCTGGAGGATAGAGCTAGTACAGGGACCCTTTACTCTCCACACAATTATCACACTCATACTCTGAGACTTAACTGTCTAAAATATCAGCAGCACAAGAGCCCCTTCATAGACATAGTCACCACAGAGCTCCCAGCATTGTAACTCACAGCATGAAAGGGAAAGCTAATACAAATTGCGGTAATCTCCTCCATAAGAATGGAGGAACTGCCGCGCTTGAGTATTAGTTGGGCAGGCAAGATAAAATGGCGCCAAAGTAAACACCATATTTTCAACATATAAATCTCTTCTGATCCTTTAATCCCTAGCTAGTAAGCATATCTAACCCTTAACAGAACCGTGCAGGGATAGGAAGTGTGAGAGAAGTATCACTAACACAAATGATACCCGTCCCCACACACAGAAAGCCTGGGTCATATTTGTACATTAGACCCTACAGCAGGCAATGAAAGCGGCACATTCCCTGATACTGGCAGAAAATCAGTATATTGCTCAGCCGCAACATATCTCAACAAGTAGATATATTTTAAACATAGTAACCCCTCATGAGGGTAGCAGGTCCCACCAGGTCCCTGAATCTTCAGTCCTCTCTCCATAACATTTCCCCAGAAATATATATAAACTGACTTACCCTCAAGGGTCTTCTGCTGTTGTGCAGTCACAGCAGCTCCAGGTCTTTTAGTCTCATCTGACCGCTGACAGGGACCTGATGAAACAAGAAAAACAGAGTAACCAACCCTGGTTTTCTATACAGGGGTTTGCATAATAGTTGGAGTTAAAGTAAGGACTACCTCACCCACCTCCAACAGCTTAAAGCCGCCATTACTCTTACTAAAGAGGATTACATGGACACAGCATTGCCCCAATCCTTGCTTGCAGGGACAAGTACCCATTAAAGGATGAAATCTTGATTTTCTTCAGACACCATCTCCGCACATCCACCTACGATTTACACAGTCAAAGAATGACAGGAGATTGTGGGAAGGGGGGATACTTGAAGCTTTGCTGGGTGTTCTTTGCCTCCACCTGGTGGCCAGGAGTTGAATTCCCACTAATAATTAGAATGGATTTGTGGACTCTCCATGCTATTGGAAAGAAATCAGGTTAAAAAGCAGCGGTCTTATGATTTTCTTAATGAGCCTGAAACAATGGGCATAAGAGGCAGCATTCACTGCTTCATAAATGGAGACCTTTGAAAGTTTTGAGAAAAGCCCTTTTAGGTGGTGAGAAAAAACTGTGAAATCTTTACAGAATTACACTGGGATTAGAGGGACAATTTTATATACGTCCATTTTACCAAAAAAAGAAAACAATTATGCTTTGTATTATAAGTACAAACTTCTGTGTGTTTTTTGATTATCCAGTGTATTTACATTATTATTTATGCTGTGGATATTTAATACTCTTTATTACTGAGTAATTTACATACAAATTTTACATTTTTGATAAAATACGATTTTTGGTAAAGAATTTTGTTGCGATTTTTGATGCACCATATTAAAGGGCCATAATACCCAAATGTTTAAACACTTGAAAGTGATGCAGTATAGCTGTAAAAAAGCTGACTAGAAAATATCACTTGAACATCTCTATGTAAAAAAGAAAGATATTTTACCTCAAAAGTTCCTCAGTAGCCACCTCCCATTGTAAAGGATTTCAAAGCAGCATTTTAGTGTGTCTGTCCTAGGACAGCTGAAGGGATGAGCCTCGTGCACTCTCATATTATTTCACCAATCAGGTAAAGGAAGCTTACTATGAAATCTCATGAGAGTTAAGTCAAATCTCATGAGATCACAGTAAAAGAGTTCATGACCTCAGCACTGCTGATACTGATTGGCTGCAGTTCATTTCTTCATTTTTTTTTATTTTTTTACCTGCAGCTGGGAGCAGCTGAGTATAACTTTTTACACAAAACTTACTCTGCTGAGCTGAGGAGATTGTGAGGTAAAATATCTTCCTTTTTTACATAGAGATGCTCAGGTGATATTTTCCTGTCAGCTTTTTACAGTTATACTGCATCAGTTTCAAGTGATTTACCATATGAGTATTATGTCCCTTTAATATCAGTTTTCTTTCTGCATATTTTTGTGTGAATGATTCAATTATTCATTTTGTAATATTTTTTTAAAATCCAAATTTTATTGTGCACTTTTGTAAAGTCGCCCTACAAAAATGCAGTTTACGCCCCTTGGTGAGACATCCTTTAGATCATTCCACCAAGGGAAATAGAAGGACTGGTGAGCATTCTTTAATAATCCAGCCCAAAGTCTTTTAGATCATGAGGCACATTGTCAGTTTTCTGAGATTAATCATTCAAAAAGAAAGTATCTTTTATAAAAAAAAAGTTGCAGTTATATTCAAATATCCTCAATCCTTTATGCTGAAAAACAATCTCTTTCCTGTTAACATTCAGGCAACAAATCCCCTTTGATGATATCTCACTATAATCCCATAGATATTATTTACTCATAAGTGCTCTAACAATACTGTATTTTCATATGGCTGCAGCATTTAATTATATGTGCCTTTATTCATTTTTTAATAATTAAAGGGACAGTCTAGTCAAAAATAAACTTTCATGATTCAGATAGGGCATGCAATTTTAAAAATACTTTCCAATTTACTATTATAATCAAATTAGATTTTTTTTTCTCTTGGTATTCTTAGTTGAAAGCTAAACCTAGGTAGACTCATATGCTAATTTCTAAGCTCTTGAGGCGTTAGTTCATGTATGCTATATAGATAACATAGTACTCACGTCCGTGGAGTTACATATGAGAGGGTACTGACTGGCTAAATTGAAAGTCTGTCAAATGAACTGAAATAAGGGGGCAGTCTACAGAGACTTATATACAAGGTAATTAGAGAGGTAAAAAGAATATTAATGTAACAGTGTTGGTTATGCAAAACTGGTGAATGGGTAATAAAGGGATCGTCTATCTTTTTAAACAATAACAATTCTGTGGTAGACTGTCCCTATAAGTATTTTCTCACAATGTTAAATATTTTATAGCTTAGATCCCGCTTCACTGGCGGCTCACGTGAAGCCAATGAGGGGAAAAAAAAGACAGATGCCCGCTGCAGCCGGTGCCACTCCATCACATTTTTTTTCCTCTGGGTGGGTAGCGCTTGTAAGTGCTGGTCCCTACCTTCATCAAATGATCAGCAGACAGCTGTGCCAGTGGGTGACCCTGACCCACTGCAATAAGACAAGCAAGCTTGCTGATCATCAACATAGTGGTGCCAAAAACTAAATGTGCATTTGTGCAGCCAACAGCCTAAGCCTTAAAGTTTAATTGGTCTGATCTGATGATGCATGAACGCACTTTTGGTTTCGGCGCCACTAAGCAGCTATGCGCACATGATGAGGGCTCTCACTGACCTCCACCAGGGCTGGGTCCATAACCATAGGCAGCAGGCTAACAGGACTATATCCACATGCAGGGATCAAACATGACCTCTTAACACTGTGCGGCAGTTAGTCAGCAAGACAAATAGGGGTAGATTTATAAAGCAGTGGATGCTGCTTTCTATTCAATTCAATTCTGACTCGCCGGAAATGGAAGTTAAGAAGCAGCGGTCATAAGACCTGTCTTCCTTAACTTCTGATCAGGATGATTAACACCCCCTGTTATCGGCCAATTGGCCACCGGTGAGCAGGGGTCGGCATTGCACAAGCATTTCAATAGATGCTATAGCAATCATGTCCGCTCGCCATTTAATAAAATGACCCCATAGTCTCAAGCTAATCAAGTGTCAGACTTGCAACAGGTGAGGTAGCATATGGCTATTTCTGACAAATAGTCATATGACACTGTGACGGATCCCCGGCTACCCCGGCTGGGTAGCTCCGCCAAACGGGTCCTTCCGCTGTCTGGAACAAACTGCTATGTAGCCCAGGAAAGTGATTCCAGCAGGAGCCCACCTAAATGACTAGACAGACTAGCATTCAGGTGAAAAAAAGAACTGCTTTATTGCACAGTAAACACAGCTTTTATACATTTCCAACAAATGGGGGTAGTTACTACACAAATAGAAACAAATATTATACAATGAGACAAACATCTGACAATGTAACCATGTTACTTAAACAAGATTCTAATCGCATCCTGACTTACAAAAGGACAATGGATGACTCACACAATAACAGAAAGACACTTCACACCTAGACTAGATAACAACAGGGGTGAGGTTATAGGGGGTAGGGGTTTAACCCTTGTATACAGAAAATATGTGTATGGCAAACAAGTCAGATGTTAACAAACAAATATGCTCAACACAATGTGCTAAAAAACAATACTCTCCTTATCAAAATGATATAAAGATGACCGCTGCCTTCCTTCAGTCTCTCCCTAGGGACTGTACAAACAATAGGCAAATCGAAATGGATGGCGCTGGTCTTGGTGTGTAGTTAATTTTTCTAATAATAGATAGAAATGGACTTGATGTGCAAGTTTAGATCCAACAAAATAATGTGCAGTATTCTCACTCCTTTAGTAATGTGAGTTCAGCTTCTAAGGTGTGTCTTTCTCCAAAGGATAGGAAGGCAAATTCCAAAGATGATATCAGCTGGGTTATCCAATATAGTAAGTCCGGCTCGTCACAGGAAAGAATGATTTCAAATATGAAAGATAAAAATATTTATTTTAGCTCTACGCGTTTCAACGCTCAAGCGTCTTTTTCAAGAGCAGTAAAAACAGATAAAAAAGTTTGCATAATACTGTGACTCATTGTAGCCGGGTTTATATACAGCTGTATCGATGTTCCAATTTCCTGTGTCCAACAGGAAATTGGACTCACATGAAAGATATACATAAAGGAGTTTATATGAATGTTTAAGCCCAACCTTTTGTTCTTTACATCGCTAAATCTTTTTTATGTCGCTATATCAAAGCTAAATAAAATACTTTTGTAATGTGGTTCGGCATAAACATACAAACAATAGATGATAGCCAATGGTAGCGTTCCTTTGAGATTTTGTCCAATGAAAATACACTGATAAGTTAAGTTCCCATTCGAGTATTGCTTTTGTTTTAGTTCCTTTTCAGGTCCGCCATAACGTCACATGTTTTTTTATAGCCAATCCGATCCCACTGGAATGCTCTCCGTTATTGTATGACGTTGCGTGGGCTTGTTTGGTCACGTGTTGTTTTTAGCCAATCCTAAGAGCCATCCTTTTTTCAGTGTCTCTGTTCGAATGTATCGATGTTTTACAATTTAGGCTCAATATGAACCGGCATTCTATAGATAGAAAAAGAAGGGAAAGCGGCAGTATCCATTCTAATCGCATATGAAACAATTACATTCTACATGATATTTCTACAACAACTTTAGACAGCATTGAGACCATATCCAAATAATATAAAAACAATACAAAAAATAATATAATTGTAAAGGAATCTTTTTCAGTGTTTTGCAAGCCGAACAGCATCATAAACGGGCCGAACGGCGCTATAAAAAGTGATGACAAAAGAAACATTGTGCAATAAAAATTTATCGTTTCCTTAAGATAATGCTTCTTCTAAATGTTTTTAACAATTCTAATGAAAAATCTTTAGTGTGTGATTTTTGGTTTAATGAAAAAAAGAAAAATAAAACCATTTTCTTCTGTGTTGTGTTTAATTTAGTTATATTCATATTATAACTTGTGTCTGTCTTAAAGAGACAGATGTAAAATTAATAGTGAATGTTGTTTAAATATTATGTTTTATGGATACTATATCCATAATATATAATATGCGTGGTATAGATTCTAGTGACTAATTAAGGTGATAAAGATATTATGGCCCATAATATTTATGAATTATTAGTTTAGATGAAAGCCGCTATTCGAATGTCTTTATTTAACCCCCAATGGTTGTAGGTTCTAAGTGTATGGATCCACCATAATTCTATTTTATTTAATTCATGTTCTAAAAATCCTCCTCTCCAATGGGTGGATACTTTCTCTATTCCTATCCATGAGAAGTTACTGAAATCAAATTTGGGACAAGTATTGCAATGTAAAGGAACACCATGGTCCTCATGTTTCTTATCTATTTTGTTAAGATGTTCTAAAATGCGAGTCTTAAGAAATCTAGTAGTTTGTCCTAAATATTGGATTTGACAATTGCACTGCAGTAAATATATAACATTTTTGGTTTTACATGTGATGAAATGTTTGATTATGTAGGTTTTGCCTGTTGTGAAGGAAGTGAAGGATTTATGGGTTCTTTTGGTATAATTGCAACCTTTACATTTCCCACATGTATAGAAACCCTGTAAATTTGAAATACTTAAGGGTGGTTTAGGAGCCATCCCCTTTATTAGTGATGGAGCTAATTTTTGTTTGAAATTACTACCCCGTCTATAGGTTATTTGTGGTTTGGTGGGTATAATCTTACTTAGAAATTCATCATTTTGTAGAATATGCCAATGTTTTTTAATTATATTAGTAATTTGATTATGCCCTGAATTGAATGTGGTAATGAATCTGGGAAAAGAAGATTGTTTATTTATAGCAGTTTTTTGTTTGGCCAGGATAGTATTACGATCCATATTTTTAACTAGTTGTCTATCTGCTTCCAGATTGCTTGAAGAATAACCCTTTTCTAGGAATCTATTTTTAAGTATTATTGATTGCTCCTCGTAATCTTCTATTCTGTCACAATTTCTCCTAATTCGTTGAAATTGTCCTCTAGGTATTGCTTTTAACCATGACGGATGATGTTGACTGTCATGTTGAATGTATGTATTTACATCACACTCTTTAAAGTGTGTTTTAGTATGTATACATCCATCAATGGTTATGATGGACAGATCTAGAAAAGTTGCTTTGGTATTGTGCAGCTCTGGGGTTAATATGATGTTCATATTGTTCTTGTTAAGATTGTTGACAAATTGCTGACAAGTATCTATACTTCCCCTCCAAATACAGAGGACATCATCGATATACCTCCGCCATGTCACCAGGTTCGCCCCAGCCACGTCATTGGACCACACATAAAGATGTTCAAAGTGGTCCATATAAATATTGGCGTAGCTGGGGGCGAACCTAGTGCCCATGGCGGTACCACATATCTGCAGATATTGTTGGTCATTAAACCAGAAAAAATTATGGGTTAACATGAACTTTATAGCCGCAAGAATAAAATCTAACATTTTTTCTGATAAGTTAGGATCTTGTGTTAATTTCCATCTAATAGCTGTTAAGCCTTTTTGATGGTCAATTATGGAATATAATGATGTAACGTCCATAGTGGCCCATAGATAATTGGGTTCCCATTTCACTTGGTTAATGATATTAAGTGCATTAGTGGTATCCTTTAAATACGATTTGGAATTTTGTGCATAGGGTTGTAAAAGATAATCAATAAATGCAGATAAATTTGAAGTTAATGAATCAATGCCACTAATAATAGGGTGACCAGGAGGTTGCAGGGGGTCTTTGTGTAATTTTGGTAAAAAATAAAAAATAGGAGTTTTAGAATGAGTTTTAAATAAGAAATCATATTCTTGTTCACTTATAACCTCTCTATCTAGAGCTAATGTTAACAGTTCTTGTAATTCTTGACTGAATTCCTTCTTGGGGGAGTGGTGTAAAATTTGGTAGGTGTTAGTGTCTGATAGAATTCTATTAGCCTCTTTTAAATAGAATGTCCTATCCATAGTAACCACCCCTCCCCCTTTGTCGGCTTCCTTTATTATGTCTTCTCTTTTGTTAAGTTCTTTTAGAATTTCGGATTCTGCTTTAGATAAATTGTGATATTTGGGTTGATGTCTCATATTTTCTATGTCTTTCATCATTAATTTCCCAAAGACATCTATGCATGGCCCTTTAAAATGGCTAGGATAGAATTTGGACGGATTTTTAAATTTAGCTCTTGGGTCAATCTCAGGCGGTGTATAACTCAGAGTTTCTTTTTTGACAAAGAAACGCTTAATAGTTAAATTTCTAATAAACTTCTGGGCGTCTATGAATAATTGGAAGGTATTTACTCCTTGTGTTGGTACAAATTTAAGTCCTTTTGATAGTACTCGTGTTTCTTGTTCAGTGATTGGATGTGAAGATAGATTGTGTATCTTAGTTAGAAATGTCTTTTTCTCATGTGTCTTTCTTCTACCTCCTCTTCTCCCTCTGAGGGATCTGGTGTCCTTTCTCGTTTTTTTGGATTAGACCTGTTGTCCTGATTCCTGAAATGTGGAGTGTGTCTGTCTATTGCTACAATGGGACTGTCCTTCTGTAAGGGGGCATATCTGTTGTGTTGTGGCCAATGATGGCTTGTGTGTGATGGTGTTGATTTGTGTTTGTCCCAATTTTGATTTGGTGGAAAAGGATGTGAATCTCTGTGATGTGATCTATCATCGTAATTTTGATTATATGAATTTCGATTATAATGATCCTGTTTGGCATCATAGTGACTATATGAATTTCTATTCGAATAGTGTCTATTATGAGTGTCATTATCTCTAATGTGATAATCATTCTTTATATTTCTCTCATAATAGTTTTGCTGTTTATTTGGTCCCTGTTGGGTCCTATTATTAACTCTGTTTTTTTCCCAAGGTTTATTACTTGGATAATGTTTATCTCCATTGTAAAAGTGATTTTTTTGATTCTTATATGGACCTTCAACAAAATTATTTTGTGTATTAGAATTTTCTTCTTGAATTTGTACATATTGTGTACCCTTGTCAAAATCCTCTTTATCTCTTAGATATTTTTTATATTTAGAATTGCCAATTTGTTCATCTAATTGTTTGGCGTTGTTTTTTATTTCTTCAAATTTATCTATACAACGTTTGTCTGATAGAAATGTATCTAGTTCATTTTCTAAAGATATTATTTCTTTTTCTATGTTTTTTAGGTTGATATCTTGGGATTCATATAATAAACTAACTAGTTCTGTTGAGCATTTATGTAATGCCGCATTCCATTTATCTAAAAAAGTTTTATCATTCATCCCAAAAGCTGGGATTTTATATACTCTCAACCCTCTAGGGACTAGATTTTCATTTAAATAGCGGCTAAGAAAAGTGGTTTCCCACCATTTTTTAGTTTCTTTCACATATAATTTTTCTAGTTTAGATAAAATGGTTTCCCAATTAGAACTAGGATGTGAGTTATCTTTAAAAGCATTATTGTATTTATTTTGTCTTGCCGCTCTCCAATAATTGAGAGTGTTTTTAGCCATGTAGGAGAAAAAATTTGAGTGTACAGAAAATGTGTATGGCAAACAAGTCAGATGTTAACAAACAAATATGCTCAACACAATGTGCTAAAAAACAATACTCTCCTTATCAAAATGATATAAAGATGACCGCTGCCTTCCTTCAGTCTCTCCCCAGGGACTGTACAAACAATAGGCAAATCGAAATGGATGGCGCTGGTCTTGGTGTGTAGTTAATTTTTCTAATAATAGATAGAAATGGACTTGATGTGCAAGTTTAGATCCAACAAAATAATGTGCAGTATTCTCACTCCTTTAGTAATGTGAGTTCAGCTTCTAAGGTGTGTCTTTCTCCAAAGGATAGGAAGGCAAATTCCAGAGATGATATCAGCTGGGTTATCCAATATAGTAAGTCCGGCTCGTCATGGATCCATGACAGACATATCTCCTGTTGCAAGTCTGACACTTAATTAGATCAGATTCAAACTTATCTGTCTCACGGGGGTGGGGGGAGGCATCTGCCCAGCCCCAAATGCGCTTGCAAATCACTCTGCTCTGCAGGTAAATTGACACATGCCCTTAATACAGAAATCTCACAGCAACTGCAACTAGGACAGTCTGGCTCTGAGCACTACTGTGCACTTTTTATTTGGAGCAGAGTTTAGTGTGGGAAGGGCAGCAGGTGAAGACGCAGGAGAGGAAGAAGTATAGAGAGGAAAGTAAACAGGTAGGTAAATAAAACATGCTTTGTTTATACATAAAGGGAGTGCAGAATTATTAGGCAAGTTGTATTTTTGAGGATTAATTTTATTATTGAACAACAACCATGTTCTCAATGAACCCAAAAAACTCATTAATATCAAAGCTAAATAGTTTTGGAAGTAGTTTTTAGTTTGTTTTTAGTTATAGCTATTTTAGGGGGATATCTGTGTGTGCAGGTGACTATTACTGTGCATAATTATTAGGCAGCTTAACAAAAAACAAATATATACCCATTTCAATTATTTATTTTTACCAGTGAAACCAATATAACATCTCAACATTCACAAATATACATTTCTGACATTCAAAACAAAAACAAATCAGTGACCAATATAGCCACCTTTCTTTGCAAGGACACTCAAAAGCCTGCCATCCATGGATTCTGTCAGTGTTTTGATCTGTTCACCATCAACATTGCGTGCAGCAGCAACCACAGCCTCCCAGACACTGTTCAGAGAGGTGTACTGTTTTCCCTCCTTGTAAATCTCACATTTGATGATGGACCACAGGTTTTCAATGGGGTTCAGATCAGGTGAACAAGGAGGCCATGTCATTAGATTTTCTTCTTTTATACCCTTTCTTGCCAGCCATGCTGTGGAGTACTTGGACGCGTGTGATGGAGCATTGTCCTGCATGAAAATCATGTTTTTCTTGAAGGATGCAGACTTCTTCCTGTACCACTGCTTGAAGAAGGTGTCTTCCAGAAACTGGCAGTAGGACTGGGAGTTGAGCTTGACTCCACCCTCAACCCGAAAAGGCCCCACAAGCTCATCTTTGATGATACCAGCCCAAACCAGTACTCCACCTCCACCTTGCTGGCATCTGAGTCGGACTGGAGCTCTCTGCCCTTTACCAGTCCAGCCACGGGCCCATCCATCTGGCCCATCAAGACTCACTCTCATTTCATCAGTCCATAAAACCTTAGAAAAATCAGTCTTGAGATATTTCTTGGCCCAGTCTTGACGTTTCAGCTTGTGTGTCTTGTTCAGTGGTGGTCGTCTTTCAGCCTTTCTTACCTTGGCCATGTCTCTGAGTATTGCACACCTTGTGCTTTTGGGCACTCCAGTGATGTTGCAGCTCTGAAATATGGCCAAACTGGTGGCAAGTGGCATCTTGGCAGCTGCACGCTTGACTTTTCTCAGTTCATGGGCAGTTATTTTGCGCCTTGGTTTTTCCACACGCTTCTTGCGACCCTGTTGACTATTTTGAATGAAACGCTTGATTGTTCGATGATCATGCTTCAGAAGCTTTGCAATTTTAAGAGTGCTGCATCCCTCTGCAAGATATCTCACTATTTTTGACTTTTCTGAGCCTGTCAAGTCCTTCTTTTGACCCATTTTGCCAAAGGAAAGGAAGTTGCCTAATAATTATGCACACCTGATATAGGGTGTTGATGTCATTAGACCACACCCCTTCTCATTACAGAGATGCACATCACCTAATATGCTTAATGGGTAGTAGGCTTTCGAGCCTATACAGCTTGGAGTAAGACAACATGCATAAAGAGGATGATGTGATCAAAATACTCATTTGCCTAATAATTCTGCACACAGTGTATATAAACAGGGCTCAAAATGTATACTCGCCCGGTAGAGATTGAACTTTTGTGAGTACTGAGTAAACAGGGATAGTTATCTTCAGGAGCATTCCTCACACAGCAGACATACAACCAGACAAAATGGGTAAAGGTTAGGGTGACCATATTCCTGCTTTAAAAAGGGACACATATGGGGGGCGGAGCTAGCCGTTATAGAGAGAAGCTGTGCCTAGTTAGAGCTCCCACATAAAAAAACAAATAAAACCCTTTCAAACCTAATATTATTGCCAGCAAGCAACAATATTTACCAGCAGACCACAGCAGGACACAGGCTCAATCGATATCTGACCTGTCCTATGCTTCAGAGCCGAACCGAAGACATCCGGTGCAAGCACTTCCAGAGCCTATTTAGGAAAGACCGCGGCTGCGGCCTATGTCGGAACCGGAGGTGAGAGCTACACTAATTACAAAGGCTTAGAGGTACAGAGCACACTCCGGTCACTAGCTTACATTTAAAAAAAAAAAAAGTTTCTTTTTACTCTGCTCTCTGGCTCTTTACTCAAAGTAGAAGCTACTGAGACATATTTAGGAGCCTAAGCCTGCAGGAGAGAAGAGGCGGGAAAATCGCCATTTTTAAGGTTTCAGACACTGTTATATCCCAGCAGAGAATCAGCAATCTTTTTGTTTATCACTTCTGTCTCCCTGGGACTGTGATAGCAATCAGGCTGCAAATTGTCCTAGGTCAGCACATAAGTATACATGCGTTACATAGCAGCCCCAAGAAAATATTCCTCATCAAGGAAAATACCATTGCTCTCACAACCCTGCTTAGAGGCTGCAAGGCCCTTGAGTGAGAAGCTGAGGGAGGGAGAAAGTTGATTGAGGAAAGTTAACTCTTGCGAGTTTGATTTTTTTCACCTTGCTTTCAAAAAGCCTTGCACTATGTCATGAATAGCGACATACTGGGACCGTAGTGGTGACTTGTAAAGATCAATCAAGAGGTATAGTTCCCACTCTGCACCCACATGTTTTAACTCTATAACCCTGAGGACCCGGCAGGACATCATAAGCAAATCCACCTATTCAACTCCACCGTTATAATTAGGAACACTTGTTTCTTGGCAAACATGAAGAATAAATCTCAGACAGTTAAAGACTGCCTATCATGCTCCCAGCTTAAACAAAAGACAATGGAAGCTTCATTATCGCCAGTGGGTAGCCAAGTAGCAAAAACACCTGAAAAGAACACTGAACCTGATACAGCGCCCACCCCAAACCAGGAATTACTAGTACAAATAAAAGCTCTCTTCCAGGAAGAACTGAAAACAGCATTAACTGATCTGAGACAGGACTTATTGGAAATAGGTGGTCGTACTACAGATCTGGAGGACAAACTTGATGAGGTAGTGGAAGAGATTCCAAATATCCACACTGCTCTTCAGGAACAAGCCTTACAAATCAAGAAATTAGAGGATCAACTGGAGGATCTTGAAAATAGATCCAGAAGATCCAACCTACTCATCAGGAATCTCCCTGAAAGCTACTCAAACCTTACAACAGCGCTGGAGAAAATATTCCATCAACTATTGCCTGACACTGAGGATACCTTATATTTGATGGACAGAGTGCATAGAGCACTTTCCAAACCACCTCAAACATTGATGGCTAGAGACGTGATAGTAAAAATGCACTATTTTCACATCAAGGATCAGATACTTAAAGCAGCAAGATCAGTGTCAGCTATCACATTTGAGCGACATCATCTGCCACCCTGCGGAGGCGAAGAGAGTTGAAACCGATTCTAAATGTCCTTACAAATATGCAGATTAAGTACAGATGGAACTTCCCCTTTAAATTGGTGTTTTCATATCATAATACCAATTATTCTTGCTCCTCTCTGGAAGAAGGCAACTACATACTACAACGGCTGAAGCTCCAGCCAGAACCACCAGCTCCAGTCTCCCAACCGAAGCCACAAAGGAAGTCACTCCAGCGGGACTGGACTCAAGTTGGGAAACAGAAGAAGCAAAAAAAAAGATACCAGAGAAAATAAAACCTTGGACTGGGATGACCAGGAACAAGAGGGCCAGTCAAGGATAACTTGAATTCAGATCCAAAAGACTTCATCCCAGAGCTGTTCTTGACTACCCATGGTTAGATGTAGTGGTTTGTTTACAACAAACCATTTAAAGTAAGGTTTGATCTAAACCAAGTTTGTTGATGTTACTATCATTCCTTTTTTTTTCTCCAGATGATCCATTTGAACTATCTCAAAGGGTCCTCTAAATGTACTCTTAATCCCCCCCGCCCACTAACCCTACCCCCCCCGCCTTATCCCACCCTAATACCTCAGATTATTAAGATTATAGTTAATGCTTTACCACTGCGGTTTTGTTGTTTCATTGTTAATGTATTTGTTTGTTATAACTGTTCAGTTAATCATTGTGTTTGCACCGATTAAATTTGTCACCTCATTATTGCCCAGCATCAGGAAACTCATATTCACAGCATCTAATAACATAAGGTCCAAATATAGGTTATCATGTTCACATCATGACCACACTCCAGGTAAGCATCCCTTTGGAGTTTGCCCCCCCAGACACAATGGTGTGCTGTGGGATGAACCCCGTGTATACGATTCCCAAGGCAGCACAGCATACCTTTAGCACTACACTATCCTCACTTACCCCATGACCTCTATTAAAATAATATCCCATAATGTTAGAGGCCTACATTCTAACATTAAACGTAAAAAGGCGCTATCAGAATATAAAGCCCAACGCGCACAAATCATAATGTTGCAAGAAACGCACTTCACTAAGGAGAGCACACCCAAATATTGGGACAAATCTTTCCCACAGCAATATCACACTGTTAGCTCTAAAAAACATAAAGGAGTCTCTATTCTGCTACACGCTTCCTTGAACTTTAAGGAGGAAGAGGTAATCAGAGACAGCGATGGAAGGTACTTGATAGTTAGAGGGCTCATTCACAACACCCCGGTTATTCTTGGGAACATATATGCACCTAATGAAAGACAATCCTCATTCTTATCTAAAGTGAGTAAACAATTAACTTTTTGGAAAAGGTACAAAATGATTATAGGGGGAGACTTCAACCTAACTCTTAATAATCAAATTGATAGAAAGAAAACTGCAACGCAAACCACACAGAAAATTGAACCGACTCAGAGAATTTTAGGGGGCTTTCTCCTGGATCACAACCTCATAGATGCATGGAGAACCACACATAAACATGAAAGGGACTACACATTCTACTCCCCAGTCCACAAAACGCATTCCAGAATAGACTACATCCTACTTAGCCAAATTCTTGTCCCACTTCTATCTAGTGCTAGCATTCATGCCTGTATGTGGTCAGATCATGCCTTAGTAACATCTACCATTCAGGGCATAATAAATCACAACAGAACACGAAACTGGGTTCTTAATCCTAGACTGTTAGGAGATCAATTAGTTGTTCAAAGCATACATACAAAAATAGCCCATTATATAGACGAAAACAAAGGAACCAGCGAAAACCTACTATATTTTTGGGGTGCCCTTAAAGCAACAATAAGAGGTGAGTTAATGGAAGAGGCATCCAAACAGAATAAGGCACACAAAAAGCAACTAGTGACATTAAAAAAAGATACTGAAGGGGGGCGGAGCCTGGCCAAGATCCCTAATGGCCGCACATTAACAGCGCTCTGAAACCCCAGAGCTCTCAGACACAGAGTTATGCAGCTTTCAGCCTGGTATAGCCTCATATTTTGAGATTCTAACACATCAGTGCCGCAGCAGATAATAGGAGCTGATTTGGACCCGACAAGCAAAGCAGGGATCAGTGGAAGGAGGGAGCAATGGCCTGAAGCTTGTGGCGCAACTTGGGCCTGTGTTGCCTGAACGGCTCTGCCGGAGGTATATTTTGAGCGGAGACTGACCGGGAGCACGGACATACTGCTGAAGAAGGGAGTGGTGAGGCGCTACAGATCCTGTGATCGAGCGGACCGCATATTATTTGCAGACAGAGCACGAGTGCAGACCGGAGGTGCCGGTTTAACCGGAGAGATTGGTCCAGAGTGGAGCTTCCTAAAGGTACAGCCGGAGACACACTGAGAGACCCGGTAAGAAGGTGGGGGCATATGAACCCAGTACACAACGGCATTACATTAATCTACAACTGTCACAAGGGCACATTTGAATGCAGAAAAGGGGCACACTGACTCTCTTGTTGTTTTATTTTTTTACTCTGGCCCGCTCCTACTGAGACACTGAGATACAGGGAGCGATACTATCGCAAAGTTGCTGGCCGGTTTGGGAAGATAGAAGCCCACCATTATCCCCTAAGAGTCACCTTTAGAATAACTGGACATATTATAAGGGCTTAACTACACACAAGGTTCAAATCAAGCATGGCGAATAAAAGAGCCTCTAAGCCAGCTAAAGGGTCACAATCTACTAGCCTGGAAAGTTATTTAATTGCCCCTGAGACACCCTCAGGCCTTGCTAAAGAGCAATCAAGGCCTAATGGACATGATGCTACAATGCAGACACTGCATATGGAACTAGCACAACATGATTACCTCACCAAAGATGACATTAAACATTTGTCCTCTAAACATGACATTAGAGAAGCAATGATGGATGTGAAACGTATGTTTGGGGAACTTAAACAAGATATTGCCACAATAGAAAATAGAGTGGTTGGGGTGGAAGAGACACAGGATTCACTGCGCTCAAATTTACAGCATCACTCTAGCTGTCTCCAATCACAAGAGACTACGGTGCACATCCTGACTGAAAGAATTGAAGATCTTGAGAACCGGAGTAGGCGCAATAATTTGCGCCTCCGGGGGATCCCTGAAACAGTCACCCCTCCTGAAATAACACCTTATCTCCAAGATCTGTTCAAATTTATTAAGAATGCACCTGTGGCAGAGGAGGTTCAGATAGAGTGTGCTCATAGAGCCCTCAGGCCCAAGCCGTCAGTCAGAGCTCCGCCACGAGACATTATTGTTAAATTTCTGTCATACAGGGATAAAGAGGAGATCCTTAGATATGCAAGAAACAAGCCACATGTTTTGTATGAAGGTGCGGAAATCAAGGTTTTTACAGACCTATGCCCAGCCACTCTTCAGAAGAGGAGGGACCTTAGATACATAACCACAACACTTCAGGCACAAAACATTCAATACAGGTGGGGATTCCCTACCTGCATTATAGCTTCCAAAGATGGGGCCACAGTAATTTTTAAGACCTTGGCGGATTTACCAGCTTTCAATCAGGCATTGGGCACACAGATACGGCCTCTAAATGTGGGCGCAGGACCGGACCCAATGGTACCTGCAGGTCAGAGAGCACATGAAGAAGTAATCCACCCGGACTGAGGGGATAATTGGATATACAGGTGCCACTTGTGGCTTCTCTCCTGAACTAGAGTCATCTCTCTTCCAAGCACCACTTGAATAAACTTTGATCCTTCCTTACTGGCCCCGTGGCCTAGTGCAGCCTGTTTACCTCTAGTGAATCACCTGACTCCTGACCTCTTGGGGCCTAAGTTGCATTTCAGCCTTGGATGGCTGCCTTACATGGTATGGAGAATGCATAACCCCCTGGAACAATACGAGACTTGATTGCCCACATATGCACATTTTTTTATTCCTCACTGTAACACTTGCTTGTTTGTTTCCAGATTACATGTTTAATTCTCTCGCATATATGTTAATGCTTTTGCAGGGGCCATTTAATCACTGCTGTGAATGCACGCATCTTCTATGTTAGGTAAGCTGTACTTTAAACAATCTATGCTCTGCAGTATAGTATATAAGTTACATTTATGTTAACTGTTTCACAAGACTGTCTAAGGGTAATATTTAGGGCAAATTACACCTTTGTCACATCATAATGTTATATGATCTTTTACATATTTGTGTGGGCTGCATAGCTACTTATTTAGGAGCAAAAGAGGCACATATACATAGACAGCATAATCCATCAACTGGGTGGTAGACTAGTACACTGGGGAATTTCTACGGTCAGCTCACTGGGTGACAGATGAGTTCACAAGACTTTGGGAGATCCTAATGCCACCGTGGGTTTCACATAAGGTTCAGCAGGTACTACCGCCTGGTTAGATGGGAACTCATGTATTAGACCTCGCCCAAATTGCACTATTAAAATCAACATACTGGGCCTTTGAGATGGGAGCACTACAGGGGTTATAGAGGGACATTCTGGAGAAATATTCTTGCCCCCTGGGAGATGAGTTACCCGCCTAGGAAATATACGATTGTAGGGGCATAGGACAGGTATTATTTGCTGCTTGTGAGGATAATGGAAATAGAGTTGGTTTCAAAAGTTTAGAAGTTTAAAAGTATAACAGTTTTCAAATGATTAGAATGTTTAATATGTTGTACTGGTGTGTTGGGACTAGATCCCTATATCTCCTTCTATAAGTTGCGTTAACCTACAAAGAATAATTTATTCTTTTATTGTATAAGTACACATTTCAAAGACTGAGAGTAATGGGGGTACTACCCCTAGAGAACCTTCTATATAGTAAGTTGGTTTGTATACTAACCTTTGCTTTCAGAATTACACCCCGATATCTGGGGATTCTGATTGTTTTCTTTTCTGGACGGGGAGGGCTAGAGTCTTGTCTGCATCGTTGTTAGCCTCTTGCTATAGGGACTGGCTCCCACTGTATCAAACCCTGCTGGTGGTCGGTCAGCTCTCCTTACGTCCTCCTGATTAACCTCCCTTTCTTCTTTCTTCTTTCCTTTATAATCACTTGTTCTCCTCTCTTTCTCGTATACTAAACTTTATCCGCTCATCCCTTTCCTTTTTTTTTTTTTGTCCCCCCAACAGTAATGGCCCCTCCACACAGGAATACGAGGCCTCGTACCCTAGAGCTCATCACCATTAATGTAAAGGGTTTTAATAACCCAGGGAAACGATCCATTATCACTAGGGACCTACATAAAATGGGGGGTGATGTAATCCTTGTTCAAGAGACTCATTTCTCCGGACGGAGCGAGCCTAAATGGTATAACCATCAATACCCAACGGCTTATTTTGCCTCGGGCCCTACAAAAAAAATGGGGTGGGAATTTTGATTCACTCCAAGGTTCCCTTCCAGCTTGCTGACATTCATAGAGATCCTGAGGGTCGTTACCTCATACTGATTGGCATGCTTTACAATAATCCCATCACACTAGTTAACCTGTACTCACTCAATACTTCACAGGATACATTCCTTAAAAAAGTGTCACATAAGATTCTAGAAACTCAGAGGGGCACCCTTTTTGTAGGTGGAGACCTCAATGCCTCCCTTAGCCCCGATATGGATACCTCGGATGGCCTCTCCAGTACCCCTCTCAAGGTGACGAAACACTTGGTCGGAACCCTTAGAGAATTAGTTCTACATGACATTTGGCGTGCATTGCATCCTATCTCAAAGAACTATACCTTCTACTCCCATCCACATAGGAAATACACGAGAATAGACTATCTATTCGCGGACTCCACAGGGCTCTCTTTGATAGCATGCAGCAGCATTGGCCCGATTACCTGGTCGGATCATGCGCCGGTTAAGTGCTCGATAAACTGGCCTACCGTCCCTGCAACCCCTTTTGTGTGGAGGTTGGAGGAAACTGCACTTGATGACCCCCTTCTTAAACAGGATTTGCACAAAAGTATTGAGGAGTATTTCCGTTTAAACTCTGATGGCTCTGTGTGCCCCGCCATGGTGTGGGAGGCACACAAATGTGTGATCCGAGGCGTGCTGATCAAACATAAATCAATGCTGAATCGGAAAAAAAAAGAACAATACGAGAGTCATTTGTCGAAAGTGACACAATTGGAGCAGGCACATAAAGAGTCGCCGGCGGATGATACACTGAAAAACGATCTAACTCTGGCCAGGGCAGCGCTGTTGAACTACCTACAGGCCGAAAACCAAGCAAAGGCCTTGAAGCTTCGACAGCGTTTCTTTGAACAAAGCAATAAAGCGGGCAGGTTTCTTGCCTGAGCTATTGCCCGACAAAGGCTTAAAACATACGTGTACGAATTCTTAGATCAAAAGGGAATCAATCATAAGGATGGGAAATCAATTGCAAATGTATTCAGAGAGTTTTACAACTCACTTTACAACATCCATCCACCCAGTGATCATAGACATGAGCAGGGGGATGTGTCCACATCAGAACGAGAGATAATAGAATACCTCTCGGGAGTTGACACTCCGGTGCTAACTCAGGAAGAAGTGGACCGGTTGGAATCTCCTTTCACGGCAGAGGAGGTAACACTTGCTATCAAAGACCTCCCCACAGGCAAAAGCCCTGGCCCAGATGGCTTCGGTAATCGATATTACAGGACTTTCCAAAATGAGTTGGTGCCGCATCTACTACATATGTTCTCCCTATTGTCAGAGAACCCAGTTTTGCCACAGTCAATGTTGGAGGCATTTATCACGGTGATTCCGAAGCCTGGTAAATCGGCCAACCAGCCTGGTAGTTATAGGCCGATTTCGCTTCTTAACTCTGACGTTAAGATACTGGCAAAAGTTATCGCAAATCGTCTTAAGACTATACTGCCACGACTGGTCTCTACAGACCAGGCGGGTTTTGTCCCAGCCAGGGAGGCACGGGATAATACCTTGAGGGTGATCCAGCTGATCTCATATGCTTGGGCTGACTCCGCGCCGTTGGCATTAGTGTCGACGGACGCGGAGAAAGCCTTTGATCGGGTTAATTGGACGTTCATGAGGCACACACTGGGAAAACTGGGCTTTGGTCCAGTCTTCATTCGCAGGGTGTTTGCCTTATACTCGACACCTACGGCGAGAGTGAGAGTCAATGGAGTCTTCTCTGATCCAATTTTGATCACAAATGGCACGAGACAGGGGTGTCCCCTCTCTCCGCTGCTGTTCGCCCTGGTTATTGAAATTTTGGCGTGCAAGATACGTGCTAATCCAGACATTCGGGGCGTTAAAGTTGGAGAGGACGAACATAAATTGGCAATGTATGCGGACGATGTCCTGCTTACATTGACCAACACTGCCTCTTCCCTCCGGGCCTCCCTGGTCGAATTTGAAAGATATGGCAGGGTATCTGACTTCTTGCTTAACCCAACTAAGTCTGAGATTCTTAACATTACCGAGCCTCAGAGTGTCATGGACGTGATACGCACACAATGCCCACTTCAGATAGCTAAGGACCAATTGAAATACCTCGGTATTGCACTTGCTCCGACGGTGGGTGAAATTGTGGACATCAACTATAAGAGCATTAGAGATGCTGTCATAAGAGACCTGAACGTATGGAAAAATAAAACAATTTCCTGGTTGGGGCGTATACACGTCATTAAAATGAATATTCTTCCGAGGGTATTATATGTCATGCAGACGATACCCCTCTCATCGGCTTCGCACCTTGTTCATCAGATACAATCAGCAATTGAAACTTATATCTGGAACGGGATCAGACCGCGAGTGAGCAGGAAGACTTTGTATCTTCCTAGAGATAGGGGAGGGCTTGGGGTCCCTCAACTTTTTAAGTATCGTAAAGCTATTGATCTTCAGCGCTTGGTGGAGTGGTGTCATAACTCCAAAGACAAGGCCTGGATAGGACTTGACGGTAACATCTTACGCAGAGGTAATGTTGGCTCACTTGCCTGGGTGACAGCAGCTAAGCGCCCCAAACAAATTCAACGATATCCGTTGTTGATGGACGTGTTCCATACTTGGGATGATCTAATCAGGGCGGATAATAGCATCTCGACTAGGAATGCACCTGTTACCCCTGTTCGCGAAAATCCAGACAATGGCATTGCCAATAGGCAGTACTCCACAGGGTCATCTTATACCTTGGCTCAGACGGCCATATCTTCCTCGATTACTCAAGGAAAACTTAAGACACAAGAGGACCTTGCCGAGTGGGATGAGTGGCTGTTCTCATCCTGGTTTCGGGTAGCACAATTGCATCATTATTATGATAATGTCAAAGACAAAGAGCTGTTCACCAGACAGAAGACAACATTTGAGGTGCTATGCACCACGGATAGGGCTCCGAGACATTTGATATCATGTCTATACAGGCTGCTGCTGGTCCGAAAGGAGAGCACATTACCCTCCTATGTTGATGCGTGGCATAGAGAGTTGGGCACCGAGATTGACACTAAATCATGGTTAAAAATATTCGAAAAAGCAAAAAGGACATCTGTATCAACACGCCTCCAAGAAATGCACTACAAGTTTCTGAGTAGGTGGTATCTCACCCCTCAGAGGCTAAAAAAAATATATCCACATACTGGGGGGGAGTGCTGGAGGGGCTGTGGTGAGGAAGGTACGATACTGCACATTTGGTGGACTTGCCCTTTGATACAACCCTTTTGGGAGGCAGTGCTCAGAGAATGTAGCAGAGTTTTAACTATCCTTATACCACCCGACCCACACTATTTGCTATTCCATAAACTCCCTAAAATTGCAGAGGAAGCCAAACAAAGATTGTTTTCCCTAATGTTGAACAGCGCGAAGGGATTAATCCCAAAATATTGGAAATTACTACAGGTACCAAGCTTGGGTGACTGGAAGACTGGAGTTGGGGACTTGCTCCGCCTGGAGAGATATCATTACCTCAATATAGGCAAACTCACGACTCATGAATATATGCTATTGCTTTGGGAGGGCAAATCTCTATAAAAGGTGCTTATCACATCTTAACCCTGCATCTCTGGGATGCAAAGCCTTGAATCAGTCATATATAATTTTTTTTTTTTCCCCTATCCCCCTCACTCTCTCTCTTCTCATTTATCCCTTTCCTTTCCCTTGATTGGGAACTATTATGGAATGGGCCAGCAGTGCCTTAACATAACCTCTGCTTTATGAACCAAGGAGCAGGGGTTTGTAGTATTAAAAGCAAAATCAGTAATGCATGCTGGGTCCACCGAAGAAAATTGATAAGCGTGAAATAGAAATTGATGTTTAATTGTTTGTTATACTAGTTAATCTTTTATTGCCAATGAACAAACAAAGTTTAAGATACGGAACTACTAGCAATTGTATAAGATCTTAAGTTCCGACACTGATTGGGTGTCATGCTGGAAGCTGTAGATTCTGAAAAATGTAGAATGTGTTCTGTAATGCAAGTTCATTCAATAAAGCTTTTTTTTTAAAAAGATACTGAAGAATTGAGATGAAGTGTAATCAATCACCCAAGCAAAAAAACAACACAAATGATAACACACAAAAAACAGGAGCTAGATAGTTTATTAACAGAGGATGCAACTAGAGCCATCAAGTTACTAGACACCCACTATTTTGTACATGCTAATAAGCCTGACAGAATGTTAGCGAACAAACTAAAAGAAATCACAAGGGCCACGACTGTCCCCCAACTACAAACTGATAAGGGCAGAATAACCAACGACCCAATGGAGATAGCAAATCTGTTTGCAGATTTTTATCATAACCTTTATAATCTCCCTAACCACTCAAAAAAGGTCAATAAGGAAGATGAATTAAATAAATTCCTAGATGAAAGTAAGTTCCTCTGAAGACATACGCACTCTAAACTCACCAATTACTTTAGCAGAGGTACTGAAAGCAATTAGAGATTTTAAGCCCAATAAATCACCAGGCCCGGACGGATACATGGGGGCATTTTACAAAACCTTCAGAGACTTAATAGCCCCGTAGTTAGTACTAATCTTTAATTTAATTATGAAAGGAGGTGCAATTCCTGATGAGATGCTATTAGCAAGAATTTCAGTAATACCCAAACCAGATAAAACTAAACAACACTGTAAGAATTATAGGCCTATATCCCTAATCAATTAGGACATCAAGTTATTCACAAAAATTTTGGCTAATCGTTTAAATGAACCCCTTACAGCACTCGTCCACTCAGACCAGGTGGGATTTGTTTGAACTAGGGAAGCCCCAGACAATATTAGGAAAATAATTGACCTGATCAACTTGGCGTCTCTGGAAAGAATGCCTTCTCAGTAAGTCCTGTCTGTATAATAACACCTGAGTTGTTGCCCTGCAGCAGCCGCCACACACATGGCTTGAGGGAGTCTTTCAGGCCAGGCGGCAGGGTAACACTCAGAATCAGAGAAGAAAACTGACAGCCGGGAGGAGACTCACTGATCAGCGGAGCAGAGCAGGGCAACAACTCAGGTGTTATTATACAGACAGGACTTACTGCTGTGCAAGGACACCCGGGCGGTAGAAAACGAAACTGGCAGAAGTGTCTGCAAACACCTACCAACTACAACCGAGCTGTAAGAAGAATACAGCAACCGAGACCGGCACCCAGAGAGCTGCTAGACACCCTCCGGTGTAAGTAAAAAGCGTAAATACCTAACTTGAACAATTGATTTGCTTTTGACAAGTCCATTTCTTGTCTCACATATCTCCATGCATTAGGATTGATGAGCATTGCTGGGGAAATACAACTTTAAACTGACTCTCTAAAACTGACTGTTTGAACTTTGAAGCATATATCGCTCTTTATATCAAGTTTACTACACTGTGTTATTTTGTACACTTGCTCCTATTGCAAGTTGATTGCATATCCAATGGCCATTTAACTGTATGGTCTCATGTATTTTATCTTTGTTCTTTGTGCATCTTTGTTTTCTATGCATCGGTGTTAGAAGCTGTGTTTTTACCTTTTTTGTAACACATATTATTATTTTAATATATATATCTGTATAGAATTTATTTTAACTATTTTTTTATATGAATTTTGACCATTAAAATTAATATTTTTAGCCATCTTATCTTTATATATATAAATTGAACCACTACTCACATAGCCATTAGTGATTATTTTAGCTTTTCTTTAAGCGCCACAGATTTTTTTAGTATTGTTTGAGTGTCTTTAGGGACTCCGCACAATCTAAATAAATCCCCCAATATCCACTACTTTCAATTAAGAGCTAATGTAATGAAGGCCCTGGGAAACTTACCACCACACAGTCGTACCATGTTTGAAATGATGTGCTTAGCTAAAACAAGAATGAAGGGAGCTATTGCTAAATTATATCTTACATTCAACATTATCAATCCCGACACTAAAATCTCTCTTATGACCAAATGGGAAAATGATCTAGAGCGAGAGTGGTCAATCCAACAATGGACTGTAACACTTAGACAGGGTACATCTTTCTCAATTAATGCATCCTTACAGGAGAATGTTTTCAAATCGTTGTTTAGATGGTATCTATGCACCACTAAGATTTACAAAATGGGAGGGGAGAACACTAGCCATTGCTTTAGAGGATGTGGTGAGGAAGGTAGTTATATACATATGTGGTGGCACTGTACCAAAATCCAACCACTCTGGAATAAGGCAGCTTCCCTTTTAAGTACAGTTTTTGAGAGAGAAATAGAGCTTCACCCTGAACATGGGTTACTACATTTCCCAATAGAGGGGTTTACAGCACGACAGAACAAACTCATAGCGATTGTTAACACTGCTGTACAATTAATAATTGCTAAGTACCGTAAAACAGAGCCACCAGGTTTTTACTTGATAGAGCAAAAAATAGTACATATATATAAGATGTCCAAGGCAGCTGCTGATCTGCTCCTTAACTATGATCACTTTATAGCACTTTGGGAGCCCTGGATTATGTACTGGGAAGCCAGGCAGAGAAATCAACAGGTGATGTGACAAAGCAATCCTACAGATATGTAAATGTTAGAATATTTACTGGACTAGTTTCTTTTCTGTGTGAGTTAATGAAGTATTGTAAAGATATGTTCAAATGCAATGTGTTCAATTGTATTGTATTTTATAACATATGCTAATAAAAGCGATTTGCATTAAAAAAAAGGGACACATATGAAAAATACATATGTCAGGGCTGTTTTCAGGGCTGTTTAAAGAAATGTTTTGAATAAGAACCCTGACATATGTATTTTTCATATGTGTCCCTTTTTAAAGTGGCAATATGGTCACCCTAGTAAAGGTGCAGTGCTGGGAAGAGACACAATGGGAACGTTTAACTGTGGCATTTTTTGAGATTGCATGGATTTTAGCTAGGGGGAAGAAAGCATTTTCTGATGCAGAAATAGTGAAAAACTGTTTCTTGGCTCCAGTAGAAATATTGTATATAGAGTTCACCAACAAAGATGCAATTATAAAGTAAATTAAAGGACTGGTGCTCTCTGATTCCACAATAATAAGACTGATAGAAGACTTTGCTAAAGATATTAGTTACCAGTTAATAGCAGATTTGTCTTCAGCGTTGAGTTTCAGCATTGCAGTGGATGAAAGCACGGACATGAGTGATGTTGCTCAACTGTGTGTTTGGGTTAAGTTCCCAAAAGAGGATTCATTTAGAGAAGAAATGCGGTGTTTGCTGCCACTCCTTGGTCAAACTAGAGGAGAGGACATTCTGAATGCACTGCTTATATTGTTTGGAGAAACAAAAATTACCTTTGGAATAGTTTCCCAAAGTTCAAAACTAAAGCTGGTAAAGGAAACATTATTTTAAATGCAGAAGATGGATTAAAAGGAAGGCCAGGTTTTGACCATTCTTCACTAATAATCTCAGTTATAGCATCAGGGACTAGAAAAATCTGGAGTTTTGACAGAAGGTTCGAAAATGAAATCGAAGAGTTTGATGGATTTTTCCTCATAAGGCTTAGAGTCTTGACCCCTAAAGTACATAAAACCTCCTTTAAAATAGTTTGAATATCTTACAACTTAAACATAAAATAGGAGGATTCTGAATGTTGATCAGCTGCTGGCTCCTGATCATCAGAAAGTAGTTCACCTTCAGAATATGGACCTGAGATGTTAGAATCTGAATCTGAAAGTAACTGCTTAGCAAACAAACAGTAGGATGTTTATCAATGGCACTTTACTGAAGGAGGCATGGCTGCCAACATCTCAGACACAGTTGAGCATACCAATTCTATAAAACCTGGAGCAAAATCAGAGAAGCTCCCGTGTACTGAACAGACAGAGGTAGTACAGATTCCATTAGAGGCAAGGGCAGCATTTGACTGGTTAGGATGCATAAAGTGATCTAAACAAGAATTGCAAAGCTGAGCTGGTGTAGTAACATATGCATGCTTGCAAAAACACACTTAAATGTAAATAAGTGATCAGAGCATCTACCCTCTGAAGATTATAAATTTAGTGAAGTGGGGACAGAAATTGACAGACAGAAAATTACCACAAACAGTACAGCACTGTAGTGTAAATATAAATAAATAGGAAACAAATGATAGAACATTGTCAGGGACTTGAAAAGAAAAGTCAGAGTACAAGGGGAATACAGAAGCAAAAATAATAATAATAAGATTAAGGACCCGCTTTATATTATACACCCAAATTAAATGTATATAAGAACATATATATATATATATATATATATATATATATATATATATATATATATATATATATATATATATATACAGTATCTCACAAAAGTGAGTACACCCCTCACATTTTTGTAAATATTTTATTATATCTTTTCATGTGACAACACTGAAGAAATGACACTTTGTTACAATGTAACGTAGTGAGTGTGCAGCCTGTATAACAGTGTGAATTTGCTGTCCCCTATAATTAACTCAACACACAGCCATTAATGTCTAAACCATTGGCAACAAAAGTGAATACACCCCTAAGTGGAAATATCCAAATTGGGCCCAAAGTGTCAATATTTTGTGTGGCCACCATTATTTTCCAGCACTGCCTTAACCCTCTTGTGCATGGAGTTCACCAGAGCTTTACAAGTTGCCACTGGAGTCCTCTTTCACTCCTCAATGATGACATCATGGAGCTGGTGAATGTTAGAGACCTTGCGCTCCCCTACCTTCCGTTTGAGGATGCCCCACAGATGCTCAATAGGGTTTAGGTCTGGAGACACCTTTACCCTCCATCACCTTTACCCTCAACTTTTTTAGCAAGGCAGTGGTCATCTTGGAGGTGTGTTTGGGGTCGTTATCATGTTGGAATTCTGCCCTGTGGCCCAGTCTCCAAAGGGAGGGGATCATGCTCTGCTTCAGTATGTCACAGTACATGTTGACATTCATGTTTCCCTCAATGAACTGTAGCTCCCCAGTGCCGGCAGCACTCATGCAGGCCCAGACCATGACACTCCCACCACCATGCTTGACAGTAGGCAAGACACACCTTTCTTTGTACTCCTCACCTGGTTGCCGCCAAACACGCTTGAAACCAAATAAGTTTATCTTGGTCTCATCGGACCACAGGACATGGTTCCAGTAATCCATGCCCTTAGTCTGCTTGTCTTCAGCAAACTATTTGTGGGCTTTCCTGTGCATCATCTTTAGAAGAGGCTTTCTTCTGGGATGACAGCCATGCAGACCAATTTGATGTAGTGTGCGGAGTATTGTCTGAGCACTGACAGGCTGACCCCCCCCCCACCCCTTCAACCTCTGCAGCAATGCTGGCAGCATTCATATGTATATTTCCACAAGACAACCTCTGGATCTGACGCTGAGCATGTGCACTCAACTTCTTTGGTCGACCATGGCGAGGCCTGTTCTGAGTGGAACCTGTCCTGTGAAACCGCTGTATGGTCTTGCCCACCATGCTGCAGCTCAGTTTCAGGGTCTTGGCAATCTTCTTATAGCCTAGGCCATCTTTATGTAGAGCAACAATTCTTTTTTTCAGATCCTCAGAGAGTTCTTTGCCATGAGGTGCCATCTGGAACTTCCAGTGACCAGTATGAGAGAGTGTAAGAGCGATAACACCAAATTTAACACACCTGCTCCCCATTCACACCTGATACCTTATAACACTAACTAGTCACATGACACCGGGGAGGGAAAATAGCTAATTGGGCCAAATTTGGACATATCCACTTAGGGGTGTACTCACTTTTGTTGCCAACGGTTTAGACATTAATGGCTGTGTGTTGAGTTATTTTGAGGAGACAGAAAATTTACACTGTTATACAGGCTGTACACTCACTACTTTACATTGTAGCAAAGTGTAATTTCTTCAGTGCTGTCACATGAAAAGATATAATAAAATATTTACAAAAATGTGAGGGGTGTACTCACATTTGTGAGATACTGTATATATATATATATATAAGAATTAATATTAATATGTAAATTTAACTGGTACCGGCTCTTGAAAAATTTAAAATCTTACTCCCTTCTTACAGAAAACATTTATATAGGAGAAATGCTGCTTCAGAAGAGAATTCCCTGAAGAAATGCAGCTAACCAACAATAAAAGGGTGGGTTTTAGAGTGTGTGCTAAAAATTAACTACCGCTCTGCTAGCTAAAAAATGAAAAACCCATAGAGAAACTATTGCACGCTAACCCGATATGGGAGCCCATCTTGGTAGCATAAATCGGTAATAAATACTGCACAGAGAAGCTGATGCGCATTATAGAAACAAGAGAGAAAGTTAACTAAATATCAAAGTGCGCACACAGTAGCGCATAAAACAAAATCTTACAGTGTTACTAAAATTGTTTAAAGTAATTTCACCCAAAAATAAGGGAACAGAGTGCATACAATAAATGTCCTTACTGCGCCCTTAAGCAGAGGATCTATTTGTGGGGTATATCAATGACCAAACAAAAGGAGACTAAGGGACCAGAGCCCACAAAACCTTTGGCAGGCTTGTGATTAACTCCTTCACTGTGAGTAATTATGTCACTATCCAATACTTCAATCCCTCCTCTAACTCTCAGTAGACAGCTCTCAGAGGGGAAAAGATGAGCCTCATATCAGTCTTAGGACCCCTTTCAATGAAGAATCTAGAGCACCTCAATTCTTTACCTTCCTCTCGGAGGCAAAGATAAGACTGGCATATCAGTGACATGGGAGGGATGAAGTGCTCTTGGAAGTTTTGGGAATCTTTGCCACCTCCTAGTGGCCAGGAGTTGAATTCCACACGTAATGGATTGTGGGCTGTCACTATCACAGCCATGTCCAGATTTGAACCTGGAACTCCTGGTTTGCAGCCTGATTCTCTGTTCCTGCATCACTAGAGAGATATGCATTTGCTTTTAATTTCTGGAGATCTGTTACCTGTAGTGGATTGCTTTCTGGCTCCACCTGCTTTTCAGCTGCAGGTAGTTTTGAAATCAACTCTCCTATAAAAGGCTGCATTCAGGGGCATATTATGGCCTAGGCCAACAAGGCCGGTGCCTAGAGCAGCAGATTTATGGGGGCGGCAGTTTGTGAGATCACTAATCACATTAAACTGTGTGCTCATTATATGGAGCGATATATTTTTTTTCTTTTGTGCTTGATTGATCTCCTGGGACTCCCGACAGTAGAAGTTTTACAGAGCGATACTTGCTGCTAATTTATTGCATGTGACTGAGAGCCCCTCCTCCCTCATGGCTCATGCTGGAACGATCAGGCAAGCAGCCTTGGAGCCCGAGAGCAGCTCCTACCTAGAGAGTCATCAGCTGTGTGCACAGAACTGGCTCCCAGGATTGAAATACACAGACGACAGCAAGGATAAAAGGGGGTTGGTAAAGGCCGGATAACACAGCATGTCCATTCCACTGGAGGTAAAAACGAATCCAGAATAAAGCAGATATTTATATTTGCCAAACTGCTTTATTAATAAGTGCCTATTTACATATAAATGTGTTTTATAGCCAAACGTTTTTGGGACTTTTTTTTTATGTTTTATTACATATTTGCCTGCAGTGACTTCTAAGTGCAGCACTTCACTGTTTGGTTTTTTTCTGTCTAAACAACTTTTGAAAGAGCCCATGTCCAGCAAATATGTGACTCTTCACACTTCACTACACAAGGGGTTGTCTGCAAACTGCACTTTTGATTCAATTACAAACGCAATACCTCACATTTAATTTCAAATGTGTCTGTAAATGTGCAGACAACCCCTTGTGTAGTCATGTGTGAAGGACTGACCCCTCTACAGCAGTTCCCTGCTTCAAAGCTTATTGAGACAGTAAAAAAATTAAACTATCTGAAAAGAAGCAATCTGTAGATAAAGGGGCCTATTTATCAAATGTCTTGCGGACCTGATCCGACAGTGCGGATCAGGTCCGCAAGACATCGCTGAATGTGGAGAGCAATACCCTCTCCGTATTCAGCATTGCACCAGCAGCTCACAAGAGCTGCTGGTGCAACGCTGCCCCCTGCAGACTCGCAGCCAATCGGCCACCAGCAGGGGGTGTCAATCAACCCGATCGTACTCGAAAGGGTTGAATTCCGGTGATTCCTGTCCGCCTGCTCAGAGCAGGTGGACAGGTTATGGAACAGCGGTCTTTGTGACCGCTGCTCCATAACTTGTGTTTCTGGCGAGTCTGAAGACTCGCCAGAAACACGGGCCGTCAAGCTCCGTTCGGAGCTTGATAAATAGGCCCCAAAGTCTGCAACTTGAGCTGCCAACATAGATTGCTTCTTCTAGATATCTAGGGCATGCTCTCTAGGTATTTAGTAGTCTTTTCCCTGCTGCAGAGGTAAAAAAGTGACAGATCAAACAATGTATATGCAAAGAACAGTTTCAGTTGGCAGTGGGAAGGTATGCAAGTTTCAAAGTTGAGGTGAATATCAGAACAGCTTAAAACTAAAAAAAAAAGTGCCTAATAAGAAATGAAAGTGTTATATATTAAATGATTCCTGTTTCAAAAATCATTATAATTTTTGTATATTGTATGTATGCAGTGTGTGTATATGTGCCTGTGTGTGTGTATGTGTATGTGCCTCTGTGTGTGAGTATGTGCGCTTTTGTGTGTGTGTATGTGCCTCTGTGTGTGTGTGTGTGTGTGTATATATGTGCATGTGTGCCTCTGTGTGTATGTGTGTGTGTATGTGCCTGTGTGTGTGTATGTGTATGTGCCTCTGTGTGTGAGTATGTGCGCTTTTGTGTGTGTGTATGTGCCTCTGTGTGTGTGTGTGTGTATATATGTGCATGTGTGCCTCTGTGTGTATGTGTGTGTGTATGTGCCTGTGTGTGTGTATGTGCCTCTGTGTGTGAGTATGTGCGCTTTTGTGTGTGTGTATGTGCCTCTGTGTGTGTGTGTGTGTATATATGTGCATGTGTGCCTCTGTGTGTATGTGTGTGTATGCGCCTGTGTGTGTGTATGTGTATGTGCGCCTTTGTGTGTGTGTATGCGCTTGTGTGTGTATGTGTGCTTTTGCGTGTGTGTATGTGTGCCTCTGTGTGTGTGTGTGTATATATATGTGCGTGTGTGCTTCTGTGTGTGTGTGTATATGTGCCTCTGTGTGTGTGTGTTTATATGTGCGTGTGTGCCTCTGTGTGTATGTGCCTCTGTGCAAGTGCATTTCTGTATGTGTGTGTGTGAGCATCTATGTATGTGTATATATATATAAATATATATAGGAACCAAAAAGATGCACTCTCTGGACTTTTTTTTGGTGAAGTAAAAGTTACTTTATTCGCAAATAAAGTAAATTTTACTTCACCAAAAAAAAGTCCTGAGAGTGCATCTTTTTGGTTCCTGTATTATTTACAAGTCTGCACCCAGGCAGGTGTCCGTTTGTGGGAATAAGTTGGTGTCTGGATATTTATATATATATACAGGTAGCCCTCAGTTTACGCTGGGGTTAGGTTCCAGAAGGAATGGTTGTAAATCAAAACCGTTGTAAATTGAGACCCAGTTTATAATGTAAGTCAATGGGAAGTGAGGGAGATAAGTTCCAGGCTCCTCTCAAAATTGTCATAAGTAACCCCTAATACATTAATGTTAAAGCTTTGAAATGAAGACTTTAAATGCTAAACAGCATTATAAACTTAATAAAATAATCACACAACACAGAATATATAATTCAACTAAGTTAAATGAACAAAAACATTTGCTAAACAGCATTATAAACCTAATAAAATAATCACACAACACAGACTTCACTTGCATTTTTCTGCAAACCGTTATTTCTATGCATTCTAATCTGGACTGATTTATAGACAGGAAGATCGTGTTCCTTTGAAATCTGCTTGATAGCTCAGGTCTGGTTAAACTGATTAATTTCAGCTTGCTTGGCTTTGTTGCAACACAAGCGGACAGCTCCACCTACTGGCTATTTTAATAAATGCACTGCTTCTCAATGCTTTTCAATAGCAGTCACATGACTGGAAAAAAAGGTTGTTATTCTGAAACGGTGTAAATTGAACCGTTGTAAAACGAGGGCCACCTGTATATATATATATATATATATATATATATATATATATATATATATATATATATATATATATATATACTGTATATATATATACTGTATATACTACACTATGTGGAATTTTTTTTTATTTTTTTTCCTTTTTTTTTTTTCACAATCCAAAACGTTTTTTTTTTTTTTTGTTTTTTTTATTTTAAAGTTTTTATTGAGGAAAAGAATAATGAAATGTGTACAAATCATACATAAACAGCAATAACATATATTTGATGTACAAAAGTAGTGAGAGTCCTCATTTTTCAGCCCCTAATAACGCTGTTGCAGGCCACTCTTGGGCCTTATCATCTGACCTTACAAATGTCCAGGGGTTTAAATTAAGCATATAAAATCAAAGAAAAAAAAACCCAACAAAACAGTATGCATTAAAGAAAAAGTAAAAAGATTGTGTTATACAGCTGTATATAAGTATTAATAGACATGCATACTTATCCCAGAGCTGGTCTCAACCTGGTGATAGAACTCACGCAGTGACAGATATTTGGCCTATACCATTTTATAGAGCAAACACATGAACAATCAGAGAGCCTCAAATATTTCTCCCTTAACTACGCTTCTGCTCTTTATAAGAAACATTGTGTGTTGTGTCAGGGACTTGGAACTAGGTGATGTTTCTCAAGAAGTAAAACCATTCATAGTCTTTCTCAAAAAGCCCCGTGAATATATGGTTCATTTTCTATCAGGCTTATGGTTTTATACTGAGAGCCCCAACGCCGCCCCGGCCGCGGGCCACGGAGGGGAGCCAGCCTCGTTATATTTTGTTTCAGTCCAGAGCTAATACGATATGTCATATTTATAATCCCTCTCTAGTTGTAAGATGGAGTCTCCTTAAGGGCCCCCCCAAACCCCCACAGAGAGCTGTCAGGGATATATGAAGGTATTATTAAGATCACAGAGCCTTCTAGAAGCCAAGAATAGTAATTCAGGGTCATAAAATATTTGATCCAAGATCTGGGACTTTTAGTGATATCGCAATGAGCCATTTAATATAAAATTCAAAAAGGGGGCTAACTTGCCAACTACCCTTTAACTAATACATGCATATCAAACTCTAATATCGGCATTTGAAGGGGACACGCAAACATAGAAAACAAACTTGAACTTTACATATTTTATTCAACTTTGACCGTTACTTATCTGCACCAAGTAGTCCTTTGTGAGTAACTTAACCCCCTTCAAAACTGAACTGCAGGAATGAATCGACTTTAATGTCCGCCAAAATGACCACCGATGGGTCACCAGCACACATTTTCATAGAGTCCGGTTGGCCCACATTCAAATGATCACTCAGAGACATTGTGTGGTAAAAGTAACATATGGTGCCAGGCAGTTTTTTAGGTGCTATGTCATGGAGTGTAAGCTCCCGTGTGCCATCTGAAACAGTGGATTGAAACAGTTTATTTGACTCTGCAGCTATTATGCTTCCTTGCTGTCTGAGATCGCCGGGACCCGACTCACCCCCGCAGACCCGCTGCATGTCGGAGTCTAGATCCTGATGGTAGCGTAGGGTAGATTCCAATATGAATTGGCAGATGGCGCGTTCCCGCCGTGGAAGCCTCAGTGTCGGGAGTCGGTTTTCAGCTTTATCTCTTGTCTTCGGTCCAGATTCAAGTACCCCATGATTATCTGTAGTGCTGCGTTGTTCAGGCACTGATGCATTCTTGTTAAGTAGCTGTGAGGGAAGTCCACACGCAGATATATTATTTGTATAAGTTAGGCCAGATTCGCCATGTTGCCAGACTGTTCCAACCGTTGTTATTGTGGGTGGTTGGGCCAATGAGTCTTCAGGTTCAGACCCCTTGATCTGATTGATAAGGAGCTGTAATTCACGTTCTGAAGGTGCTCTGTCAATCAGATCCTGCATCATAGCTTCTAGCTTGGCAAAGCGGGAGCCCGACGACTCCGAAAGAGCCTTAACCTCCATTATGATATTTTTTAATGGCTGAGTTCTCTCCAATACGAGTGTCTCGTATAGTAGTATACGTTCCCTCTATGCAATAAATAGGGCTGTGTAGAGACCAAAATGATGTTTTAACGATAATAGGTGGCCAGCTCTGGTAAGACACCCCGGAGGTCCAGGGGGGGGACGCTGCCTGCGAGTTTAGCCGCCGCTGCAGGCCTCTCTTGTCCAGTTTCAGCCCAAGGGTCATAAACACAGCAGGGTGTAGAAGATGAATTACTATTTCACAAAATTTGTAGATGTTTGCTGTATATTCTGACCTATAATCGGCGGATTATTGTCTCCTCTCCTAGAGCTTATGAAACATGCGACTACTCTCAGCCGCTGCTAGGACACGCCCCCCTATGTGGAATTTTTAACTGCCAGTCTGAGCCTGTATTTGGAGCACATGTGTAGTGGATGCGTGTACTGGCAGCATGGTAAAGCCCTGGTCAATACTTAATTTGTAAATGCTATGAAATAAAGAAGGGAAAAGAAAGTAATTCTAAATTCTGAGAAAAGAGAAAAATAATATTATGGTTAAAATAGGCCTAAAACTGGGGGGGGGGGGGCGGCATAATTTGGAGTGCCTAGGGCAGCACAAAACCTGAATACGCCACTGGCTGCATCACAATCCACTTGCTGCCATGACATTGTGGTTTATCACATTGTTTGTGCCTCTTTTCTGATTCCTGTCTTGTTGGTGTATTCCTGGCTTTTGAATTTAGCTTGCTGATTGACCATTCTTCTGGCTGTTTCCTGAGCTTGATGAAAGATTGGACTGCTTTCCTGGTATACAGACCCTTGGCTTGAATTCTGACAATTCTCTTGCTTCCAGTCTCCAACCTGTCACAGCAGTAACTGTATATTTGTGTCTCTAGCCTGTCACAGCATTACTTGTGTATACTGTGTCTCCAGCCTGTCGCAGAAGTACTTGTGTATACTGTGTCTCCAGCCTGTCGCTGCAGTACTTGTGTATCCTGTGTCTCCAGCCTGTCACAGCAGTACCAGTGTATCCTGTGTCTCCAGCCTGTCACAGCAGTACCAGTGTATCCTGTGTCTCCTGCCTGTCACAGCAGTACCAGTGTATCCTGTGTCTCCTACCTGTTACAGCATTACCTGTGTATCTTGTCTTGGCCTCCATTGGGCACCTCTTGTGTTGGCCTCCATTGGGCACCTCCTGTCTCGGCCTCCATTGGGTACCTCCTGTCTCGGCCTCCATTGGGCACCTCCTGTCTTGGCCTCCATTAGGCACCTCCTGTCTTCAGCCTAAGTTTGCACTCCTGTTCCTGGCCCTATCGTGGGCATTACCTCAGACTCCAGTTCTACTGTGGGCACGCCTGCTCAACTATCCTACTTCTAGCATCCAAGTCTCCAGTTCCAGTGAAATAAACTTACTTGCTTGTCTGTTTCTTAAACATGCCTAATAGGGGTAATTCCAGAAAGAAGCACATAGCGCTGGCCCCTTTCAGTATTCAAGACAGTCATTCTCTAATTGACACCCAGAGAGACTTTTTGCAACTTTTTTTAAGTAAATATACTCCAGAGAAGTCGCCCTCAGTTCATACACCCTTGGTACCTCCCAGGACTGCCTCTGTGTCATGTAAAGGGAGTTCTTTCAAAACTACTGCAGAGGGTAACACCAAAGCTGTCAAAGCGACCTTTTCAGCAACAGAGATTACAAGGAGGAGAACTCAAGGACTCTGTTTCTATTGTGGAGGCTACTGTCCGGTGAGACCTCCTAAGAGATCTGCTCAAGACTCCCCAGCTCTTAGCCCTGCTTTGGCTGCTGGGAAGAGTACCACAAGTCAAGCAACAAAAATGGCCGAAGTCCGGATAAATACTATCCTGGTGCAGCAACTCCCACTAGCACCTCTGTCATCAAATCTGACTCTGCTTCTCACTAAGAAGTCCCTGTACCCTCTCCCCAGCAGGACCCACAATAAAATCCAAATCTGAAGTTACCATCATTGCAGCTATCTGCCAGGATCATCTTCAGAAGGGTTCTTCAACCAAAATAATATCACCTGATTGTATTCTTGCTTCTGATGGGACTCTGGTCAGAAGAGAAGACCTTCAGGTGTATGAAGAAGCTAAAACCACCCAGAAGGCGTCCTTGGGGAGGAGGTAGTGTCACAGCCATGCCCAGATTTAAACCTGGGAACAGAGGGCTTTGCATTTGCTTGAACTTTTTGAAGATCAGTTACCTACAGTGGATTGCTCTCTGGCTCCACCTTCGTGTCAACTGCAGTTAGTATTGCAATCAGCTCTCCTATAAAAGGCTGCTTCTCAATCCACTACCTGCCCTGACATTGTGGTTTATCCCATTGTTTGCGCCTCTTTTCTGCTTCCTAAATTCCTGTCTTTGGTTTGGTTGGTTGTATTCCTTGCTTCTGAACTCGGCTTGCTGATTTACTATTCTTCTGGATTTCCCCTCAGCTTAATAAAAGATTGGACTGCTATGCTGGTATATAGACCCTTGACTTGAATTCTGATGATTTTCTTGCTTCCAGTCTCAAGCCTGTCACAGTAGTACCTGTGTATCGTGTGTCTCTAGCCTGTCGCAGCAGTACCAGTGTATCCTGTGTCTCCAGCCTGTCGCAGCAGTACCTGTGTATCCTGTGTCTCCAGCCTGTTGCAGCAGTACCTGTGAATCCTGTGTCTCCAGCCTGTCGCAGCAGTACCTGTGTATCCAGTCTCGGTTTCCATTGGGTACCTCCTGTCTCGGCCTTCATTGGTCACCTCCTGTCTCTGCCTCCATTGGGCACCTCCTGTCTTCATCCTAAGTTTACACTCCTGTTCACCTATTCCAGCCTCTAAGTCTCCCGTTCTAGTGTAATAAACTTACTTGCTTGTCTGTTTCTTAAACATACCTAAAGGGGTAATTCCAGAAAGAAGCACATACTGCTGGCCCCTTTCAGTATTCAAGACAGTCCTAAGCCTGCCACCACCTTGCATAAGCTCTATACCCCTGAACCCGTTCACCACCACCTTATAAAATAAATTAAACTCTCATGATTTAAACAGTGCATGCAACTTTCAAAAAACTTTCCAAATTACTTTTTTTTAATCGAATTTGCTTTGTTCACTTGGCATCTTTTGTTGAAAAGCAAACCTAGGTAGGCTCAGAAACAGCAATGCACTACTGGTTGAAGACTGCACATATATACCTTGTCATTAGCTCACACAATGTGTTCAATTATCTCACAGTAGCGCCTTGCAGCTTTTTTAACAAAGGATACAAAGTGAATGAAGCACATTTATTTATAGAAGTAAATTAGAAAGGCCTAGATTACAAGTTTTGCGTTATGATGCGGTAAGGCTATATCGCTGAAAAATTGGCCATTGTGCGTGAAAAGGCAATACCGCATAATACCGCAAGCATTTTAGCCTGTAACGCACGATCCATTCTGCACATTTAAAAAATGACGTTTGAGTGCGGGATTTTCCATAGCGCCGTATTACAGGTTGTGCGTTCCGGCTAAAATGTTTGCGTTACAGCCTATACCACCATGAGCTATTCCAAAATCTGAGACCAGTAGTTATGGATTTTGCGAAACAAAAATGTTTCACAAAAAACAAAAAACTACCTATTAACCCCTAAACTGCCATCCTCCCGCTTTGCCGACACTAGAATAAACCTATTAAACCCTAAACTGCCGGCCCTCCACATTGCAATACTATATTACACCTATTAACCCCTAATCTGCCGCCCACCCACATCACCGACACTAGAATAAACCTATTAAACCCTAAACTGCCGGCCCTCCACATTGCAACTAATAAACTAAACCTATTAAACCCTAAACCCCCAGCCCCCCACATCGTAACTAATAAACTAAACCTATTAACCCCTAAATCACCAGCCCCCCACATAGTAACTAATAAATTAAACCTGTTAACCCCTAAACCGGCGGCCCCCCACATTGCAAAAAACTATATTAAACTGTTAACCCGTAAATCTAACACCCCCCTAACTTTAAATTAAAAGTCACAGTATAACTATCTTAAAATAAATATAAACTTACCTGTGAAATAAAAAAAAATACTAAAATTAAATTATAAATTAAATTAACCTAACATAACTATTCTAATAAAATAAACTACCAATTTAAAATCCTAAATTACACGAGTAAAAAAAACCTAACACTATGAAAAATAAAAAACCTAAATTACAAATTTAAATAAACCTAATACTACGAAAAAATTAAAAAAATGTAACATAACCAAAAAATTGCTAAAATTACAAAAAATAAAAAAAACACTAAGATTACAAAAATAAAAAACAAAATTATCCAAAATAATAAAAATTAAAGCTAATCTAATAGCCCTATAAAAACAAAAAAGCCCACCAAAATAAAAACACCTCCCTAACCTAACAATAAACTACCAATTCACTTGTGCACTCTGGAACTCTCGCTCTGTTTGCAACAAGCTCACTTCTATCCATGATCTCTTTATCTCCCACTCTCTTAACCTTCTGGCTCTTACAGAAACCTGACTCTCTGCTTCAGACACAGCATCCACTGCTGCACTGTCACACGGGGGTCTCCATTTCAGCCACACTCCTAGGTCTGGCAATAGACAAGGAGGTGGTGTCAGTATTTTACTTTCCTCTCGTTGCACCTTCCAACAAATACAGCCCTTCTCTTCACTCACATTTTCTTCATTTGAAGCACACATGATTTGGTTATTCTCTCCCCTCTCTATACGTGTTGCAGTCATATACCGCCCCCCTGGCTCCCCAACTCAATTTTTAGATCACTTTGCGGCCTGGCTTCCTTATTTCCTTTCCTCAGACACCCCTGCCCTCATTCTTGGCGACTTTAATATCCCTCTTGACAATCCCACTGCCTCCTCTGCAAAACAACTTCTTCAACTCACTTACTCTTTCAGCCTGTCACAATGGACTGACTCTCCCACTCACAAAGATGGTCATTTCCTTGATCTGACTTTCACCTATCGATGCCCTCTTTCAAATTTAACAAACTCCCCTTTTCCTCTCTCTGACCATCATCTCCTAACTTGCAACATCACTTCCCTACCTTCAACTCCCCCTCCCTCTACCCCTCACACCAAACTTCACAGAAGCACTAAGTCACTAGATCTGCATCAACTTGCTAGCTCTCTCAAACCTCTCCTCTCATCCATCACCTCTTTTTCCTGCCCTGACCAATCTATCTGCCACTATAATTCCACCCTTACATCGGTCATTGACACTCTGGCCCCTCCAACCTTAGCTCAGAAACCACACTCTCATCCTCAGCCCTGGCATACTCCTCTGACACGATACCTACACAGATGCTCCCCTACTGCTGAGCGACATTGGAGGAAATCTCGAAGTTCAGCTGACTTTCTTCACTACAAGTTCATCCTGAACTCCTACTATTCTGCCCTTAATCTTTATAAGCAACAATATTTTTCTAATCTCATCTCTACTCTTTCCTCTAACCCTAAACGTCTGTTCTCCACGTTCAACACTCTTCTCCGCCCACCCCCACCTACTAACACAACCTCTCTCTCAGCTCAAGATTTTGCCAGCCACTTCAACAACAAAATTGACTCCATCAGAAGTGAAATCAGCTCTCAACATACTTCCAATCTCCCACCCCCTCAAAAGCTCATGATCACCCAAAACCCAAATATCCAAAAATGCAGCTCTTTTGCCCCTGTTAATGAGGATGAAGTTTCTGCCCTTATACTGTCCTCACACCTCACTACCTGTCCCCTCGATCCCATCCCCTCACAGCTACTCCCCTCCCTCTCTTCTACCCTCACCCCCATACTCACACACATTTTCAACCTCTCCCTCAGCACTGGTATATTTCCCTCATCTCTAAAACATGCACTGGTCACACCTATCCTCAAAAAACCTTCCCTCGATCCAACCTCCCCTTCCAACTACCGCCCTATTTCCCTACTCCCTCTTGCCTCAAAGCTCCTCGAAAAGCTAGTTTACGCACGTCTATCCCATTTCCTTACACTAAACTCTCTTCTTGACCCACTGCAATCTGGATTTTGTTCCCATCACTCTACAGAGACAGCAATTGTCAAGGTTACCAATGACCTACTTACAGCAAAATCCAAAGGCCACTTCTCTCTGCTTATCCTCCTTGACCTGTCTGCAGCCTTTGACACTGTTGACCACCCTCTTCTGCTCCAAACCCTCCAATCCTTCGGCATCTGTGACACAGCTCTCTCGTGGTTCTCTTCCTATCTGACTAACCGTACATTTAGTGTAGCCTTCTCCGGAGCATCCTCTGCCCCATTACCACTTTCTGTTGGGGTACCTCAAGGCTCTGTCCTTGGTCCCCTTCTCTTTTCAATCTACATGTCGTCACTAGGTTCCTTAATAAAGTCCCATGGGTTTCATTACCATTTGTATGCCGATGACACCTAAATCTACCTCTATGCACCAGACCTACCTCCTTCTTTACTCACCCGTGTCACTAACTGTCTTTCTCACATCTCATCTTGGATGTCCTCTCACTACCTTAAGCTAAATCTCTCCAAAACTGAACTCCTTATTTTTCCTCCTTCTTCCATTGTCTCCACCCCCAAAATTTCTATAACTGTTGATAATTCCATCATTACCCCTACCCCGCACGCCCGATGTCTTGGGGTCACACTTGACTCAGATCTTTCCTTCACTCCTGTAAGATTCAGGAGGAATCTGGAAGCTGTTGCTATAGTTTAGAATGGATTAGAAGTAAATATAGCACAGGGTCATACTTTCTAAAGGTTTTGTTACACAATAGGAAACCAAGTTATTAGTAAGGTTGCCTTTTGTGTGTTAATATGTGCCAGCAGAATACTTATGCTCACAGAGTTTAAGTAAACATTGAATCTCAAAGGCAGGTGGCTGGAATCTACTTAAATGTTAGCAAAGAGTCACAACAGTTAATGAGGTACGATAGGCAGGATGTATACAGCGTTCCCAGTAATAACACAGAGCACTATGCAGACAGTTCAAACTATTTATAGCAATCAGTGAGATCGGATAGATAAACTCTGACCTGGTGTTATGCATGGCTACCTCTGAGCTGGGGAGAGGAGAGAACAGTCCGGCGTTTCTGGAGCTGCTTGTGTGAGAGAAGCAGAGCGGAGCTCTAGGCTGCAGCTGATGACGTAATTGTCAGAAGGCTGTGTCTCCTGAGAGCTGTAGATAACTGTGTTAGTTGCCAGTGCAGCAGGTAGGAATGCACAGGAATTGCTCAGTAGTTGAAGTCCGTGCTTGAGGGGAATCAGCAAATAAATAGTTGACCTCCAGGAACAAGTAGATAGCTGAAAGGAAAACTGACACAGTAGTTAGATAATAGGCAGGAACAACAGAGAACCTATTGCGGCGTAGTGTTCATGAGAAACTCAATTAACCAGCAATAGAAGCTGGGAGGAGGTGCCTTAAATAGGCAGGTTCAGTTAAAGAAACAGTAACAATAACAGGCAAAGTCAGTTAACCCTTACACAGCCCCCCCCCCACAAGGAACCACAGCGAGGTTCAAGGTCTAGGGCGATCCGGGTTCCGCCTGTGAAAAAGGGAAACCAATCTCGGAGCGGAAACATTGGAAGCAGGCTCCCAGGAGTCATCTTCATGACCGAAGTCCTTCCAATGCACCAGATAGAAAAGGTTCCCACAACGGATGCGTGAATCCAGGATGCTATGCACCTCATACTGAACCTCAGGACCAACTTTGAGGTCGGAGTCAAGCTGAGATGAAGCGGAGGGAGTTGAAGTGCAAGGTTTAATCAGGGATACATGAAACGTCGGGTGAATCTTGAAAGAAGATGGAAGTTTCAAAGTAACAGAAACAGGACTGTTGACACGGAGGATGGGGTATGGTCCAATATAAAGTTTGCCCAGTTTCCTACACGGGTAGGTGATCCTTAGGTTTTTTGTAGAAAGCCAGACGTATTGACCCACAGTGTATTGAGGACTAACACGATGGCGTAAATTGTAGTATTTTTGTTGGGAGGATTGAGCATGGAGAATGTTGTCCCGTACAATGGGAAATAATGCCGATATGTCGTTTATAAGATCGTTGACCTGAGGACAGGGCGTATCGATCCTAGGGAACAAGGTGAAAGATGGATGTAACCCATAATTAATGAAGAAAGGAGAGTAACCTGTAGAAGAGCTCTTGTTATTGTTATAGGCAAACTCCGCAAGGGGTAAGTAAGTAGCCCAAGTATCCTGTTGTTGTGAGCAGAAGCAGCGCAGATACTGCTCAAGCCATTGATTGACCCTCTCAGTTTGCCCATTCGTCTGAGGATGGTATGCAGAGCTAAGCTTTTGATCGATATGTAAGGCCTTACATAGATGTTTCCAAAACTTGGACGTGAACTGGGTTCCACGGTCACTAACTAAGATCTTAGGAATCCCATGTAAACGGACAACATGTTGAAGGAATAAGTCAGATGTCTGTTTGGAAGTTGGCAGAGAGTGAATGGGAACAAAGTGTGCCATCTTCGAGAATGTCAGTGACAACCAATATAGTAGTATAAGTGTTGGAAACTGGAAGGTCTACCATGAAGTCCATAGATACAGCTTCCCAGGGAGTTCGTGGTACTGGAAGGGATTGCAAGAGTCCCATAGGTAATTGTCTCGAATGCTTAGATGTCGCACAAACTGAACAGTTTAAGAGGAATTCTTTTAAGTCTTTATTCATGGAGGACACTTACACGTTCTGAGGGGTAAGTCCTTGGCTTCATTTCAAAAAGAAGCATACAGGAATTTCTGAACTCCCTAAAGCGTGATCTGTCACCAGAGAATTTTTCTGGGGGGGAGACCAAGGGCTCAGGGTGTGTTTCTGTAGCTGTGGTCTTGGGGGTAAGTACCTCCCTTAAGCAGGCTTTTAGGGCCTGATTCTCCACTTGAAGTTCGTGGAATGAATTAGATAAGGCATCCATTCTATCAGAGAGAGCTTGCATTTGAGTGCACAGAGTCTCTTGATCCGTAATGTATTATTTATAGTAGATATAACAGGAATTAACTGTGTAGGAAATTACACTAACTCCTTCTTATGGCTGGTTAATTCTGTAAGATTCAGGAGGAATCTGGAAGCTGTTGCTATAGTTTAGAATGGATTAGAAGTAAATATAGCACAGGGTCATACTTTCTAGAGGTTTTGTTACACAATAGGAAACCAAGTTATTAGTAAGGTTGCCTTTTGTGTGTTAATATGTGCCAGCAGAATACTTATGCTCACAGAGTTTAAGTAAACATTGAATCTCCAAGGCAGGTGGCTGGAATCTACTTAAATGTTAGCAAAGAGTCACAACAGTTAATGAGGTACGATAGGCAGGATGTATACAGCGTTCCCAGTAATAACACAGAGCACTAATCAGACAGTTCAAACTATTTATAGCAATCAGTGAGATCAGATAGATAAACTCTGACCTGGTGTTATGCGTGGCTACCTCTGAGCTGGGGAGAGGAGAGAACAGTCCGGCGTTTCTGGAGCTGCTTGTGTGAGAGAAGCAGAGCGGAGCTCTAGGCTGCAGCTGATGACGTAATTGTCAGAAGGCTGTGTCTCCTGAGAGCTGTAGATAACTGTGTTAGTTGCCAGTGCAGCAGGTAGGAATGCACAGGAATTGCTCAGTAGTTGAAGTCCGTGCTTGAGGGGAATCAGCAAATAAATAGTTGACCTCCAGGAACAAGTAGATAGCTGAAAGGAAAACTGACACAGTAGTTAGATAATAGGCAGGAACAACAGAGAACCTGTTGCGGCGTAGTGTTCATGAGAAACTCAATTAACCAGCAATAGAAGCTGGGAAGAGGTGCCTTAAATAGGCAGGTTCAGTTAAAGAAACAGTAACAATAACAGGCAAAGTCAGTTAACCCTTACAACTCCTCACATTCAGTCCTTGGCTAAAGCCTGCCGCTTCCACCTTAAAAACATCGCTAAAATTAGACATTTCCTTACACAAGATACAACCAAGATTTTAATTCACTCTCTCATCCTTTCCTGCCTCGACTAATGCAACTCCGTCCTCTCTGGTCTACCTAGTTGTCGCATAGCTCCTTTGCAATCCATTGTGAATGCCTCTGCCAGGCTCATCTTCCTTACTTGACGCTCTTCATCTGCTGCAACTCTCTGCCAATCCCTTCACTGGCTTCCTCTTGCCTCTAGGATTAATCATAAAATCCTCACCCTGACATATAAAGCTCTCAACTGCACTGCTCCCCCCTACATCTCAGAACTTGCCTCTAGATACTCTCCCTCCCGTCCCTTTCGATCAGCTCAGGATCTCCTCCTCTCCTCCTCTCTTGTTACTTCCTCACATTCCCGTTTACAGGACTTCTCCAGACTGGCCCCCATCTTGTGGAATTCCCTGCCTCACTCCATAAGACTCTCCCCTAGTTTTAACAGCTTCAAGCATTCACTAAAAATTCTACTATTCAGGGATGCATACAACCAACACTAACCTTTCCTAACTCCATTGCTTTCCCCTTTAACCCCTTAGAATGTAAGCCTATGGGCCCAGCTGTTTACAGATCGCTTCACAAGAGCCAACTACAACAGTGAAACTCTCGGCAGGGCCCTCTACCCACTTGACCCCTACAAAAGCTATCCTGTACACGACTATGTTTACAGCGCTGCGGAATCTGTTGGCGCTCTACAAATACCTGATAATAATAATAATACCACCCCAAAACACCCCAAAAAATTAAAAAAACAAACTAACACTAACCCCAGAAAATCTACTCATGGTTCCTGAAGTCCGGGCAGCAAGAAGTCTTCATCCAGGTGGTGACATCTTTATCCATCACGGAGCATCTTTTTTCTTCATCCCGGTATCGTGGAGCTGTGGAGGCACGGAGCATCTTTTCCAGCGGAGCGAACATCCAGCGTGGAGGATCCTATTAATACGGTCACCGCCGTACACTGAAGCTTGAATGCAAGGTACCCGTTTCAATATGGGGTACTTTGCATTCCTATTGGCTGACATTTTCAAATCAGCCAATAGGATGAGAGCTACTGAAATCCTGTTGGCTGTTCAAATCAGGAGCTTAATGCAACATACCACATAGCACAAGGAGATTTTAGCGCTTATAATGGCAGCGCTATGGAAAGTGCAATACCGCTCTTTTTAGCATTGTTTACGCACCAGATATAGCGCAAAACTTGTAATCTTGCTGAAAGTGATTTAAAATGGTTTACTCTATCTGAGTCATTAAGGATACATTTTTGGTTTCCTGTCCACTTAAGAATAAATAATGTACCATTACAGTTAGGCAGTGTTGGTTGACTAGTTGATATTTGTACCAGTCAAATTGGCATCTTGTTTGTTAAAATAGTTATTTGATAGACAAACTCCACTCACCTCTTGTCTTATATTGAAGAGCCAACCCGTATTTGCTTCTATAGAAGATTAGGCTAGCTACGGTCATTATGTTAATAATACATTTCATTGTTTTGAAGTTGCTAGCTGTTAAACCTAATTAAGGAAATATATGTGGTGTCCTTCTATCTGATCATATCATCAAATATGTAAGATGTATTGATGATTTCTTAATTGTTTGCTCAGCTGGTTCAGAGGAGTCAGATGAATTTGTTGGGTTTCTAAACACAAATGACTTGAGCATCAGATTCACCCATGAATGGCAAAAGGAAAGCATCACATTTTTGGACATCTCCTTGCGGGGTATAGTATCCAGTCAGGGGGTGGTGTCTACTCTCTTCAGAAAGCCTTTCTCTGGTAACAGTTTATTACACGCCCAAAGTAGCCACCCCAGGCATGTCTTTAAAGGCATAGCCAAAGGGCAATTTATGAGAGCTAAGCGCAACTGTACCTTAGAGGGTTATTTCCAGGAAGATAGTAGAGATCTCAGTAATAGACTCAGGAACAAGGGGTACCCTAAGAGAGTTGTAAATAAAGCATTTTTTGAAGTAAAACAAATGAATAGGGAGTAAATCCTATCTAAAGAGCCTAGAAGTTCTGAGATGAGGGACACCACCAATCAAGCCAAACCCAAATTTGTTACATCTTACGGTAATCAATATGGGCAGATTTGTAAAATCATCAGTAGAAATCTGCCTATACTCATGGGTGACAAGCAGCTAAGAGATACTATTGATAAGGGCTGTATGTTTGTAGCTAAAAGAAATGTCTCCCTGGGGAATAAGCTTTCTCCCAGCTTTTTACGAGATAATAAGTCCCAGAGTTCTTGGTTACACCATAATGGCACATACAGGTGTGGCAGAAGAACATGTATTTAATGTGACCATGTTCAGGTCTCAAAAAGTTTACCAATAACCATTCTGGTGAGGAATTTAACACTAAAGGATGCATTAACTGCAAAAGGCTGTATGTTATCTATTTGATTGAATGCACCCAGTGTCACATGTCCTATGTAGGTAGAACTACTAGAGAGGTGGGTACCCGCATTAGGGAACATCTTTCCTATATCTCTGGGGAAAGGGCTTGTTCTGCCCTCTCTAGACATTTTCTAGAGATACATAGGAAGGATGTTAGCACATTCAAATAGAAAGCGATTGAACAGATTAAAAGGCCGCCCAGAGGTGGAGATACATTTTCTGTCCTTTTTAGACAGAAAATTTATTGTATACACAAACTCAAAAGTCTTATTCTGTTCAGTTTTAATTCCGAATTTGATATAATCAATTTTTGGCAAAGATAATGGGCTGTGTATATACATCAATAATTTTAGTCTTGGCCATCCCCCTTCCCTATTGGGTACATTTAGATGTATTGTCACTGCACTGAGTCACAAGCACTAACAGTTATTAGACGTTTACCATTAAAATGCTGTTTTAGATACACATTTTCTGTTCATTATGGCCAAATGTTGATATGTTGTGGCTATGTGTTAATATGTCAAAATAACATACAAATATGACTATAAAGTAATAGTTTTGAGCACATCCTTTTACATTTTCTGTGCGGATATGGAGCAAGTTGTGCTAACTATCAGTTTATGTGTGCATTTAGTTATCCTATATACCGTATAGAGTCTTATGTACCATTTGGGATCACAGACATGGTATTTTTGCGTTGACTATGTTGTAACCATCTGTTCATCATCACTATGCAGCAATATGTCTATATGCAACTCATTGCATTGGCTTTGTGAACAAGGAGGGACTTATGGGTTGAATTTCTATTCACATTTTTATTGCATATCTTTTTCTGGCAGTATAATTATCCCTCCATGATTATCCTCTGTCCCTAATCTTATTTAGTTAAAGTTATTTTGTCTCAACGCTTTAACTTCTGTTCTTTTATAAATTGAAGTATTCTATGTATGCTGGTAAATCAACGTATTAATAAGAAATTGAGAGAACATAAAAAAACATAAACTTGGAGGGGGCGGAGCCAACTGCCAGCATGGACGGTCGCATGTGAATGAAGCTCTGTGTGAAAGTCTAAGTGTGGACAAAAGCAGGCATGTAAATTGACAGTTTTTTACGGCTCTGTCTACAGTATCCTCCTTAGAAGCACTCCTGCTGCGGCATTTAAAAGGTGAACCGGAACGGAGCCGTTGCAAAACAGAGCCCTGCAGAAACAAGCACCGAGGCCTAACGCATCACCCGGGACCGCTCCTTCAAGAGCCGACACTAGAGACTCGCGCATGTACAGAGGTAAGGACCTGAGGGCAATAACGCTAACAGCCTCGCAACACAATAGAAGTTATTTGCCCCAGGACACCTCCGAAAATACACCCCACGGGCATTAGGGTCTTTAGGCCGCAGTAGGCTTAACATTGAAGGCGCGAAAAACGCCATAACACACGGAGGTACTAATGCAGAGCCAGACTAAAACAAGAACCTCACGCATATTTAGTTTTAAGCACCACCGCTCAAATCTGCTTAAGGGTTAGTCTGGAAGCACATATTAAAAGGGAGCTGTACTATAAAACTACAAGCAAGCACCAAAGTAGAGAAAAGAACACTACGCAATTTATTTTAATTGTTTGTGCAAGAATAGAGCAGTGCAAGCCAAAACAAACAGATTTGCAACACACAGTGACTTTATTATAATGGTCACCAGCTCGCACATACACTTTGCTTGAGACTGTCCCTACATTTATCTACAGCACATCTGAAATCCAGGGACCAGACATCCAGAATACAGCTTAAAATGGCGACGAAAAGACAGCCCAGAATAGACAGAGTGTCGAAGCCAAGTGCAGCAGCCACCGCAAAATTAAACACATACTTCAGAGCCCTAAGCACTTCCCAACACTCTGAATCAGAGATGGAACCTGAAGAATCACAAGAAATTTCTAATACACCAACACCTGCCACAGATAAAAATGCACCATTAACTAGGGCAGACTTGGATTCACTACCCACGAAAGAGGACTTTAAAAACCTATTGCAGCAAGTGGGGAACATTGTTAAAGATGGCCTAGCAGAGGTTAAAAAAGATTTAGCTGATATGGGAGAAAGAATAGAATATATGGAGGAGCAGACATCAGATATCAACAATATTATAGACGGACACTCCAGAACCCTGTCAGTTCAGGACATTCAGATCCAGCAACTCAAAAGCCAACTGAAGGACTTAGATAACAGAGGAAGAAGACAAAACTTGAGAATCAGGGGTGTACCAGAGACAGTAACGCCAGATCTTACCCCTCAATATTTACAGAACCTCTTCCATTACCTGACAAAAGATACAACAGCCCCACCATATCAGCTGGACAGAGCACATAGAGCACTGCAGCCTAGGCCAAAGGACTCTGAGCCTCCAAGAGACATCATCCTCAAGTTCCACAGGTGCCAAGACAAGGAACTGATAGCCCAGGCAGCAAGAAAATCATCGCCAATCACCTTTGAGGGCCATTCTCTCCAAATCTACGCAGACTTGAGTCCGATGACTTTGAACAACAGAAAAGAGGCAAGATTTCTCACAGAACACCTCCGTGATCATAATATACCGTACAGATGGGGATTCCCATTTTGCTTAAAAGTCAGCAGTGACAACAAAATTATCATGTACAGATCAGCTGAGGACTTAGAGGAGTTCTGTAAATCCCTGGGAATACCGCAACCCACTCCGCACCCTCTACATAACCAAGAACAAGTCGGCAAGAAAGCATCGACCTCAACACAACTACCTCAACGTGCCAAATGGCAGACTGTCAACAGGAAAAGGCAAAGGAATCAAGCTAACCCGGTGCCTGGTGCTACAAAAGAACATGAGATAACCTGATCCTTGACACAGGAAAACTCCAATTCATTAAACATACCGCAACAACTGCGAATGAGAGTCCAATATCTGTTTCCTCAAAACATGTCTGCCTGGACAGACTTAATATCAGACAGTTATGTAGTAGTCCCTGGACTTTTGGACTAATGTTTATTATAACCTCTTGCACCCTACGCTACAAGAGGTGCTTAGTACTTTTATACAAGACATGCCCATGATTATAAAAACTGCAACCTCCACATGCAGACTTACTAGTAACCAAGTTATTAACTTCCCCCTCGTTTGGTCTAGACACGAATAGCATCAGGCTAGAACAAAATGTTTGTATTTTACAGTTCTGTTGAAATGTGTTTGTTAATGTGTTTTTTTGTTTCTTTACTCGCAAATAGTCAGATCCTGAAGCCTCAAAAGTGCTCATCCTTCCTATATACCCCAAGTGTCCTCATAGAAGCCTTGTGCTGTGTCAAGAGGAACCTAAATGTTGCTCTACACAAAGGTAAGTGTCCTCTGTTACCTAGGGCTGGTGTAACAATACCTCCTCACCATACGACAGCAAGCACTATAGCTGAGTCTCACGACACACATACATGGTCTTTCCACCCCACGAAATGACACACAATAATTTAAAGTTCCTTTCTCAAAATTGTAGGGGCCTCAACTCACCCACTAAAAGATCCATTGCCCTAAACCACTTCCGCAAGCAGAAGGGAGATATAATCTTCGTCCAAGAAACTCACTTCCTTGGGTGAGTATTACAGAATACCCTCTAGGGTTCTTTCACTCACATGCCACAAAAAAGGTCTCAGGGGTAGGAATAATCTTTCACAAAAATGTCCCCTTCCAGCTGTCAGATAGGTTTGAAGACCTGGAGGGCAGGCTCCTTATTCTGCAAGGGACTATATTCAACACGCAGGTCACATTAGCATGTATTTACGCACCCAACAATAAACAAGCCAGGTTTATCAAAAGAGTTAATGACAAAATACTTGAGGTCAAAAAGGGTATTCTAATAGTCGGTGGAGATATTAATGTAGCACTAGATCCAGCAATGGATAGCACTTCCACGAGGAAATGTAGAACTACCAACATTAGCACAAGCGTGCAAGAAAGTCTTAAAACAAATACACTAGTTGACATATGGAGACTGCAACATGCTCGCTATAGGAATTACTCATTTTACTCACACTCGCAAAACTCATTCTCTAGGATAGATTACTTCCCGATAGATCACAACCACATCTCACTAGTTAGTCACTCGGAGATTATGCCTTCGGCATGGTCGGATCATGCAACGATAATAATTTAAATAGACTGGCCAACTAAACCTCACCATAAAGCGTTCTGGAGATTAGATAATTCACTGCTACATGATCCAGATATAGTACAGGACATAAAGCAACAACTAGAGGAATATTTCTTGCATAACACAAACTCAGTAAATAACACTGGAACGCTCTGGGAAGCACATAAGGCGGTGATTAGGGGTAGCTTCATTCAACATAGCATTAAAAAGCAAAAGGCACTCAACATTCTATATAATAAACTCACAGCAGACCTCAAACAGGCTGAGACAGCTCATAAACAAACACCTACGAACTTGACAACCCTAAAAGGTCTTACGACAGCCAGAGCAGCACTGAATGATTATTTGGTAAAGGAAGCCCATAGGAAGACGCTATTCCTAAGGAAAATATATTTTCAGGGGGGAAACAGTGCAGGCCCGCTGCTGGCTAAAGCACTGAAGAAAAAGACAGCGAAAAATCATATATATAGCATAAAAGATAGCAAAGGCAACTTAAAACAAGAAAGCTCGGACATAGCTGGAGTCTTTAAGACCTTCTATGACCAAATATATAACCTTTCTAGGACAACCCCCCCACCTACAGCAGAGGAGATAGGAAGCTATTTAGACACCATAGACCTGCCCAAACTGACTGACAACAGAGGGTTACTTTAGAAGAGCCAATAACAGCACAGGAGATTGTTAAGGCTATTCGGTCACTACCAGCGGGCAAAAGTCCTGGACCGGATGGCCTTGACAACAAGTACTACAAGACTTTCTGTGACACCTTGACACCACATCTACTATCACTATTTAAAACCCTAGATAACGGCGCACAATTCCCGATGGCGACAAAGGAAGCTCACATAGCGGTCATCCCCAAAGTTGAAAAAGCATTAGACTCTCCAACTAAGTTCCGCCCAATTTCACTCCTGAACACCGACCTTAAAATATACGCCAAGATCCTAGCATCACGACTTAGTCCCCTACTTCCATCATTAATACATACTGACCAGGTGGGCTTTGTCCCTGGATGATAAGCCAGGGACAATACCATAAGGGCCTTACAATTGATGGAGTATGCCAAGCTGAATAAAATAGGTTCCATTATATTATCATCTGATGCAAAAAATGCGTTCGACCGCATGAACTGGCCGTTTCTTTTCGCCACATTACAAAAATTTGGACTTGGTAGCACAATGATGAAAAGAATACAAACACTTTATAATAACCCGACTGCTAAAATTAAACTGAACGGCGTACTGTCAGACGCCTTTCAAATTGGAAATGGAACTCGTCAGGGCTGCCCCCTCTCGCCGCTACTGTTTGTGTTGGGCATAGAGACGCTCGCTGCACGTATCAGACAAAACGATCAAATAAAAGGTATACCACTCGGATGTAATGACTACAAAGTCTCATTATATGCCGATGATGTGCTACTAACCCTCTCCTCCCCACACACTTCTCTACCAGCGGTAACGGAAGAGTTCAGGGTATTTGGGAAGGTTTCTTATTTTTCTATAAACCATCTCAAATCAGAAATAATGAACATTAATCTTTCCAGGGAAGAATTAACCTCTCTCATGGAAAACTGTCAATACCAACTCCAAACCAAAGCAATTAAATACTTAGGCATTAAATTAACCCCAAATAATAAATTACTTTTCGACTTGAACTTTAGGACATTATACAATACCACCCAACACGACCTGAACACGTGGTCACAAAAACCAATATCGTGGTGGGGAAGAATACAAACCCTAAAGATGACAACACTACCGAAAATACTATACATAATGCAAACAGTCCCCATCCACATCCCAAACAGCTTCCTCAAAAAACTGCAAGTGCTGCTACATAAGTATGTATGGGGTAAGATTAATCCGAGAGTCAACCAACATACCCTACACAGACCTAATGGGGAAGGTGGGCTGGGTCTCCCATGCTTAGAAACTTACTATAAAGCAATATGTCTCCAAAGGATAATAGACTGGCATAAGAATACTTCAATGAAAGCATGGACAACCATCGACTCTCATATCCTGAGAATTCCAAGGGTGGGGGCACTGTGCTGGATACCAAAAACACACAGACCAGAAGTAATAGACTCCTTCCATATATATGCATCAGTATTCACAGTCTGGGATGGGATTTTACACACACAACCACATATTTCTACTCTTAGATCACCACTCACTCCAGTATCACCAAACGCTGAGTTCCTGGGGGGAATGGAATATGGAGAAACACGCAGAGCACCCATGGAAATAGGCTACACAGAACCGATTCACAAACTCTTAAATGGCAAACGAGTGAAAGGAAGACACGACCTGGAAGACATATTGGGAGGGGCATTCACACACTGGTTAAAGTATACACAATTACAGCACCTAGTGGACACATCCAAATATAGGAATGACTGGACGAGACCCATGACTAGATTCGAAAATATATGTACCTCCCCTGGCACACTCAGACATACACTCTCTATTGCAAAATCCATACTGGTAGCGGACAGCAGCACAAAACTACCATTATATACACAAAAATGGCAACAAGAGCTTAACACTGAAATAAAGGAGGACGAATGGAAACGCATATATAACCTAACTAAAAAATCGTCCACGTCCACAAAGATCTTAGAGCTCAACTATAAGGTGCTCTCAAGGTGGTATCTGACACCCTCACGTCTAAAAAGCATCTATCCTACTTCTTCAGATCTTTGTTGGAGAGGATGTAATCAGAGAGGCTCCGCACTTCATATGTGGTGGAGCTGCCCCATCATAGGTCCTTTTTGGCGAGAGATTGAAAGCTTTCTCCGATATCTATTAGGCCCCAAGTTTAGTCTGTCCCCGAAGATGGTCCTGTTAAATGCACTTCCATCTGATATATGTAAACTCAGACAGAGGGTGTTGCAGTTTGCCTTAAACTCTGCTAAATCTTTATTGGCCAAGAGATGGAAACAACCCATTCCCCCTGCCCCGAATGAGTGGTTGAATCATGTGGAGGATACTATCAAACTAGAAGAATACGGTTATTTTAAATCCCAGAAAAAGACAGTGTTCTTAGATATCAAGTTGTATTGGGAACTAACCAAATCAGAATATTTAAAGACGTAAGATACCTATTCAAATACCAGCCCAGGTACATGACACGAACTACAAGCACATTGCTGTAACTGAGACTTGATACATTGGGATGTAATAGGAGGATAGAGTGGCACGTAATACGATAATATGTTTAAAACAAAGAATACTGACTATTATGCTTACTGCATTTTATTACAAGTTAGATTGTTATCTTGTTATTTTATTTCAGGAGTGAATGTATGTCTGTATACGGAACAAAACCCAATAAAACTTTTGAAATAAAAAAAAAAAAAAAACATAAACTTGATATGTGCACACTAAGAGTTAAATCCTTGAGTCAATTTGATTTTAGCCTATCAGGCAGTTTCTCAGCCTTTATATTGTGTACACAGATATACTATGTTATGTCTATGATTACAGTCCTAGCGACCGAAACCAGGCGTTTTGAATGGCCATGGATTTTACTGTCCTATTCCTGTTGTTTTAACGATTTGTTTAAGTAAAGTATTTACTTTCTACTTTCACTCAACAAAAGGCTCTACTGGACTCTTTTTCAATAAGGAAATATTTGTTTTGAGAAGATACTGAGATGTCAGCAGGAAGTAATTCAAATCTAAGAAAAAACAGGAAGCGCCACATACACCCGCTTACATGACTATATGTATGGATGCTAGAAATAACAAATAATAACTAAAGTACAATATATAGTTAATAAACGGCAAATATTAAAAAGAAAAATAAATGTGTCTTTAAAACATAAAAATTCTAAAAAGCAATACTTAGTCCAAATAAAATCACTTGATCCTCAATATGATAGAAGTGCTGCTCCTTCTCAGCCCACTGTCAGGCTTTAAAAAATGTGAAACGCGTATATCTGTAAAACAGAACAAATGGAGCGCACAACAGATCTAAGTGCAATATTAAAAGTAACACTTTATTTCCAAACTTAAAAATGTATGCACTCACAAAGGTGCCCTCAAACATATGAGGTATGTAGCTGAGATGATAAAAGTCACTCTGTCCCTTCTAAGCCATTCAACCAGGCAATTACACTGGGTCCATCCATTTTCAAGACTCCTTGTCTCAGTCACAAGTCTCCCAAAAGTATTGTGTAGTCCTTTATGGCTGTAAAGTTGATACGGCTAACAGGGTCAGAGAATCTTAGGAATCGTATGAAACAACTGCACAGCAAAACTGTAATAATGCCGGCTTCAGTCTGACTGCACTATGAACACACTCACGTCTCCTCGGTACAAACAATGGGCGTGGCCTAATGCGTTTAACGAGCTCCTCCCGCTTCGTCAGAGGCTATGCCCATACCTTCGTTCAGCCTCCCCTTTAACGTCATGAGGATTCCCACATTCCACCGCTCATTGGTTGATAAGAAGTAGGTGTGTGCTAAAGAGGAATAGCTAAGATCCAAGCACCAATCTTGGTCTCCGCTATTTTACACTTAAAGGACCAGTCAACACAGTAGATTTGCATAATCAACAAATGCAAGATAGCAAGACAATGCAATAGCACTTAGTCTGAACTTCAAATGAGTAGTAGATTTTTTTTTCTGACAATTTTAAAAGTTATGTATTTTTCCACTCCCCCTGTACCATGTGACAGCCATTAGCCAATCACAAATGCATACACGTGCCATGTGACAACCATCAGCCATTGACAAATGCATACACACTTATTCTTGCACATGCTCAGTAGGAGCTGGTGACTCAAAAAAAATAAATATAAAAAGACTGTGCACATTTTGTTAATAGTAGTAAATTGGAAAGTTGTTTAAAATGGCATGCTCTATCTGAATAATGAAAGTTTAATTTTGATTGAGTGTCCCTTTAAGTAATTCTTATTATAGTTAAAAAAACAACACACTCACTGGTTGATAATAAATTGATGTATGCTAAAAGGGGAGTGGCTAAGCTCCGTGCATCAATCAAGGTGTCAGCTATTTAGCACTTAAGTGTTTCTTGTTATGGATACATGAAAACAGTGCATAAAACATGTATACATAAAAGAGTACAAAACACATGATATTACTTATTAAATGTACATATTAACTCTGAACCAATAAAAAGGTTAATCAAATCGGACCAACATATTACATTTTGCCCGATATATATATAAAAAACATAATTCACATCCGGCTAAACAGCTAATATTCTAACACTTGTATTTTCTCTAAATCGCATTTAAATGTGTTAAAAGTGATGCCAAATTAAAAAACAAGTATAAAACAAATACAGATAGATTGCAGCATTATAGAAAAACATTAGAAATTACATATCATAAAAGTAACCCATATGGCAAAACACGCCTGTTAAAATACTACCATTCATATTCAAATTAAGACAGTGGAGAATATATGAATGTGGGGGCATTATAACTAAAACCATTTTTCATGTATCCATAACAAGAAACACTTATGTGCTAAATAGCTGACATATTGATTGATGCACTGAGCTTAGCCACTCCCCTTTTAGCATACATCAATTCATTATCAACCAGTGAGTGTGTCGTTTTTAACTATAATAAGAATTACTTTAGTGTAAAAGAGCAGACACCAAGATTGGTGCTTGGATCTTAGCTACTCCCCTTTAGCACATGCCTACTTACTATCAACCAATGAGCAGTGTAATGTGGGAATCCTCATGACGTTAAAGAGGAGGCTGATTGAAGGTATGGGCATAGCCTCTGATGAAGCAGGGAGGAGCCCAAGAAATGTGTTAGACCACGCCCATTGCTTGTACCGAGGAGACGTGAGTGTGTTCTTAGTGCAGACTGAAGCCAGCATTCTTACAGTTCTGCTGTGCAGTTGTTTCACACAATCTCCTCTAATTCCTAAGACTCTCTGACCCTGTTAGCCATATGAACTTTACAGCCATAAAGGACCACACAATACTTTTGGGAGACTTGTGACTGAGTCAGGGAGTAATTCAAGTTCTAAAAATTAGAAAATTCTCAATTTTTAGAGCTGAAGTGGGTTTAAAATAATAAAAGTATAAAAAGTAAAAGTTATTTTCTGTAACCAGAAAAAATAACAAATAGACTAGAAGTCTTTCTGAAATCTTTAGTAGTCTCATTATAATACTTCAAAGCTCTTACCACATCCAACGAATGTAAAGACCTTTCAAGAGTATTCTTAGGATTAGGACACAAGGAAGGAACAACATTTTCCCTATTAATGTTGTAAGAATTCACAACTTTAGACAAAAATTTAAACAAAGTCGGCAAAACAGCTTTATCTTGATGGAAAATCAGATAAGGAGACTCACAAGAGAGAGCAGACAATTCAGAAACTCTTCTAACATAAGAAATAGCCAAAAGAAATAACACTTTCCAAGAAAGTAATTAAATATCCAGATAATGCATTGGCTCAAAAGGAGCCTGTAAAATCTTCAATACCAAATTGAGACTCCAAAGAGGAGAAATTGATTTAATAACAGGTTTGACATGAATCAAAGCCTGAACAAAACAGTGAATATCATGAAGCTTAGCAATCTTTCTGTGAAATAAGACAGAAAGAGCAGAGATTTGTCCTTTCAAAGTATTTGCAGACAACTCTTTATCCAAACCATCCTGAAGAAACAGTAAAATCCTAGGAATTCTGAAAGAATGCCAAGAATAATCATGAGTGGAACACCATGAAATATAGGTTTACCAAACCCAATGATAAATCTTCCTTGAAACAGACTTACGAGCCTGTATCATAGTGCTAATTACTGAGTCAGAGAAACCTCTATGACTGAGCACTAAGCATTTAATTTTCATGCCTTCAAATTTATAGATTTGAGATCCTGATGGAAAAATGGCCCTTGGGACAAGAAGGTCTGGCCTTAAAGGAAGTGGCCAAGGCTGGCAACTGGACATCCGGATAAGATCTGCATACCAAAACTTGTGAGGCCATGCTGGTGCTATCAGAAACACATAAGATTGTTCCATTATAATCTTGGAGATTACCCTTGGAAGAAGAACCAGAGGAGGAAAAATGTAAGTAGTTTGGAACTGCTAAAGCATCCACCACCATGCCTAAGGATCCTTGGACCTGGAAAGGAATCTGGGAAGCGTCTTGTTCAGACGAGAGGCCATCAGATCTATTTCTGGAGGACCCGACATCTGTACAAGATGAAAAAAACACATCTGGATGGAGAGACCACTCCCTCAGATGTAAAGTCTGACAGCTGAAATAATCCGCTTCCCAATTGTCTACACCTGGGATATGAATCGCAGACGGATTCCGCCCAAGAAGGTATCTGAGATACTGCTTTCATTGATGAAGGACTGCGAGTTCTCCCTTGATGATTAACATATAACACAGTTGTGATATTGTCTGTCTGAAAACGAATGTAAAATTCCCTCTTCAATAGAGGCCAAGCCTGAAGAGCTCTGATAATAGCACAGAGTTCTAAAATATTAATTGGTAACCTCGCCTCTTGAGGATTCCAAACCCCTTGTGCTGTCAGAGACCCCCAGACAGCTCCCCAACCTGTAAGACTTGCATCTGTTGAGATCACAGTCCAGGAAGGATGAACAAAGGAGGCCCCTTGAACAATAAGGTGATGGTTTCACCACCAAGTCAGAGAGTGTTAAGTGTTGGGATTTAAGTATATCAACTGTGATATCTGAGTATAAACCCTGCACCATTGGCGCAACATGCAAAGCTGTAGAAGTCTCATATGAAAATAAACAAAGGGGATTGCGTCTGATGCTGCAGTCATGAGACCTAAAACTTCCATGCACATAGTAATCGAAGGGAATGATAGAGACTGAAGGTTTCGACAAGCTAAAACCAACATCAATCGTCTCTTGTCTGTTAGAGAAAGAGTCATGGACACTAAACCTGTCTGGAAACCTAAAAAGGTGACCTTTGTCTGAAGAATCAAGAAACTCTTTTGTAAATTAATCCTCCAACCATGTCTTTGAAGATACCACACTAGTTGTTTTGTGTGAGATTCTGCTAAATGAAAAGATTGAGCTAGTACCAAGATATCGTCCAAATAAGGAAACACCTCAATACCCTGCTCTCGGATTACAGATAGACGGGCACTGAGAACCTTTGAGAAAATTCTTGGAGCTGTCACTAGGCCAAACGGAAGAGCGACAAATTGGTAATGCTTGTCTAGAATAGAGAATCTCAGAAAATGATAGTGGTCTGGATCAATTGGGATGTGAAGATAAGCGTCCTATAAGTCTATTGTGGACATGAAATGACCTTGCTGAACAAAAGGCAGACTAGTCCTTATAGTCACCATCTTGAAAGTTGGGACTCTAACAAAATTATTTAAAGTTTTCAGATCCAGAATTGGTTAGAACGAATCTTCTTTCTTTGGGACAATGAACAGATTTGAATAAAAACCCAAACCTTGTTCCTGCTGAGGAACTGGGACAATCACCACTGAAATCTCTAGGTCTGAAACACACTTCTGAAAAGCCTGAGCCTTCACAGGGTTTGTTAAGACATGAGAAAGAAAGAATATTCCCATGGGAGGTCTTATTCTGAAACCTATTTGATACCCTTGAGAAACAATGTCCTGAATCCACTGATTTTGAACAGAATCTATGCAAATGTCTTAAAATAATTTCAATCTGCCCCCCCACCAGATGAGCTGGTTTGAGGGCTGCACCTTCATGCAGACTTAGGAGCTGGATTTGGTTTCTTATAAGGCTTGTGTTTATTTCAATTCGGAGATGGTCTCCAATTAGAGCCAGGGGCCTTAATGGAAAGAGAGGTTTTTTGTTCTCTATTCTGACGAAAAGGAACGAAAACGATTGGGAGTTTTAAATTTACCCTTGGATTTTCCCCCAGTGATAGTGGAGATAATAGAATTCAATTAAGAACAAAATAAATTATTACCCTGAAACGATAGAGATAGTAATCTAGATTTAGACACCATGTCAGTATTTCAAGATTTAAGCCAAAAAGCTCTTCTAGTTAGAATAGCTAAAGACATAGATTTAATATCAATTTAAATGACATCAAATATAGCATCACAAATAAAATGATTAGCATGTTGAAGTAAAATAACAATGCTAGACAGTTCAGGATCTGATAACTGCTGTGCTAAGCTGTCCAACCAAAGGGTTGAAGCAGCAGCAACATCAGCCATAGAAATATCAGGTCTAAGAATATAGCCAGTATGTAAATATGCTTTTCTAAGATCAGATTCAATCTTCCTATCTAAAGGATCCTTAAAAGAATTACTATCTTCCATAGGAATAGTAGTACGTTTGGCAAGAGTGGAAATATCCCCATCAACCTTAGGGACTCTTCCCCAAAACTCTAAATTGGCCACAGGTAAAGGAAACAACTTCTTAAACCTAGAAGAAGGGTTAAAAGAAGTACCAGGCTTAGACCATTCTTTAATAATCATATTAGAGATAGCATCTGGAATAGGAAAAACTTCAGGAGTAACTTCAGAAGTTTTAAAAACAGAATTCAAACGATTACTAGTTTTGTTATCAAGAGGACTAGACTCCTCAATATCCAAAGTAAACAATACTTCCTTTAATAAAGAACAAATATATACAATCTCAAATAGAAAAGAAGATTTGTCAATTTCAGTCTCTGATGCAGGATTCTCTGAGCCAGAGAGATCCTCATCAGCATAGGATACTTTAGTATGCTGTCGGTCAATACAAATTTAATCAGATTTATGAGAAGTTTGGAAAGATCTTTTACGTTTATTTGAAGGCGGAATAGCAGTCATAGGGGTCAATTTATTATAGTGTGAGCAGGCATGTTACAATGTAGCATATCATGTCCGCTGCACATCGATAAATGCAGACAGCATACGCTGTCAGCATTTATCATTGCACCAGCAGTTCTTTTGAACTGCTGGTGCAATACCGCCCCCTGCAGGTTCAGGCCAATCGGCCGCTAGCAGGGGTGTTAATCAACCCGATCATATACAATCGGGTTGATTTCTGTCCACCGCCTCAGAGCAGACGGACAGATTATGGAGCAGTGGTCTTTAGACCGCTGCTTCATAACTTCTTGAAAACTTCTGTTGACCTTCATAGCCTTCTCTATGGCTGCAGCAATATATTTTTTCATATCTGCAGGAATATCATGTAAATTAGACTGTGAAGGAATAACAGCAGATGTATTTGTACTTATAGAAACATTATCAGCATGTAATAATTTGTCATAACAAGTGTCACATATTTGAGCTGAAGAAATAAGATCAGCTAATTTACAACAAACACACTTAGCTTTGGTAGAATTGTGTTCAGGCAGATTAGTTCCTACAGTAACATCAGAGGCAGGATCAGTTTGAGACATCTTGCAAAATGTAACAAAAAAGAAAAAATAACATTTAAACAAAATATCCAATTTCCTCAAAATAGCAGTTTCAGGAATGGGAAAAAATGCTTATGATAAAATTCTTATACAAAAGTAAAATCAAAAGCAAACATCATAGCCCTCTATAAACAAATGAGAACATTGAACAAAAGAGGGAGAGACTTAATATAACAAATTTTGGTGCCAAGAATGAGGCAAACAAAGATGACGCAAATGCAGAGGAAATGACGCAACTTTTTTCACGGCAAAAAAATTTACGTCAACAAAGACGCAAGAAATGATGCGACTCGTGTCACAACAGACACAACTTCGTGCCAAAAATGACCCAATAAAAAGCAGCATTTTGCGTCATCGCAAGCCTAATTTGCCCACGAAAATTTTGAAAAACAGAGGTAAGAAAAAAAAGAGGTTAAAAAATTATATATACTTACCTGAAGACACCTATCCACATATAGCAGACAGCCAAACTAGTACTGAAACATCAGTAGAGGTAATGGTAGAGGAGTATAATGTTGATCTGTAAAGGGAGGCAGCAGATGAATCCCTGCGACCGATTTACAGAGAGCCCTAGAATAGATTTCCCATAGGCGAAAACATGGTATCATCATGCAATACTCCCTTCACGCCCCTCAGACAAACACTGTACTTTGAGAGGAATTGGGCTTCAAAATGCTTAGAAGCGCCTATCACAGAAGAAATCAAGCACATCTTGCTTCACCACATCCAAAAGATGCAAAGTTTGTAAAACTGAGGTATGAGTGAGCTGGGAGTTGTATTTATAGGCATTTTGGGGTTTGGGAAACTTTGCCCACTCCTGGTAGGAATGTATATGCCATACGTCACTAGCTCATGGACTCTTGCCACTTACATGAAAGAAATAATAAAAGTATACTGTAAAGTTGCGTTACTACATATAACTAAACATTGAGAGTTAGATTACAAATGCTAATACCGCAAGCACTAAATTTATGCCGCTTTCATTTTTGCACTCAAGTAGTTGGTTAATTTGTTTGCAACCCGCAATCATTTTGTGAGCAATATTTATTGTACAAGAGCAAATAAAGTTGTTACTCTAGCACACTGGTTTTCAAACCTGTCTTCAGGCCTCTCTATCAGGCCACATTTTGAGGATATCTGAACAAGAGAACAGGTGAAATAATCAGCTGATTAATAAACATGGTTATATTACCTTCTCTCATCCAAGGTAATACTGAAAACCTGGCCTCTTGGGGAGACCTGAGGACAGGTTTGAAAACAATGGAAGGATGCATCTTAGTGGAGCTCCAGTACTTAGTTCAGAATTTTGGTTTATTTTCCAAGTTTATCTAACTCAACCAGAGTATACCTCATACAGCAACACAATGATGCTTCCTTCAAACCTCTGGTAGACTTCAAGAACTGAGTTTCAGATGGCAAGACTAGTTTAAGTTTGATAGAACAGCCACGTGGCAGACTGCTACATAAATATGGACACCACTCTATGTATCTAGTCTGCCAGCTCTTAAGCCCTAGAGGCTTACCCTATATATCGTGAGTCAAAAGCTACCACCCATTCCTCTCCCCCCAGATAACGAGGATAAGGAGTACTGTGTCCCCCTTTAACTTATAACATATAGTGGGAGAAGCCATTCACCTTATTACTTAAGTGACTAATGCACAGCCTATTTTCCTGAATCTTCAGCGACAACGCATCCCTCAAGAACAATGGATATGACTTACATCCTAGCCGAGCTCAGTTCTCTTCTAGACTGGCACCAGGCAGATCTTATTCATACCCTAAGGTCCATGTCCAGCTGCCCTATTAAGGAAGACCTTTATCCAGGACTTTACCCAGGACTTACCAGCAGGCCTACGTGAAGCACTCACAGTGACCGACACTGACCAGGGGTCGTTGCAGCCGCTACTACATGCTCCTTCCAACATACATAATAGGGAGTCAGACCACAAGCTGTTCTCCCTTCAGTGCCAAGAAGTTACAGGCGTTAGTGAGGGAACATGTGACATAGCCACCACAGTATGCGCGTCACCTTCGGTGTTGACAAAAGAGAGAAGCCGGTCGAATATGAGCCTCCCACACCCCAAGCTAGTAACTGCTCAACACCTGCCATGCACAATGTTGGGAGCACCTAGATCCTCCTTGGTCATACGCGATATGGAGGATATGCCTACAGTCCCCTGGGAGAAGTCTGTTTTGATCACTGCTGTATGGGTCCCAGGACTACCCACTACAGTATTAATATACAAATGGATGTCTCTCCTATGTATGTGGCCCTGGGACATGATATTTGTAACACCTTTTAATAATTGTTCTAGCAGAGTTGGGGTCGGCTAGTCACGAGATATACACTCCATAGAATACTGCTATCCAGGGTGATCATGACCTAGGGACACCTCATATGTAATCCTACGGACAAATTAAGGAGAGTAAAATTATATTCATTTGCTTAAAGATACATTCTGCCACTTGCGCAAGTGTGAATATACAGCTTCTTCTGCATTATAAGAAATAAGTATCATATTGCTTGACAAGATTTATGTGTCTTTTTTACTCTTAAGGAGACACATCTTGGGACTTATTAAACACAGAGACTCTCCTTTTTCCACAGCAGGTGGTGTTGTATTATCACCCCCTTGGGACGCCGGGGGGGGGGGGTGTTCTTGTTTTGTCTTACACTTTTTTGTGTTCTTTCTATAGCATATGTTGAATGATTTTGTATACATGTTGATATCCTCTGTGCTACGGTTAGTGGATCTGTTTGGTGGTTGGGGTTTGTGTGAATGTGGATTGACTGACCCTTGGGATCTTCCAGTACCAGTGTTTGAGCTGCTTCACCCATTGTGGTAGAAAGTATATGTTTAAATTGATATAAGATTAAATCAGTATTCATTTAAGACTCGTTTGCTGGGATTTATTTATATTGTATTTATCTGAGTAATTGACCTCACTATATCCCGTGCATGAGCATATAGACATAAGAAATCTTAAGATAGTGCTGTCATTTGTTTTATTTTTTGGACCTTTTAATAATTGTTCTAGCAGTGTTGGGGTTGGCTAGTCGCGAGATATACACTCCGTAGAATACTGCTATCCAGGGTGATCATGACCTAGGGACACCTCATATGTAATCCTACGGACAAATTAAGGAGAGTATTATAACTTAATGATGAATGCTAGCAGTCTGAGATATGCCTTCATTCATTTTGTACTCTATTATTTGCATAACTATTTTCTACAGTCAGGAGGGGTTTGTTATTTCAAAGTTCTATGAGTCATTTTGTATCTGCTTGAACGAGACCTTTGTCTCCTGGGATGTCTAATTATAACTTCTTTGATCATAACTGCTATGAGAGTTTACAGGGGTTGATGTGTATGAATATCCAGCTATCACTACACTCTTATATGTCTATATTTTTTGCTGATTACCAGATTTATATGCTTTTTGGGGCTCTGTTGGTTTTGTTAAAAGTTTTGCTCAGTATTCGAACCAATGGGCTAGCACTAATAACCCAGTATAAACTAATGGATGTCGAGCTGCCGGCGGCTGGGGCAGAAAGATAATCCTTCTCACTTTACCCTAAATATTCATTGTTTTTACATTAGGCTGGCTTACACCCACTACCTTCATAATAGTCATTAAATTTATTAACAAAGATATATAGAGGTTACTATTATTCCCTGTAATATGAATACAATTTATACACCATAACCAATATTGATCCACTAATACAGCCCTAAGAAATCTTCTTTTCTACATTTGACTGTTCCTACTCCCCCTCCTTGACAATCAAAATAGGAAATGTCTGATCTTATTCAGCTGAACAGGACTCCTCCCTCCAACTAATACTATTCAATTCACTTCAGTACCTAACAATTAACCTACTACTACTTGTATTAACCCCCAAGACGGTAAGCATATGCATATGCATCTGAAGGTAGATAGATGGCTCCCATACTTCCTATATATTTATCCCACAGTACCTCTATTCTTATCCAAGAGCCCAAACCTCATCATTATTACTAAGGTCCAAAAGTGACCATTTCAGTAACTAGTTTTGCTATCATTATGACATTAGTTAATATGGTCTAAGAGTGGCCTAATGAGTTAGGAGAGGAAGTTACACTGAGGTTTCATTTTTAAAGTGTTTTTTGTAATTCTTATCACTTATACTACTTACTATAATCAGCATAGTTTAATATCAACAACCTATCTACTAGATTTCCTATGATGAGCATATTCTAATCCTTTATATAATGTTTTTACTACCACGTAATGGTCCAAGAGTGACCGTCTGTATCACTAAGTTTCCTGTAAGTGAAATATAGGTTTACAAGGGTACAAGAGCCACCCTTTAAAATATGAGCGGAACTACCATTTAAAAATAAAAAAAAGAGGTTCCAACTTGCTCTGTAAAGTACAAATATTGATTACTGTTATTTTTGACAACATGTTAATTTTTCTGCAGAATTGACATAAGTTTGTACCTTGATGCCTTTACATTGTAATAGCCATAGTATTGCACATTGTTTATGTAATTTATCCACTGATTGTTGTATTCACTAACAACCTATATACAAATTTATTTAAAAAAAACTCTGTTCTGTTCCTGAAGTTCCCAGACAGTCCTGTGCACTATATCTCTTTGGAACCTGTTCTTTTGGTTAGTAATGATGATCAGAACTTATTTTGTATGCTTTAAAATAACTTTTGATTATTTAAAAAAAAAAATGTTTCCAAGTATATTCACTGGTTTGGTAAATTGAAAAACAGTATCACTCTAGAATAGTACATTCTATATACAGCCTACATAAAAACATAATTTATGTAAGAACTTACCTGATAAATTCATTTCTTTCATATTAGCAAGAGTCCATGAGCTAGTGACGTATGGGATATACATTCCTACCAGGAGGGGCAAAGTTTCCCAAACCTCAAAATGCCTATAAATACACCCCTCACCACACCCACAATTCAGTTTAACGAATAGCCAAGAAGTGGGGTGATAAAAAAGTGCGAAAGCATAAAAAATAAGGAATTGGAATAATTGTGCTTTATACAAAATCATAACCACCACAAAAAAAGGGCGGGCCTCATGGACTCTTGCTAATATGAAAGAAATGAATTTATCAGGTAAGTTCTTACATAAATTATGTTTTCTTTCATGTAATTAGCAAGAGTCCATGAGCTAGTGACGTATGGGATAATGACTACCCAAGATGTGGATCTTTCCACACAAGAGTCACTAGAGAGGGAGGGATAAAATAAAGACAGCCAATTCCTGCTGAAAATAATCCACACCCAAAATAAAATTTAATGAAAAATATAAGCAGAAGATTCAAACTGAAACCGCTGCCTGAAGTACTTTTCTACCAAAAACTGCTTCAGAAGAAGAAAATACATCAAAATGGTAGAATTTAGTAAAAGTATGCAAAGAGGACCAAGTTGCTGCTTTGCAAATCTGATCAACCGAAGCTTCATTCCTAAACGCCCAGGAAGTAGAAACTGACCTAGTAGAATGAGCTGTAATTCTCTGAGGCGGAGTTTTACCCGACTCAACATAGGCAAGATGAATTAAAGATTTCAACCAAGATGCCAAAGAAATGGCAGAAGCTTTCTGGCCTTTTCTAGAACCGGAAAAGATAACAAATAGACTAGAAGTCTTTCGGAAAGATTTAGTAGCTTCAACATAATATTTCAAAGCTCTAACAACATCCAAAGAATGCAACGATTTCTCCTTAGAATTCTTAGGATTAGGACATAATGAAGGAACCACAATTTCTCTACTAATGTTGTTGGAATTCACAACTTTAGGTAAAAATTGAAAAGAAGTTCGCAACACTGCCTTATCCTGATGAAAAATCAGAAAAGGAGACTCACAAGAAAGAGCAGATAATTCAGAAACTCTTCTGGCAGAAGAGATGGCCAAAAGGAACAAAACTTTCCAAGAAAGTAATTTAATGTCCAATGAATGCATAGGTTCAAACGGAGGAGCTTGAAGAGCTCCCAGAACCAAATTCAAACTCCAAGGAGGAGAAATTGACTTAATGACAGGTTTTATACGAACCAAAGCTTGTACAAAACAATGAATATCAGGAAGAATAGCAATCTTTCTGTGAAAAAGAACAGAAAGAGCAGAGATTTGTCCTTTCAAGGAACTTTCAGACAAACCTTTATCTAAACCATCCTGAAGAAACTGTAAAATTCTCGGAATTCTAAAAGAATGCCAGGAAAAAATGATGAGAAAGACACCAAGAAATGTAAGTCTTCCAGACTCTATAATATATCTCTCTAGATACAGATTTACGAGCCTGTAACATAGTATTAATCACAGAGTCAGAGAAACCTCTTTGACCAAGAATCAAGCGTTCAATCTCCATACCTTTAAATTTAAGGATTTCAGATCCTGATGGAAAAAAGGACCTTGTGACAGAAGGTCTGGTCTTAACGGAAGAGTCCACGGTTGGCAAGAGGCCATCCGGACAAGATCCGCATACCAAAACCTGTGAGGCCATGCCGGAGCTACCAGCAGAACAAACGAGCATTCCTTCAGAATCTTGGAGATTACTCTTGGAAGAAGAACTAGAGGCGGAAAGATATAGGCAGGATGATACTTCCAAGGAAGTGATAATGCATCCACTGCCTCCGCCTGAGGATCCCGGGATCTGGACAGATACCTGGGAAGTTTCTTGTTTAGATGGGACGCCATCAGATCTATTTCTGGAAGTTCCCACATTTGAACAATCTGAAGAAATACCTCTGGGTGAAGAGACCATTCGCCCGGATGTAACGTTTGGCGACTGAGATAATCCGCTTCCCAATTGTCTATACCTGGGATATGAACCGCAGAGATTAGACAGGAGCTGGATTCCGCCCAAACCAAAATTCGAGATACTTCTTTCATAGCCAGAGGACTGTGAGTCCCTCCTTGATGATTGATGTATGCCACAGTTGTGACATTGTCTGTCTGAAAACAAATGAACGATTCTCTCTTCAGAAGAGGCCAAAACTGAAGAGCTCTGAAAATTGCACGGAGTTCCAAAATATTGATCGGTAATCTCACCTCCTGAGATTCCCAAACTCCTTGTGCCGTCAGAGATCCCCACACAGCTCCCCAACCTGTGAGACTTGCATCTGTTGAAATTACAGTCCAGGTCGGAAGCACAAAAGAAGCCCCCTGAATTAAACGATGGTGGTCTGTCCACCACGTCAGAGAGTGTCGTACAATCGGTTTTAAAGATATTTATTGAGATATCTTTGTGTAATCCTTGCACCATTGATTCAGCATACAGAGCTGAAGAGGTCGCATGTGAAAACGAGCAAAGGGGATCGCGTCCGATGCAGCAGTTATAAGACCTAGAATTTCCATGCAAAAGGCTACCGAAGGGAATGATTGTGACTGAAGGTTTCGACAAGCTGCAATCAATTTTAGACGTCTCTTGTCTGTTAAAGACAGAGTCATGGACACTGAATCCATCTGGAAACCCAGAAAGGTTACCCTTGTCTGAGGAATCAATGAACTTTTTGGTAAATTGATCCTCCAACCATGATCTTGAAGAAACAACACAAGTCGATTCGTATGAGATTCTGCTAAATGTAAAGACTGAGCAAGTACCAAGATATCGTCCAAATAAGGAAATACCACAATACCCTGTTCTCTGATTACAGATAGAAGGGCACCGAGAACCTTTGTAAAAATTCTTGGAGCTGTAGCTAGGCCAAACGGCAGAGCCACAAACTGGTAATGCTTGTCCAGAAAAGAGAATCTCAGGAACTGATAATGATCTGGATGAATCGGAATATGCAGATATGCATCCTGTAAATCTATTGTGGACATATAATTCCCTTGCTGAACAAAAGGCAAGATAGTCCTTACAGTTACCATCTTGAACGTTGGTATCCTTACATAACGATTCAATATTTTTAGATCCAGAACTGGTCTGAAGGAATTCTCCTTCTTTGGTACAATGAAGAGATTTGAATAAAACCCCATCCCCTGTTCCGGAACTGGAACTGGCATAATTACTCCAGTCAACTCTAGATCTGAAACACAATTCAGAAATGCTTGAGCTTTTACTGGATTTACTGGGACACGGGAAAGAAAAAATCTCTTTGCAGGAGGTCTCATCCTGAAACCAATTCTGTACCCTTCTGAAACAATATTCTGAATCCAAAGATTGTGAACAGAATTGATCCAAATTTCTTTGAAAAAACGTAACCTGCCCCCTACCAGCTGAGCTGGAATGAGGGCCACACCTTCATGTGGACTTAGAAGCAGGCTTTGCCTTTCTAGCTGGCTTGGATTTATTCCAGACTGGAGATGGTTTCCAAACTGAAACTGCTCCTGAGGATGAAGGATTAGGCTTTTGTTCTTTGTTGAAACGAAAGGAACGAAAATGATTATTAGCCCTGTTTTTACCTTTAGATTTTTTATCCTGTGGTAAAAAAGTTCCTTTCCCACCAGTAACAGTTGAAATAATAGAATCCAACTGAGAACCAAATAATTTGTTACCCTGGAAAGAAATAGAAAGTAGAGTAGATTTAGAAGCCATATCAGCATTCCAAGTCCTAAGCCATAAAGCTCTTCTAGCTAAAATAGCTAGAGACATAAACCTGACATCAACTCTAATAATATCAAAAATGGCATCACAGATAAAATTATTAGCATGCTGAAGAAGAATAATAATATCATGAGAATCATGATGTGTTACTTGTTGCGCTAAAGTTTCCAACCAAAAAGTTGAAGCTGCAGCAACATCAGCCAAAGATATAGCAGGTCTAAGAAGATTACCTGAACACAGATAAGCTTTTCTTAGAAAGGATTCAATTTTCCTATCTAAAGGATCCTTAAACGAAGTACCATCTGACGTAGGAATAGTAGTACGTTTAGCAAGGGTAGAAATAGCACCATCAACTTTAGGGATTTTGTCCCAAAATTCTAATCTGTCAGACGGCACAGGATATAATTGCTTAAAACGTTTAGAAGGAGTAAATTAATTACCCAATTTATCCCATTCATTGGAAATTACTGCAGAAATAGCATTAGGAACAGGAAAAACTTCTGGAATAACCACAGGAGATTTAAATACCTTATCCAAACGTTTAGAATTAGTATCAAGAGGACCAGAATCCTCTATTTCTAAAGCAATTAGTACTTCTTTAAGTAAAGAACGAATAAATTCCATTTTAAATAAATATGAAGATTTATCAGCATCAACCTCTGAGACAGAATCCTCTGAACCAGAAGAGTCATCAGAAACAGAATGATGATGTTCATTTAAAAATTCATCTGTAGGGAGAGAAGTTTTAAAAGATTTTTTACGTTTACTAGAAGGAGAAATAACAGACATAGCCTTCTTTATGGATTCAGAAACAAAATCTCTTATGTTATCAGGAACATTCTGCACCTTAGATGTTGAGGGAACTGCAACAGGCAATGGTACTTTACTAAAGGAAATATTATCTGCATTAACAAGTTTGTCATGACAATCAATACAAACAACAGCCGGAGGAATAGCTACCAAAAGTTTACAGCAGATACACTTAGCTTTGGTAGATCCAGCACTAGACAGCGATTTTCCTGTAGTATCTTCTGACTCAGATGCAACGTGAGACATCTTGCAATATGTAAGAGAAAAAACAACATATAAAGCAAAATTGATCAAAATTCCTTAAATGACAGTTTCAGGAATGGGAAAGAATGCCAAAGAACAAGCTTCTAGCAACCAGAAGCAATAAAAAATGAGACTTAAATAATGTGGAGCAAAAAGCGACGCCCAAATTTTTTAGCGCCAAATCAGACGCCCACATTATTTGGCGCCTAAATGCTTTTGGCGCCAAAATGACGCCACATCCGAAACGCCGACATCTTTGGCGCAAAATAACGTCAAAAAATGACGCAACTTCCGGCGACACGTATGACGCCGGAAACGGAAAAGAATTTTTGCGCCAAAAAAGTCTGCGCCAAGAATGACGCAATAAAATGAAGCATTTTCAGCCCCCGCGAGCCTAACAGCCCACAGGGAAAAAAGAGTCAAATTTTTTGAAGGTAAGAAAAAAAATGATTAATTCAAATGCATTATCCCAAATATGAAACTGACTGTCTGAAAAATAAGGAAAGTTGAACATTCTGAGTCAAGGCAAATAAATGTTTGAATACATATATTTAGAACTTTATAAACAAAGTGCCCAACCATAGCTTAGAGTGTCACAGAAAATAAGATTTACTTACCCCAGGACACTCATATACATGTTTGTAGAAAGCCAAACCAGTACTGAAACGAGAATCAGCAGAGGTAATGGTATATATGAGTATATCGTCGATCTGAAAAGGGAGGTAAGAGATGAATCTCTACAACCGATAACAGAGAACCTATGAAATAGACCCCGTAGAAGGAGATCACTGCATTCAAATAGGCAATACTCTCTTCACATCCCTCTGACATTCACTGCACGCTGAGAGGAAAACCGGGCTCCAACTTGCTGCGGAGCGCATATCAACGTAGAATCTAGCACAAACTTACTTCACCACCTCCATCGGAGGCAAAGTTTGTAAAACTGAATTGTGGGTGTGGTGAGGGGTGTATTTATAGGCATTTTGAGGTTTGGGAAACTTTGCCCCTCCTGGTAGGAATGTATATCCCATACGTCACTAGCTCATGGACTCTTGCTAATTACATGAAATAAATAATTGTTCTGTTCAATTTATATGGCTGGAAAGATCAAGTTTTAATTCTGACATGATTCTGAAATGGTTATTTAGCCTGTGTGATGCATGCACTCACTTCTCGCCTTGCACCTCTCATTACAAACAAGCTCTACATGCCTATGACTTCCCCAACAGTTGAAAAGATATCTAGAGGATGGCTTTGACGCTTTAATGTCAGTACAATTCTTAGCTAAACTGTTAGACAGACCTCTGCTAAAAATGTATTAAAAGATCTTTTAAGTGGCACAGTAAGATGACAAACATGGTTGAGGAGTGAAACAACTATTGTTGAGGAGTGAAACAACTTCCTACCTATGCTTGTGTCATTAACTGAAAAATAAAGTAAGGTATAAGAACCATCCTGACTTTTCACTACTTGATTCATTTGTGTAGGTGTGAAAGTGAGTAAACTTTCTTCCAGTCTAACTGTCACAGCTTCTTTACTCCTTGTGACAGAGCAACCTCTTTGAGAAAAAACTGCCTATTGACTCTTTTCCATTACAACTTAATCATTTCCTATTTACTGCAACATCCCCAATTCTAACTTGGCTCTTTATTATCGCTATTAACACTGCTACATTGCAATGCAAATTTAAACACACACTCATAACACCCATATGGAGAAATCCCTTTCTTGACCCAGTCTCTCTCTCTTACTATGAGACAATCATTTTACTTCAGTATGCCTCAAAACTACTGCAGTCTACAACTGTCTGAATGCCCTGCAGGTCATTTTTATCAATTATTTATTTTCAGTGTGTCACCTGAGCATTTTTAATTTAATTTTGAATAATTTGTTAAAGCTCCACGTGTGTTTATAACAGTTGCATTCAGTCTCATTACTTGAGTTCTTGCAGACAAAGGTGTTGACTCATTAGGTTAAAAACTGATGGTTGATATAATCTCACCTTAACAAGTGGCTAAGAAAACAAAATGCATAAAAGAAAAAACAATGTCTTGTTTTATTTTGTTTATTCATTTAAAAAATTAACATCCAACAAAAAGTCTTGTAGATAAACTATTACTTATAGTGATTATGAGATAAAAAGTAGCTCCAAGTTGTCTGAACACAAGTCACACCAAGTTCAGGATTCCATTGTCTTCAATTACAGTGATGCCTCTTCAAACAGCATACTGTTCTCTTAACTTATTAACAGATGCTGCAAATCAAACAGAAATTCAATTAAAATGCAGTTCTATCAGATGAATAAAAGCTAGGAATTTTTTGAGTTAATATGCTTTTTGGGCCTCTCAGGGTTTGTTGGTGACTTAATGGAGGCAATACTGATGAAATCCCTGTCATCACAAATATTATCATCTTTGACATCACTGACAAGGCATCGTCAATGACATCACATTTTAGTAACCAATATATCTGATAGTACACAACTTAGGGGTAGATTTATCATATGTCGGATGGACATGATCCGCTACAGCAGATCATGTCCACCCAACATCGCTAAATGCCAACAGCATACGCTGTTGGCATTTAACATTGCACAAGTATTTCTGGTGAAATGCTTTTGCAATGCCACCTCTTGCACATTTGCGGCCAATCGGCCGCTAGCAAAGGGGTGTCAATCGTCCCGATCGTATCTGATCGGGATGATTGCTGTCCGCCACCTCAGAGGTGGAGGACAAGTTAAGGACATGCAGGTTAATGGGTTTGTTATTGTGCCACAAATTAATTTGAAAACTTTGGTTTAAATTGAATATGCTGGGTATTAAAAGAGATCAGAATAGGTTTTTGAAACCCCCCATGAAAAAACATGCAAATTCCAGTGGGTTGAAATGTGGTTTATTGGGAGGTAACTGCCTTGAAATGGTAATTTCCTAACTAATGTATTTGCTGCAAGCAGGGATGTGGATGGAGTTCCTATGTCTTACAGGAAGCATACACCACACACAAAAACTTTCATAGAAAAGAGAGGAATACTGTCTTTAAAATGAGGGAGTCTCATGCACCTTTATGTAGCAGGTGATTAGCAAAGAAATCGCAATCACCTCTACTAGGTGCCAAGCATGCTCTGAATTATAAATGGTATCTTAGCTTTGAAAAAAATGTGCCCCTCTTTCAAAGAAGTTGTAAAATGTTTAGGTGGTTATTAAGTGATCAACATGGCAAAATCGATCACCTTATAGAATAATGAAAGTCTGTGTACCAATGGTTCATGGTTCACTTGTGGGATGAGAATGACTTAGATCATTAAATGCTGATGTTCTGCCAATCTGAGAATGTGGGACACTTTGTTCATTGCTAGAGAACTGCTCTTTCTGCCCTGATCATTGATTTAAGCCACTGCTGTGACATTGTCTAACTAGAATCAAAGAAATAATTCCTATCTGAAGTTAGGCCAGCTTTAGTGGGATATTTATCAAAGTGTCACCCAAAAATTCGCCGGAATTCCGCATCGTAATTGTTGCGAGATTGAAATCCTCAAGACCGGCAAATGTTGAAATTTGTGACGTAACATACGATCCCGCAATCTCAATCCGACACAGATCGATGCTTACGTCATTACAGATGTTCCAAATACACATTCGGCTCTATTTTTCCAATTTATGAAATAGTTAACAGGTACGCTCCCGTCTATTCCGATGCATCGTACCTGTTATTCAATCTGCCACCCTTGAGGCCGCGGATGCCATAGAAATCAATGGGAGTCTGAAAGCACTGAAAGCTTATGATCAATGCTGCAAGAGAATGAAATATACCCCATTGATTTCTATGGTAGAAAACAAGTTACGTTTGCACCTAACACCCTAACATAAACCCGAGTCTAAACACCCCTAATCTGCCGCCCCCGACACGCTGCAACCTAAATAAAATGTATTAACCCCTATTCCGCTGCTCTCCGACACCGCCGCCACTAAATAAACTTATTAACCCCTAAATCTCTGGCCTCCCACATCACCACCACTAACTAAACCTATTAACCCCTAAACCGTCAGCCCCCCACATCGCCAAAAACTAAATTAATCTATTAACCCCTAAACCCCTTAACTTTAAATTAAAATTACAACATCCCTATCTTAATATAAATTAAAACTTACCCGTAGAATTAAAATAAACTAGTTTTAAACTATTAATTAACCTACCCTAACTATTATACTAAAATTAACCAGTTAAATAAACTAAATTACATATTAAAAAAAAACTAACCCTACTAAAATTATTTAAATATATAATTAAACCTTATTAAAACTACTAAATTACAAAAAACAACAACAGTAAATTACAAAAAATAACAAACCAAATTATCAAAAATAAAAAAATGTTACACCTAATCTAATAGCCCTATCAAAATAAAAAAGTCCCCCAAAAATAAAAAAAACCCTAGCCTACAATAAACTACCAATGGCCATTAAAAGGCCTTTTGTGGGGCATTGTCCCAAAGATAGCTCTTTTACCTGTAAAAATAAAATACAAACACCCCCAACAGTAAAACCCACCACCCAACCAACCCCCCCAAATAAAATCCCTAACTCTAAAAAAAACCTAAGCTATTCATTGGGCATTTAGCTCTTTTACATTGCCCAGACCCTAAACTAAAAATAAAACCCACCCAAAAAACCCTTAAAAAAACCTAACACTAACACCCGACGATCAACTTACAGTTCTTGAAGGACCCATCCAGCCGGCGAAGTCATTATCCATGCGGCAAGAAGTCTTCATCCAGGCAGCCTCTTCTATCTTCATCCAGCTGACGTGGAGCGGGTCCATCCTGCAGCCATCTGACGCAGCGTTCCTCTTCTCACGGTCGCCTCCGTAAACTGAAGTGCAAGGGACGCGATTCAAGATGGCGTCCCTTGCATTCCTATTTGCTGATTTGAGTGTTAAATTCAAATCAGCCAATATGAGGCAAGCTTCTGAAATCCTATTGGCTGTTCAAATCAGCCAATAGGATGAGAGCTACTGAAATTCTATTGGCTGATAGAACTGACATGCTATTGATTGAATATCGGCAGAATGGGTTTAAAAAGGCCTGTGTGTAATGGCCAAAATGCGTTTGTGTACCTATATTGAGATAAAGTTTTCTTTATTTTATTCCAGATCTCTGTGTTAAGCTACACACAGCGTTTCTGGTTCTAATTTTCTTAGGCCTAGATTTAGAGTTTTGCGGCCAAAGGGGTGCGTTAGCTACGTGTGCTTTTTTCTGGCCGCACCTTTTAAATACCTCTGGTATTGAGAGTTCACAGAATGGCTGCGTTAGGCTCCAAAAAAGGAGCGTAGAGCATATTTACCGCAACTTCAACTCTCGATACCAGCGGTGCTTACGGACGCGGCCAGCTTCAAAAACGTGCTCGTGCACGATTCCCCCATAGAAAACAATGGGGCTGTTTGAGCTGAAAAAAACCTAACACCTGCAAAAAAGTCGCGTTCAGCTCCTAACGCAGCCCCATTGTTTGCTATGGGGAAACACTTCCTAAGTCTGCACCTAACACTCTAACATGTACCCCGAGTCTAAACACCCTTAACCTTACACTTATTAACCCCTAATCTGCCGCCCCCGCTATCGCTGACCCCTGCATATTATTAATAACCCCTAATCTGCCGCTCCGTAAACCGCTGCTACTTACATTATCCCTATGTACCCCTAATCTGCTGCCCATAACACCGCCGACCCCTATATTATGTTTATTAACCCCTAAACTGCCCCCCACAACGTCGCCTCCACTTATCAACCCCTAATCTGCCGAGCGGACCGCACCGCTATTATAATAAAGTTATTAACCCCTAATCCGCCTCACTCCCGCCTCAATAACCCTATAATAAATAGTATTAACCCCTAATCTGCCCTCCCTAACATCGCCGACACCTAACTTCAAACATTAACCCCTAATCTGCCAACCGGAGCTCACCGCTATTCTAATAAATGTATTAACCCCTAAAGCTAAGTCTAACCATAACCCTAACACCCCCCTAAGTTAAATATAATTTAAATCTAACGAAATAAATTAACTCTTATTAAATAAATTATTCCTATTTAAAGCTAAATACTTACCTGTAAAATAAATCCTAATATAGCTACAATATAAATTATAATTATATTATAGCTATTTTAGGATTTATATTTATTTTACAGGTAACTTTGTATTTATTTTAACCAGGTACAATAGCTATTAAATAGTTAAGAACTATTTAATAGCTAAAATAGTTAAAATAATTACAAAATTACCTGTAAAATAAATCCTAACCTAAGTTACAATTAAACCTAACACTACACTATCAATAAATTAATTAAATACAATACCTACAATTATCTACAATTAAACCTAACACTACACTATCAATAAATTAATTAAATTCAATATCTACAAATAACTACAATTAAATAAACTAACTAAAGTACAAAAAATAAAAAAGAACTAAGTTACAAAAAATAAAAAAATATTTACAAACATTAGAAAAAAATTACAACAATTTTAAACTAATTACACCTACTCTAAGCCCCCTAATAAAATAACAAAGCCCCCCAAAATAAAAAAATGCCCTACCCTATTCTAAATTACAAAAGTTCAAAGCTCTTTTACCTTACTAGCCCTGAACAGGGCCCTTTGCGGGGCATGCCCCAAAGAATTCAGCTCTTTTGCCTGTAAAAAAAAAAACATACAATACCTCCCCCAACATTACAACCCACCACCCACATACCCCTAATCTAACCCAAACCCCCCTTAAATAAACCTAACACTAAGCCCCTGAAGATCTTCCTACCTTGTCTTCACCTCGCCGGGTATCACACCGATCCGTCCTGGCTCCAAAATCTTCATCCAAGCCCAAGCGGGGGCTAGACATCCATCATCCGGCGGCTGAAGAGGTCCAGAAGAGGCTCCAAAGTCTTCATCCTATCCGGGAAGAAGAGGCGATCCGGACCGGCAACCATCTTGATCCAAGCGGCATCTTCTATCTTCATCCAATGAGGACCGGCTCCATCTTGAAGACCTCCACCGCGGACCCATCTTCTTCTTCCGACGACTTCCCGATGAATGACGGTTCCTTTAAGGGACGTCATCCAAGATGGCGTCCCTCGAATTCCGATTGGCTGATAGGATTCTATCAGCCAATCGGAATTAAGGTAGGAAAATTCTGATTGGCTGATGGAATCAGCCAATCAGATTCAAGTTCAATCCGATTGGCTCATCCGATCAGCCAATCAGATTGAGCTTGCATTCTATTGGCTGATCGGAACAGCCAATAGAATGCGAGCTCAATCTGATTGGCTGATTGAATCAGCCAATCGGATTGAACTTGATTCTGATTGGCTGATTCCATCAGCCAATCAGAATTTTCCTACCTTAATTCTGATTGGCTGATAGAATCCTATCAGCCAATCGGAATTCGAGGGACGCCATCTTGGATGACGTCCCTTAAAGGAACCGTCATTCCTCGGGAAGTCGTCGGAAGAAGAAGATGGGTCCGCGGTGGAGGTCTTCAAGATGGAGCCGGTCCTCATCGGATGAAGATAGAAGATGCCGCTTGGATCAAGATGGTTGCCGGTCCGGATCGCCTCTTCTTCCCGGATAGGATGAAGACTTTGGAGCCTCTTCTGGACCTCTTCAGCCGCCGGATGATGGATGTCTAGCCCCCTCTTGGGCTTGGATGAAGATTTTGGAGCCAGGACGGATCGGTGTGATACCCGGCGAGGTGAAGACAAGGTAGGAAGATCTTCAGGGGCTTAGTGTTAGGTTTATTTAAGGGGGGTTTGGGTTAGATTAGGGGTATGTGGGTGGTGGGTTGTAATGTTGGGGGGGGTATTGTATTTTTTTTTTACAGGCAAAAGAGCTGAATTCTTTGGGGCATGCCCCGCAAAGGGCCCTGTTCAGGGCTGGTAAGGTAAAAGAGCTTTGAACTTTTGTAATTTAGAATAGGGTAGGGCATTTTTTTATTTTGGGGGGCTTTGTTATTTTATTAGGGGGCTTAGAGTAGGTGTAATTAGTTTAAAATTGTTGTAATTTTTTTCTAATGTTTGTAAATATTTTTTTATTTTTTGTAACTTAGTTCTTTTTTATTTTTTGTACTTTAGTTAGTTTATTTAATTGTAGTTATTTGTAGATATTGTATTTAATTAATTTATTGATAGTGTAGTGTTAGGTTTAATTGTAGATAATTGTAGGTATTGTATTTAATTAATTTATTGATAGTGTAGTGTTAGGTTTAATTGTAACTTAGGTTAGGATTTATTTTACAGGTAATTTTGTAATTATTTTAACTATTTTAGCTATTAAATAGTTCTTAACTATTTAATAGCTATTGTACCTGGTTAAAATAAATACAAAGTTACCTGTAAAATAAATATAAATCCTAAAATAGCTATAATATAATTATAATTTATGTTGTAGCTATATTAGGGTTTATTTTACAGGTAAGTATTTATATTTAAATAGGAATAATTTATTAAATAAGAGTTAATTTATTTCGTTAGAATAAAATTATATTTAACTTAGGGGGGTGTTAGGGTTAGGGTTAAAATTATCTTTAGGGGTTAAAAAATTTATTAGAGTAGCGGTGAGCTCCGATCGGCAGATTAGGGGTTAATACTTGAAGTTAGGTGTCGGCGATGTTAGGGAGGGCAGATTAGGGGTTAATACTATTTATGATAGGGTTAGTGAGGCGGATTAGGGGTTAATAACTTTATTATAGTAGCGCTGCGGTCCGCTCGGCAGATTAGGGGTTAATAAGTGTAGGCAGGTGGAGGCGACGTTGAGGGGGGCAGATTAGGGGTTAATAAATATAATATAGGGGTCAGCGGTGTTAGGGGCAGCAGATTAGGGGTACATAGCTATAATGTAGCTGGCGGCGGCGTGCGGATGGCAGATTAGGGGTTAATAATAATATGCAGGGGTCAGCGATAGCGGGGGCGGCAGATTAGGGGTTAATAAATATAATATAGGGGTCGGCGGTGTTAGGGGCAGCAGATTAGGGGTACATAGGGATAACGTAGTTGGCGGCAGTGTACGGAGCGGAACATTAGGGGTTACATTTTTTTTATAGAGTGGCGGCGATGTGGGGGGGCCTCGGTTTAGGGGTACATAGGTAGTTTATGGGTGTTAGTGTACTTTAGAGCACAGTAGTTAAGAGCTTTATAAACCGGCATTAGCCCAGAAAGCTCTTAACTACTGACTTTTTTCTGCGGCTGGAGTTTTGTCGTTAGATTTCTAACTCTCACTTCAGACACGACTCTAAATACCGGAGTTAGAAAGATCCCATTGAAAAGATAGGATACGCAATTGACGTAAGGGGATCTGCGGTATGGAAAAGTCGCGGCTGGAAAGTGAGCGTTAGACCCTTTCCTGACTGACTCCAAATACCGGCGGTAGCCTAAAACCAGCGTTAGGAGCCTCTAACGCTGGTTTTGACGGCTACCGCTAAACTCTAAATCTAGGCCTTAGCTTTTTAAGGTGGTACAATAGTTATTATTGACAAGGTTTTTACCTACATATATCTTTTTTGAGTTTTTAAAAGCTTTATTGGTCGTTCAGTAAGATTTACATGAGGAAAGAAAATCAACTGAGAACATGAAGGACCATGAGACCTGGAGGATAAACTTATCAGTGCATTTCAATCACATAAGTATAACAGGTCATTGCTTAAATAGTCGATTCCTTTTTAGTCAACACAAAGAATTGTGATACCAAAGCACAGACAGGAACTAATAGTCCCTAAAATTTCTGGTTAGTAAGATAGGGGAAGAAGAGGGGGGATGGAGGGCAGGGAGGAATGAGATAATTACTGACATATATGGGGTTTCAATGTAACTCATCCTTCATAGTCTCTAACTCAGTCGGGTGTAAACAGATTGGGTTTCCATTCTGTATCATATTTGTGTTTCCAATCTGCCCAAGTTAATTCAAATAGGTCTGAATTGTCTAATTTATAGAATATGTCTGTCTTTCTCCATGGTGTAGATATATGCCATAGTACTACAAACTTTAGCCCAACTAGGCAGGAGCTTTTTTTCCATGCACAAGCTATAGCATTTTTAACAGTTGTGAAAAGGTAAATGCATATATACGACTGATGCTTTGGTAAAATATGTACGCCTATGTGCAATAAGGCCAAGGATGGGGACCTGGGAAGGGATATACCTAATTTGGACAGAACTAAGACGTATTACCCTTCTGACCACAGCCCCTCCAACACGTAGGAGATGCACTCGGAAACATCTTAGATAACCTGGTAGGGACGTAATACCAATGCGCTAGAAGTTTGTAAAAGGTTTCATATAAAGTTGTACAATGAATAGCTTTCTGAGTGAGTTCCAGGGTGCACCTCCAAGTATATGAAGAAACTGGGATACCCAGAAGAGACTCCCATCGTTGGAGATGAGCCGGGTTGTCGGGGAATGGAGTTCCCCCTATTAGTGCATAATCTAGTGACAAGGGTCTGCGGAGTCTATCCCCTTGGCTCCAGACGGCCTCCCAGGGGTTCAGTGGTCGAGCTAGTGTAGGTTTGAAATCCCAACTGATTAGAAAGCTTTTAATTCTGTGGTATTCAAAAGGTAAGTATGGTGGGACAAGTTCCAAATTGGGTAATATGTTTAAAGCGATCCTGCGAGGGGGAGGGCAATAGGTCAGAAACTGTAATGACTCCTAGCTGAGCCCATTTATGCGGCTGAGTTTCCTGCAATCCCGTAAGGAGACCAGCCATAGAAGTTATAGGGGAGGGGTGTGGGGCTATATGGGGAAAATGTAAAAGCTTGTCCCACATATCTAGACATTCGCGAACAATAGGGTTTATCAGGTCTAATTCTCTGCGACAATGTGGGGGGGTCCATATTAGGTCTCATAGGTGGATGTTATAAGGTAGCGAGTCCTGTTCGATTGCCCTCCACCTGCACAGGGAATGTTTGACTCCCCATTGTGCAACATGGGTGAGCATTGCACCCTCGTAATACAGAGGGCGACACTATGCCTCCAAAATTCTTAGGAAGTTGGAGTATTTTGTGTGCTACTCCAGGGGGCTTACCCTGCTAGATATATTTCATTAATTCACTTTGAAATTGCAGCAGGATGTGTTTAGGGACCCTAATGGGGAGACATCAAAATAAATACATAAACCTGGGCAAAAAGGACATTTTTAATGCAGCTAGTCTACCTAGCCAGGAAAAGTGGGATAAACTCCAGTTGTTTTTAAGGGTTAGAAGCTCCAAAAGTAGAGGAAGATAATTATCCTTGGTGTAGAATAAATTTCTCTGTCCAGTTGAAGTCAAAACTGGTTTTCAAGCATGCTAACTGGGCACACGGGATACCCTGTGTATATATCTCTGTTTTTGACAAATTCAATTTGTTAAAAGAGTGGGCTCCAAAGGAGTCCAATATCCTCAATAGTCTGGTTATAGTGTGTGCAGGGTTAGACAAAAAGAGGGTAATGTTGTCCGCAAACAAGGCTACCTTATACACAGTGCCAAAAAAAGTGACTCCCTTAATTTGAGAATCGGTTCTAATTTGCTCCGCCAGTGGTTCTATGGCCAACGCAAATAATAGGGGCGACAGGGGGCAGCCCTGTCTGGTGCCGTTTGTTATAGAGAATGGAGTAGACTGAAAACCGAGACCTCTCACCGAAGCAGTGGGAATAGAGTAGAGGGCTTTAACCGCCGTAATCCTTTCACTGGGGAACTGAAAATCCTCAAGGACTTCCCATAGGAACTGCCATCGCACACGATCAAAAGCCTTTTCGGTATCCAAAGAGATGACCAATAAAGGCTTGTTAAAGCTAGAGGAAAGACTAAGGATATTTAACAGTCGATAAGTATTATCTGGGCCTTCCCATTGTGGAAGAAACCCCACCTGAGACTCACTACATAAACTTTATGTCATTGTTAATGAGGGATATTGTCCTATCACTGGAGCACAATGAAGGGTCCTTATTTGGTTTAAGGATAGTTACAATGGTAGCTTCCAAAAATTCTTTCTTGAAGCAGCCCTCCTCCCTAGCAAGATTGTAGAGCCTAAGTAATAAAAGGGAAAGCTCCCGGATAAAGATTTTATAAAAATGGACTGGGCAACCATCTGGACCAGGGGATTTAAAGGATTTTGATTTTTTAAACGACCTGCTGGATTTCCATGAGAGAAAAAAGGAACTCAAAAGGTCAGGCTGTTTGGGGATGAGTGTGGGGAGCTTTAAAGACTCAAAATAAGTGCGTATGTTTTCTAAAGAAGTCGCTTGAGGCCTTTCGGAGCTATTTATGTTATACTGGTTTGAGTAATACTTGGCAAATTCCTCTCCGATTTGGGATGGGATATCGAGGAGAGAATGTGAAGAACGTATACTGTGGATGCGCGAGGCGCCTACTCTGTTTCTGATTTTGTTGGCCAAAAGGGTGTCCGCTTTATTACTTTTATAATAGAACAACTGTTTCAATTTGGTTAGATTAATCTGAGTTCTACGTAGCTCGATTTGAGAGACATGATTCTTGGTATTAGTAATTTCGAGTGTTAAGGCTGCAGACGGGGTAACCCTATTCTGTGTTTCTAGATTTCTAAGCTTAATATGGGCTTGCGACAGGGTGAGTCCGGTTTGCTTTCTAAGGTGTGCTTGTTTACCGATCATGAGTCCTCTTATAGTAGTTTTCGCAGCTCCCCACAAAGTATCATCTCGGACTAGAACATTATCATTAGTCTGTATAAAATGTATGAGTTCCTTACGGAGCTCTTCTCTAAACGGAACATCTCCAAGGAGGTGGTGAGGCATGCGCCATGGGGCTCTAGTGTATGGAGTGTTTGCCGAGTGCATATCAGCCAGGACATGACCGTGATCCGACCAGGCACACAGGGAAATGTTAGCTTGCATGATGAGGTCTAATGAATCAGCCGTGGAAAATATGTAGTCGAGTCTAGCATACTGCTTGTGTGGGTGTGAAAATGTGTGTAGTCCTTGTCTTTAGGGTGGATAGCTCTCCAAACATCATAGTACCCTGAGCAGGACATTAAGTTGCGGAACCTGTTGGCCAAAAGTTCAGCATGCGAGTGTGTCTTGTCTACACCAGCAGTCTTCCTATCAGCTCTGGGGTCCCAGACCATATTAAAGTCCCCAGCTAAAATAACTCTACCCTGTTTGACCTGATCAATTACGTTAAGGATGTGTTTCAGATATTTGGGCTGATGGGCATTGGGGAGGTAGACCGAGGCCAGCGTGTAAACTACGTGATTCAATTTACAGATCAGAATGACATATCTAGATTGAGGGTCCTTAATAACCTGGATTGACTCAAATGCAAGTCTCTTATGGAGTAACATAGCAGTGCCTCTGGATTTTTTTGGTAAAAGGGGCATATTCAATGTGGGTGTAGGACTTGGAGGAGAGTCTAATAGGTTCGTTCGCAAACCAGTGTGTTTCCTGGAGGAAAACTATGTCGGGGTTATGGTGCTTTAACGAACGCAGTAATAGACTGCGTTTGTGAGGAGAGTTGAGGCCTCTAACATTATGAGTGAGAATTCATAAGGTTGACTTATCCATATATTAAAATGTAGATACAACTAAGATGGTGTATGAGAACCTTTTAATAAGGGATGGGTGGAAGAGGGGGGCAGGGTAGGGGTAGGTAGTGTAGACTAGACACTGGTAAAGCATCTGAAAGTGTGGTGGAAGTAGTCCACCTTAAAGGAACCCTAAAATGGGCTTCTAACTGGGGGGGGGGAGAATACTATGCTCGAGAGCAGGTGAGATAAGGGCCATAACTCCAGCCCCGCTCTAGAACAATACATTTTATGTCAATAACTAGTAAACAGTAAACCTTGATTTAAACAGTGCAAAACAGCATAAAGAACATTGTTAAAAGTGCATATCTAAACATTTGAAGGTGTGAACAAAAAATAAACAGTCCAGAAAAGTAATAAATTACCAGGTTGTCCTGGCATGCCAGTGTGGTGGTAGAATGTTCATATAGTGCCTAAACTCTGACCCGGCAAATCAGGTTGTGTCCCCAAGAGGCCTGATAGCGTTCTGAGGTTGGTGTATCCTAGGGCGCTTAAATATTTGATCTTTTGCGGACCATTCTGGTGCAGAGACGCGCAGTTTAGGATGAGAAGGCTCTTGCAGGGGTGGAGGTTCATGCAGGAGACCCCAAGATGTAAGGAGAGAAAGTCCCTGAGAAACAGTAGTGGCCACAGACGTTTGGTTATCTTTGGTGATGATGAGTCTGATGGGGTAGCCCCATCTGTTACGGTTGCCTCCAGGCTGGCTGGAAGTTGGACCGTAGAAAAGGATGCTCCTAGCGCTCACCAAAGGATCATCAGCACCGTAGACACCATAAGTAATGCAGACTCTACGAACCACCGCTGCTGGGCTGGTATCTCGCCGTCTGCTCTGCGCCCTGGACCTACGACCAGGCTCCAGTAGGTGAACCTCTCCCTTCTGTAGAGCGAAGCAGGATCGGGAACAAGAGCTCTTACAAGAGCTCAGTAGCTAAGGGAGTATGAAGAGCATAGCAATCCCTGTAGTGATTATAGCTGTCCCCTACAAACATGAGTCAAGGCTGCAAGTTAGAGGGTCAGAAGAGGTCTGAAGTGCTGGAACACCCAGCCTGCTTTTTATTGAGGTTACATGCAAAAAGGACACTCTCAGGGGGAGGCATAAAATCCCCAATCACACATTTGATACATTTAGATAGAGAGACAACGCCCTGTGACAGGCCACAATGAATTACATTACTTCAGCAGATAACAAGTTACACACAAGAAAACAATGCAGTCCATCTTATCAACTAGAAGTCTGACTCTGGAGGTGATTAGACAATGGGAATGTTTATCCCTAAACTTAATTAGAGCTGATGCCAGCAAACTTGTATTTAGAAAATAGCTTCTTAAAGCTGAACAAAATTAACTCTTTCTGTCACATAGCACTTAATGGCACATAATGAAAACTAATGCTTTTGTAACAGTGCTCCCTTTCTGTGGCACACTCTGCCTGTGTGGTACTTGGTTCAGTAAGCCCTATTTACTGAACCAAGTGGGAGAAAGCCAGGGACAAGTTATTTTACAGGTCTGGGGACATAGTCTTAAAGGGGCATTGTTCACCAAAGTCACAATATGTCCCCAGACGGTTCTTAAAGGGCCATACACACCCAATAAAAGTTAATACGTTTTCAGGGGAACAATCTTCCAGGGGCCATAGTCATGAGGAAGGAGGCTGGCAAATAGGCTTATCCAAAATCCAGGGAAGCAGGGCAATTTTCCATTTAAAGGGCCAGTTACAAATAGCGGTTTGTAACATATCTCCCCTTTTGGAGGGAGACTAACCAGGCACCTGACCTTCTGTCGGTCAGTGCCTAAGTTAGTCTCGCAACCCACCCACAAATAAACATTAGCAGCAAAGTAGCCCCCCCACAATAAGTAGTACTGGCCTGTAGGTTCCAGGTTGTAGGATGAAAGTGTAGCATCCTCGGCCTTCCTGGCGCAGCTGGGCAAATAGCTGGTGGTACTTGAGGGGGCAGAGGCCAGTGGCACTCTGCCCTGGTGCCAGCACTTCTGCTGGGGTGAGGGGTTTGCAGGCCAGTCCTGTAACAAGGGGGTCTGTAGGGCAGAGGCCAGCCGTGCTCTGTCCTGATGCCAGCTCTTCTGCTGGGGGAATTGGGGCATAGTCCTGCCCGGTGGCAAAGGGAACGTGGGGGTCAGTGGGGGTTAACATCTCCACTGTTAATCCTGGGCCCAAGTTAGGAGTTAGCTGGGGAGGGGGAGATTGGCTTACCTCCTCCTCCTGATACTCCGGCGGCCGTTGGGAAGGGAGGTCGATGCTCTCCGCTCCCTGTGGAACATGCTGCGGCTGGGGAGAGAGACCAGTTGTCTCCTCTCCCTGGAAGGCACACTCCGGCTGGGGAGGGAGGTCGATGCTCTCCCCTCCCTGTAGCTGGGTCTGTCGCTGGGGATCTGGGCCGCCTGCCCAGCATCCCTGTAGGGCCGGTAGAGAGACTGCGGTCCCATCTCCACCTGCCTGCTGGGGGTCCTCCCAGGACCAGTCTATGAGGCCTGCTGCCTCGGGTATCTCTGGTTGGGGTTGGGGAAGGAGACCGGTTGTCTCTTCCCTCTGCACGGTATACTGCCGCTGGGGAGGGAGGTCGCTGCTCTCCTCTCCCTGTAACTCACTTTCTCGCTGGAGACCAGGTGTCCATACCCCCAAACTCCACAGTTGGCGCTCAAAGGCTCGTGCCGCTTTGTTCTCAGTATCCAATTTTTGGATGATTCGACTGACTACCTCCTGCGCAGGGTCTGGACCATATCGGACTAGCCGCCTCTTTACCTCTGGAACAAAATCAGCGCCCTCATAGCGACGGATCAGGTTGAGGTGCTCTTCACAGGGTTCGGACCAGTGTCTTGTCAGCTCCATGCTGCTGTAGGTAGGGACGCTGCGCAGTGGCTAGCGTTGCCCTCAATAACTCTCATACGATACCAGTGCTGTTGGGGTGCTGCTCCTTGCGCTAGGACGCTATCCCACCGCTGCCGCCAAATGTTACGGTTGCCTCCAGGCTGGCTGGAAGTTGGACCGTAGAAAAGGATGCTCCTAGCGCTCACCAAAGGATCATCAGCACCGTAGACACCATAAGTAATGCAGACTCTACGAACCACCGCTGCTGGGCTGGTATCTCGCCGTCTGCTCTGCGCCCTGGACCTACGACCAGGCTCCAGTAGGTGAACCTCTCCCTTCTGTAGAGCGAAGCAGGATCGGGAACAAGAGCTCTTACAAGAGCTCAGTAGCTAAGGGAGTATGAAGAGCATAGCAATCCCTGTAGTGATTATAGCTGTCCCCTACAAACATGAGTCAAGGCTGCAAGTTAGAGGGTCAGAAGAGGTCTGAAGTGCTGGAACACCCAGCCTGATTTTTATTGAGGTTACATGCAAAAAGGACACTCTCAGGGGGAGGCATAAAATCTCCAATCACACATTTGATACATTTAGATAGAGAGACAACGCCCTGTGACAGGCCACAATGAATTACATTACTTCAGCAGATAACAAGTTACACACAAGAAAACAATGCAGTCCATCTTATCAACTAGAAGTCTGACTCTGGAGGTGATTAGACAATGGGAATGTTTATCCCTAAACTTAATTAGAGCTGATGCCAGCAAACTTGTATTTAGAAAATAGCTTCTTAAAGCTGAACAAAATTAACTCTTTCTGTCACATAGCACTTAATGGCACACAATGAAAACTAATGCTTTTGTAACAGTGCTCCCTTTCTGTGGCACACTCTGCCTGTGTGGTACTTGGTTCAGTAAGCCCTATTTACTGAACCAAGTGGGAGAAAGCCAGGGACAAGTTATTTTACAGGTCTGGGGACATAGTCTTAAAGGGGCATTGTTCACCAAAGTCACAATATGTCCCCAGACAGTTCTTAAAGGGCCATACACACCCAATAAAAGTTAATACGTTTCCAGGGGCCATAGTCATGAGGAAGGAGGCTGGCAAATAGGCTTCTCCACAATCCAGGGAAGCAGGGCAATTTTCCATTTAAAGGGCCAGTTACAAATAGCGGTTTGTAACACCACCTATATTTTATGTTGGTTTTGCGGAGAATGGTAGTAACAGGCTGGAACTGCTGGCGTTGCTGGAGAGTATGGGCGACAGGTCAGGGAGGAGTTGGACACCTCTGAATCTCTCACTAAGAGTTGGCTTCTTGAAGGCAGCTTGCATTAACTTATCTTTGTATAGGAAGCTGTGAAAACAAGCAATGACGTCTCTCAGCTTGTCCGGGGCCACCATCCTAGAACGGAGGGCCCTGTGAGCTCGCTCCATGGTGCTCGTTAAACCCTCAGGAGAGCCCACCAATTCCTGGAACAGAGCTTGTAGGTATTCGTGTAGCTCTGTCGGTGCCCCTAAATCTTATGTTGTTGCGCCTGGACCTGTCTTCAACATCCCCCAGTTTGAACTCCAGCTGCGAGATTTGTTCAGCTAGGTTTTCAGAATACGAGAGCAGGCTAGATTGGTCCACAGCGATATCATCCTGTTTGCGCTCTAACGCATCCACCCTTTCGCCAATTTCAGAAATCTCCTTCTTACGTTCAGCAGAACTGCGCTGGATCTCCTGAGTTATGGATAGAGTCTGCATGGCTAGCATTTTTTTTAAGTGTAGATTCCGTAATAAAATGTTGGGAAGCGATAGTAGAGTGCATGCTAGATTGGGACTCCTCATCCTGAGAGTCAGGGTCACTTAGCTCTCTGCGGGCCTCCAGGGCCGGTTCTTTAACTGACTGTGTAAAATGGTCATACGCTGTTTTCTTAGACTTGGGGTGCTTCCTGGCAGAGTGAGGCATTTTGGAGAGTGCTCAATACCCACTGTAGCAACCCAATGGACAACTATTCTAACAAGAGATATACACACCGCTGTTGAGAAAGAGGGTTAGATCAACTAATGCATTAACATTTTAGGCATTACACATATACCTTTAGAGCGGGGCTGGTAACCATTACCTTAGTAACGCTACATCATTTTGTCTATTGCTGTCTATGCTCTATCTAATGGAGCAAATACAAGAATAGAGACCCATAAAGATGTAACTCACTTGGATCCAAGGAAAAAGGAAAAGATCAGAAAAGAATCAGATGTGATACTCAGTCCCCACCTCTGGGTAGAGTTGGATATGACCCACAGGGAAGGGGAAAAGGGAGGTGGCAGTGACCCACCTAGACAAGCTATTCAGGAAAGGGAGAGGTGGAGGGAATTTTAGATAAAAAGAGATTACGCTTAGTTCCAGAGAGGAAAAAGAGAAAGAAGCTGCCCACTAGACACACAGGTAGGGTAAAGGTAAGGACAGAATGCCTTGTACTAACAATATCAGGTATTAACACTCCTTCCACAATTTGTATGTAATGAGGATAATATATACAGTTTTGTTACAAATAGACAATATGTTGTGTCTCCCCAAGCTAGGCCTATAGGGCGCCACGCAAATTCCTAGGGACTCAGCACCCCCACCTCAGGGACAAAAGGGATACGACCATAGGAAGGGCAAAAGGTATATGGAAGTGACCAGCCTGGGAAGCCAGGCCAGAAGGGAAGATGCGGGATGTGGTCACAGAGGCTTACAACATTTTTTTGTTATATATTTGTTTACAAAAACCTCCAGTATTAGACAAGAGTGTTCTGTTCGGGTGACCTTATAGGATTAGGCAGGTCACTGGCATGCAATACTTCTAATATAAACCCAACAGGTTGGGAGTAGTTACAGTGTGCATATAGCAGGGACCCTATAGGATGTGGCTGAGGGCCTGCAGTGCTGTGCCTTTTATAGTGAGCCAGCAAAGATTATCTAGGCATTAGGGGAGGAGGCAGTGAGAGGGGCCTCTTATGCCTTTATAGTGAAATGTGTGCTTTGTCCAGCTGGGGTATCTTTCTTGTGGGGTTCCCTATTTAATGGCCCCCAAGTGTAAGCTGCAAGGAGGGGTCAAGAAAGGTAAAGGCTTCTTAAGGCAGTGACCATTTCAAATAAGTATAGCAGGCCACAGTCAATACATCCCTCCAAGTCAGAATCTCCACAATGGGTATGGCAATATATACTAGGACTCAGTTTTCTGAATTACACTGTTAGGAAGAGTCTGCAGAGTGTAAGTTCCACTAAAATGGGTAAGGGTGAGGGCAGAAGCTGCAGGAACATTCACATGATTCTCTTGGCCCCAGTAGATTTTAAGGCTAGGCAAAGTATAAGTGTGACAACTAGAAAATATACCAGAAAGATCTCACCCAGTTATTTAGGATGTCGCCACTCTCATGATGGTTTGTCCTGTCTCTGCTGCAGGATTAGATGTGGCGCAGAAAGCACCTTATGAACAGGGCAAGATGGATGCTGCTAGGAATCTTCTGTTAGAAAAATAAACCCCCCTTGTATCTGGTGCAGCGTGGTTCCATCTGCAGGACCCGGTATGGCATGGTAAGGGATCTGGGTAGCTCCACTATACTTGGGAGATAGTTATGATGCAAGTGAAGGGCGCCTTTCCACCAAGCAAGAGGGTGGCCATTCGCGCCAACACGCAGCTCTCCGTGTAAGATCTGACTTCAGCTCAGTCCGCGGTAGGACCGCCAGATGACTTGACCCACCTTGGAGAACCTGGGTTCAGGAACAGCAGACAACTAGGTACTTAGAGAATGGTAAGCACCACAGACTTAGCTAAGGCCCGGATGGCATGTAGGAGAATGATTTATTCCGGTTTAAGCTCTCTCAATATGTCATCCGCTAGGGCACATATGGACACTTGTCACTAAGTACCGGAGTATTGTATGGCAGAGTTGAGAACCGTCTTGAAGTGTAGGGAGGTGCCTCCTGAGCCCTTAGTTGCAACCCGCCGACTTTGCTGATTTAAGAACGTGAAGTTCTCATCAATGTAGATCCCAGATTAACCGTAGGGGACTTACCTCAGTGTCTCGAATAGTTAGAGTATATGTGGGTCTTATAATACTCCGATTTGCCTCTTTTGTGTAAGCAATTACACGGAGCTCTTGTAATATGTGACTAGCCTGTTTGGCGGTTAACTCCGCCCCCCTACCTACATATATTTTTAACCTTAACTAATAAAGTTTGATTTTAAACTATAGTTATTCCAATTCATAGCTGATTCAATACGGCTTATCTATACCAAGTGTTAGGAAAGAGTGCTCATTAATCCCTTCTTATCCCTCCTCCTTTCCCTTACCCTGTAATTATACAGTTATATTTAAAGGGGCAACAACGAGGTTTACTTAACCTTTATTTCCTATAGCAATCCGATCATAGTGCCAATATTTTTCTCTTTTTTCTTAAGTCTTGATGGACTGCAATCACCTGATTTGACATAGACTTATCACAAGATTTACACAGCTAAGCAAGGGGACACATAACATTTTAACAAACATACTGTAACTGAGAAAGGGTTTAATTATCAGTGGATTGCCCTTCCAAAAGGTCACCAAATTGTCCAGAGACTTGTGCTGCACCAGTTTTCTCTAAGAAAAATTATAGAGGAAACAGTAAGGATATATGCATAGGAAGAGTATAAAGCACAACAAATAGTTAACCAACAAAAATAGAAATGGCACAATGTAAAAAATGATATCCCAGTAAGGATTACAGAAAGTGTACTGTCACGTTATGCTCAATAAAACAGTTGTGACAGTCTTCATTTAAGGTATATTAAATCACCACAGCTACTAAATGGTTAAATTATCGGTTTTAAGTAAACTCTGATAAGCCTGAGTGTTTGACCCCTTTACCTGTCCTGAGAGTTTTCTCCCTGTGCTGACAAAATTGCCACCGATCTGTAGTGAGGAGACGAGAAGGAGAAACAGGAAGGTATGCTAAAATAGCACCAAAAAGCTAACCCTGATGTCCCAACTCTGAAGAAGAATCAGAAACTGCCATCTAGTAATGAAATCCTTCTTGCAGGCTCCGGTGGGTGCAGAGAACTGCCTGAGTGTGGTAACTCAGGAGTGAGCTAAAGCTGATAGCAGTAAATTTAAAGTGACAGTAACTGTTTTTTTTTTTTTTTTTTTAAGGTTTAAAGATTTTATTGGTGTCTTTCAATTTTACAAAATATTAACTTTCAAAATACATATGGCTAGATTATGAGTCTTGCGTTAGGGTTAAAAAGCAGCGTTGAGAGGTCCCAACGCTGCTTTTTAACGGCCGCTGGTATTACGAGTCTTGCAGGTACAGGCTCACCGCTCACTTTTTTGGCGCGACTCTAAAATACCGCAAATCCACTTACGTAAATTGCGTATCCTATATTTTCAATGGGATTTTCCTAACGCCAGTATTATGAGTCTTCCTAAAAGTGAGCGATAGACCCTCTCCTGTCAAGACTGGTACCGCATTTAAAAGTCAGTAGTTAAGAGTTTTATGGGCTAACGCCGTAACATAAAACTCTTAACTAAAGTGCTAAAAAGTACACTAACACCCATAAACTACCTATTAACCCTGCAACTATAATAAATGTATTAACCCCTAAACCGCCGTACTCCCGCCTCGCAAACACTAGTTAAATTTTATTAACCCATAATCTGCCGTCCCTAACATCGCCACCACCTACCTACATTTATTAACCCCTAATCTGCCGCCCCCAACGTCGCCGCCACTATATTAAATGTATTAAACCCTAAATCTAACTCTAACCCTAACCCTAACACCCCCCTAACTTAAATATAATTTTAATAAATCTAAATAAAATTACTACAATTCACTAAATTATTCCTATTTAAAACTAAATACTTACCTATAAAATAAACCCTAAGATAGCTACAATATAACTAATAGTTACATTGTAGCTATCTTAGGGTTTATTTTTATTTTACAGGCAACTTTGTATTTATTTTAACTAGGTACAATAGTTATTAAATAGTTATTAACTATTTAATAACTACCTAGCTAAAATAAATACAAATTTACCTGTAAAATAAATCCTAACCTAAGTTACAATTCCACCTAACACTACACTACAATTAAATTAATTACCTAAACTAACTACAATTAAATACAAATTAAATACAATTAAATAAAATAATCTAAAGTACGAAAAAAACCAAACACTAAATTTCAGAAAATAATAAAATAATTACAAGTTTTTAAACTAATTACACCTAATCTAATCCCCCTAAAAAAAAGCCCAACAAAATAATAAAAAATCCCTACCCTACACTAAATTACATATAGCCCTTAAAAGGGCCTTTTGCGGGGCATTGCCCCAAAGTAATCAGCTCTTTTACAAGTAAAAAAAAATACAATACCCCCCCAACATTAAAACCCACCACCCACACACCCAACCCTACTCTAAAACCCATCCAATCCCCCCTTAATAAAACCTAACACTAACCCCTTGAAGATCACCCTACCTTGAGATGTCTTCACCCAACCGGGCAGAAGTGGTCCTCCAGACGGGCAAAAGTCTTCATCCAAGCTGGGAAAAATAGGTCCTCCAGATGGGCAGAAGTCTTCATCCAGACGGCATCTTTTATCTTCATCCATCTGGAGCGGAGCGGGTCCATCTTCAAGACATCCGACACGGAGAATCCTCTTCTGTCTTCATCCGACGACTAAATGACAGTACCTTTAAGTGACGTCATCTAAGATGACATCCCTTCAATTCCGATTGGCTGATAGAATTCTATCAGCCAATCGAAATTAAGGTAGAAAAAATCCTATTGGCTGATCCAATCAGCCAATAGGATTGAGCTCGCATTCTATTGGCTTTTCCAATCAGTTGGAAGTTGCCTGTAAAATAAAAATAAACCCTAGATACAATGTAACTATTAGTTATACTGTAGCTAGCTTAGGGTTTATTTTATAGGTAAGTATTTAATTTTAAATAGGAATTATTTAGTTAATTGTAGTAATTTTATTTAGATTTATTTAAATTATATTTAAGTTAGGGGGTGTTAGGGTTAGACTTAGGTTTAGGGGTTAATAACTTTATTATAGTGGCGGCGACGTTGGGGGCGGCAGATTAGGGGTTAATAAGTGTAGTTCGTTTGCGGCGACATTGGGGGGCAGCAGATTAGGGGTTAATAAATATAATGTAGGTTGCGGCGATGTTGAGGGCAGCAGATTAGGGATTTATAGATATAATGTAGGTGGAGGCGGTGTCCGGAGCGGCAGATTAGGGGTTAATAATATAATGTAGGTGTCAGCGATAGTGGGGGCAGCAGATTAGGGGTTAATAAGTGTAAGATTAGGGGTGTTTAGACTAGGGGTTCATGTTAGGGTGTTAGGTGTAAACGTAAATTTTCTTTCCCCATAGAAATCAATGGGGCTACGTTAGGAGCTAAACACTGCTTTTTTGCAGGTGTTAGGTTCTTTTTCAGCCAGCTCTGCCCCATTGATTCCTATGGGGAAATCGTGCACGAGCACGTTTTGCAAACTCACTGCTACCGTAAGCAGTGCTGGTATTGAGGTGAGATGTGGAGCTAAATTTTGCTCTTCGCTCACTTTTCTGCGGCTAACGCCGGGTTTTAAACAACCTGTAATACCAGCGTTGTCTCTAGGTGAGCGGTGAGCATAATAAACTGCTCGTTAGCACCGCACAGCATTACCGACAAAACTCGTAATCTAGGTGATAGACTTCGAGTAACTAATTTTTTAACATTTTTTTTTTTAAATTATTGAAATTGTGCTGGGAAAGAAACTATTTAGGTGCACAGTATAAATAGTAATAAAACTACACTGCACATGCAACAACTGTTGTGAAATTTGTATTTTTAAAACTGAATTTAAGGCATGTTATTTTCTTTACTGTAAATTTATTTTTCCCACCTCTGCTAGTAGGCTCAGCGAACAACAGTTCTGTAGCTTGTTCAATGTATGAATTGTGTTATGACCCAAGGGATGTCTCCCTAAGGGTGATGGGGAAACCAGATGTGGACACCTTGCCCAATGTGCTTAGAGGGGCATGACTGCACCTCACTGACGAAGCCCAAAATTATCATTTGGGGTTGTCATGTTCCTTGTTCAAAGGAGAATTGCCTGGTATTTAGGGGCTGGACTGAGCTAACTAGGTGGGATCAGGCTGATATACTTCACGAAAGTTCTCATCTGTCAAAAGACAAAAGAAGCTGTTCCTAGATGGTAACTCACCATAGAACAAGTTACTGAGCTGTTAGTTCCTGGTAGAGCACTTCTCTTTCTGTATCCATTTGTATTATGGCCCTTGGCAAGTCTCCCTAAGGGTGATGGGGGAAACCAGACATGAACGCATTGGCCTGTGTTCTTAGAGGGATATGGCTGCACTTCACTGAAAAAGCCCACAGAAGGCTGAGACAATTGTCTGGCTTTGTCATATTCCTTATTCAGAGTAGAATTACCTGGTATTTCGGGGCTTGACTGACCTGACTAGGTGGAATCAGACTGATATACTTCAGAAAAGTTCTCTTCTGTGAAAAGCACAATTTTGCTAAAAGAGTCTGTATCCTAGGTGGTAACTCGCCATAGAACAAGCTACTGAGCTGTTGTTCATTCCTGGTAGAGAATTTCTGTATGGGTTCCATGGCTGTAGCAGAACTTTCACTGGCAGATCTGGCCTATTTTGTAAACATTTCCCTTTGCAGTTCTCGCTGTTGTTTTGCAAATTAAAAGGTGGCAAGATAGAGTCAACATATGGAAATCACTTATTACCTTTATAGAAAAACACACATATAAGAAAATATACTAGACACTAAAAGCAGAGTAATCTGATTTGTATTGACTGCAGGATTTAAGTAAACCTCCTACACCCTGTTAACTTTGCTCTCCCCAGCAAAGTTTCCCTTTTCTAGCAAACTCCATTATCTTCTATCGCAGACATCTTGCAACTCTAAGGGACAGCCACTTTATTTATAGAATTCCCTGAAAGCAGCCCCGGCGAGTGTCAGCCTGGATGACCACGTCTGACACAGAAAAGTTTTTAGAAATCTGACCTTAGTGTCTTTCTTTATTGCACATGCAGTGCTTATTTTAATTAAATAGCTTCCACGTGCGCATCAGCTCTTAAAAGGACAGTCAAGTCAAAATTAAACATTAATTTTTCAGATAGGGCATGCAATTTTAAACAACTTTTCAATTTACTTTTGTCATCAAATTTGTTTTTTTTTCTCTTGGAATTATGTGTTGAAAGCTAAACCTATGTAGGCTAATATGCTAATTTCTAAATCTTTGAAGGCTGCCTCTAATCTCAGTGCATTTGGACAGTTTTCCACAGCTAGAAATTGCTAGTTAATGTTTTCCATATAGATAACATAGTGCTCAATCACGTGGAATTATTTAGGGCTAGATTACAATTTGAGCGCAAAATATTACCTATGCGAAAGTGATATTTGCGCTCAACTTAGTAATACCCGTGCACGCAAATGCACTGGTATTACAAGTGAGGCGCAATGCAAACGCGACCTTGTGTCCATATTGCATGAAAGCATTGTGCTCATGAGAGAGCACTTGGAAGCCTTGTTCTCATGCCCTCAGACACCCGCCAACTTTAGCCTCTTATAACTGCTTCATGCAGCTACTTTATTAAAAAATAAAGATGCTACCATTTTTATTTTTTAACAAAGATTACTATACTAAAAATTGGGGGCAATTGGGGGACATTTAGAAAATCAGGGGTCTGACCTCTGGTTAATTTTCTTAATGCTAATTGCTACTGCAAGCACTTGTAATGGCTGGTTATTTATCACGTGCCCGTAAACAGGCAAATTTGCTCATTTACACGAGCGAGAAAAATTATCTCTCCACTTGTAATCTAGCCCTTAGTCAGCACTGATTGGCTTAAATGAAAGTCTGTCAAAAGAACTGAAATAAGGGGGCAGTCTACAGAGGCTTAGATACAAGGTAATCAGATTATCACAGAGGTAAAAAGTAAATTGATATAACCGTGTTTGTTATGCAAAACTGGGAAATTGGTTATAAAGGGATTACCTATCTTTTCAAAAAATAAAAATTCTGAAGTGAACTATCCCTTTAACCACTTAATGACCAGTGCTGTACAGGGTATGGTGCTGGTTGTTCAGCCCTTAAGGACCAACACCGTACCATGTTTGGCAGCTGTATCCTGAGCTGTAAGCATGCCTCGCTTGTACCTGTCGCTGGGCCATGCGATTTCTGCATGACTAAGGAGTGAGGCAGTGCAGAAATAGCATAATGGAGGACATCCCAGGTGGTCGAAGGGACAGTGACTGTGTATACAATCACTGTGACAGCCAGTCACAGTGATTGTATACTTAAAATGGAGCCTGGATACTGGCAAGCCCCAGTGCATGCTGGTATTAAGCTCAGTGACCAATCACTGAATGCCCCAGGAGTGTGGCAGTCCAGCGGTGCACAGTGATCACATGTCAAACATGACAAGCCATTGTTTGTGAACAATGGCTTGTATTGGCCCCTCCCCTTCTGTCTCAGTGAACACATAAAGTAATAAACGTGTCACATTTATTTTAATAGTGTTTTTATATATACCTGTTTTTAAAAAACTTTCGGCTAGATTACGAGTTGTGCGTTAGGGTTAAAAAGCAGCGTTAAGAGGTCTTAACGCTGCTTTCTAACGCCCGCTGGTATTACAAGTCTTGAAATGACAGGTGTACCGCTCACTTTTTTGGTCAGACTCGAAAATACCGCAAATCCACTTACGTCAATTGCGTATCCTATATTTTCTATGGGACTTGCATAATGCCGGTATTACGAGTCTAACCAAAAGTGAGCGGTACAGCCTCTCCTGTCAAGACTGATACCGCATTTAAAAGTCAGTAGTTAAGAGTTTTATGGGCTAACACTGTAGCTTAAAACTCTTAACTAAAGTGCTAAAAAGTACACTAACACCCATAAACTACCTATTAACCCCTAAACCGAGCCCCCCCCCCACATTGCAAACACTAACTAAAAATGTTTAACCCCTAATCTGTCGAACCAGACATCGCCGCCACTATAAAAAATATATTAACCCCTAAACCCCCGCCCTCCCGCATCGCAAACACTAGTTTAATTTTATTAACCCCTAATCTGCCGTCCCTAACATCGCTTACACCTACCTACATTTATTAACCCCTAATCTGCTGTTCCCAACGTCGCCGCAACTATATTAAAGTTATTAACCCCTAAATCTAAGTCTAACCCTAACCCCCCCTAACTTAAATATAATTTAAATAAATCTAAAGAAAATTGCTATAATTCACTATATTATTCCTATTTAAACCTAAATACTTACCTATAAAATAAACCCTAAGATAGCTACAATATAACTAATAGTTACATTGTATCTAGCTTAGGGTTTATTTTTATTTTACAGGCAACTTTGTATTTATTTTAACTTGGTACAATAGTTATTAAATAGTTATTAACTATTTAATAACTACCTAGTTAAAATAAAGACAAATTTACCTGTAAAATAAATCATAACCTAAGTTACAATTACACCTAACACTACAATATAATTAAAATAATTACCTAAATTAACTACAATTAAATACAATTTAAATTTTTTTTCTAAAGTACAAAAAAAACCAAACACTAAATTACAGAAAATAATAAAATAATTACAAGTTTTTTAAACTAATTACACCTAATCTAATCCCCCTAATAAAATAAAAAGCTCCCAAAATAATAAAAAGCCCTACCCTATACTAAATTACAAATAGCCATTAAAAGGACCTTTTGCAGGGCATTGCCCCAAAGTAATCAGCTCTTTTACCTGTATACCCCCCCACCAACATTAAAACCCACCACCCACACACCCAACCCTACTCTAAAACCCACCCAATACCCCCTTAATAAAACCTAACACTAACCCCTTGAAGATCACCCTACCTTGAGAAGTCTTCACCCAGCCGGGCCGAAGTCCTCCATGAAGCTGGGCGAAGTGGTCCTCCAGATGGGCAGAATTCTTTATCGAAGCCGGGAAGAAGAGGTCCTCCAGATGGGCAGAAGTCTTCTTTCAGGCAGCATATTCTATCTTCATCCATCCGGCGCGGAGCGGCTCCATCTTCAAGACATCCGACGCGGAGCATCCTATTCCAACGAAGTCCAACTAAAGAATGAAGGTTCCTTTAAATGACGTCATCCAAGATGGCTTCCCTTGAATTCTGATTGGCTGATAGAATTCTATCAGCCAATCGGAATTAAGGTAGAAAAAATCCTATTGGCTGATGCAATCAGCCAATAGGATTGAGCTCGCATTCTATTGGCTGATCCAATTTTTTTGGCAGCTCACTGATACCTAAGCAGCACTGGTATTGAGCTGAGTTGTGGACCTAAATTTTGCTCTCCGCTCACTTTTCTGCGGCTAACGCCGGGTTTGTAAAAACCCGTAATACCAGCGTTGTCTGTAGGTGAGCGGTGAGGGAAAACTGCTCGTTAGCACCGCCAAGCCTTACCAACAAAACTCGTAATCTAGGTATTATATTTTTAATTTTTTTTAAAATTTTAATTTAATAAAGTGGGTTTCTTTTTAGTTTTTTACCCCTATATTTTATGTCCTGACCTGCCCTTGGCAATACAAGGGATAAACATAATGGGCCAGATTACAAGTGGAGCGCTAATTAATTAAACGTTAATTACGCTAGAAGTTAGCTTTTTTGTAAGCTGAAGTTAGAATATCACGTGCATGTTCACATACTTCCCAATAGAAGTCAATGGAGAAAAAAAAGTGAAAAAAAAAACTTGCACACCATTCTCAAGCAAACCCGATTACATATTCTCATGTGTGCTAACTCGATTAAATGTTCTTCACATACAACAATATGTTCTATTTATTCATAAATACATATTCTACAAATATCTGATGGTATTTTGGTACAATATATATCTATACCTATAAATAAACATGATTATATACAGTTATAGATATATACAGATATTCTATTTAGAATACATAAAACCTATTCTTCTATGTGCAGAATATTGAAATGTGAAATATTTACAGTAAATAAATAGTAAAAATCTTTATTAAAAATTAATATTGTATAAATGTTTTTTTTTTATGTTTTCATCTACTTAACTGCAAAGGGTTCCAATGCACCTCAATATATGCCTATATATGTGTACATATGTATTTACAGTATATGTTTATATGTGTAAATATGTCTGTAAATACATATAAATATATATATATATATATATATATATATATAAATATATACATGTATATATATATATATATATATATATAGGCATACAAAAAAGACTCTTCTCTCCTTTTCAAGGTTTTTACATTTATTGGTTCCAACGTTTTGGCCCAACCTGACAAAGGCCCAGGTTGGCGCCGAAACATTGGAACCAATAAATGTAAAAACATACAGCTAGATTTAGAGTTTTGTCTGTAACGACCCGCGTAGCTAACGCTGGCTTTTTTCTGGCCGCACCTTTAAAATAACTCTGGTATTGAGAGTCCACAGAATGGCTGCGTTAGGCTCCAAAAAGGGAGCGTAGAGCATAATTTAACGCTACTGCAACTCTCGATACCAGAGTTGCTTACGGACGCGGCCAGCCTCAAAAACGTGCTCGTGTACGATTCCCCTATAGGAAACAATGGGGCTGTTTGAGCTGAAAAAAAACCTAACACCTGCAAAAAACATCATTTATGTAAGAACTTACCTGATAAATTCATTTCTTTCATATTAGCAAGAGTCCATGAGCTAGTGACGTATGGGATATACATTCCTACCAGGAGGGGCAAAGTTTCCCAAACCTCAAAATGCCTATAAATACACCCCTCACCACACCCACAAATCAGTTTAACGCATAGCCAAGAAGTGGGGTGATAAGAAAAAAGTGCGAAAGCATAAAAAATAAGGAATTGGAATAATTGTGCTTTATACAAAAAAATCATAACCACCACAAAAAAGGGTGGGCCTCGTGGACTCTTGCTAATATGAAAGAAATGAATTTATCAGGTAAGTTCTTACATAAATTATGTTTTCTTTCATGTAATTAGCAAGAGTCCATGAGCTAGTGACGTATGGGATAATGACTACCCAAGATGTGGATCTTCCACGCAAGAGTCACTAGAGAGGGAGGGATAAAATAAAGACAGCCAATTCTGCTGAAAATAATCCACACCCAAAACAAAGTTTAAATCTTATAATGAAAAAAACTGAAATTATAAGCAGAAGATTCAAACTGAAACAGCTGCCTGAAGTACTTTTCTACCAAAAACTGCTTCAGAAGAAGAAAACACATCAAAATGGTAGAATTTAGTAAAAGTATGCAAAGAAGACCAAGTTGCTGCTTTGCAAATCTGATCAACCGAAGCTTCATTCCTAAACGCCCAGGAAGTAGAAACTGACCTAGTAGAATGAGCTGTAATCCTTTGAGGCGGAGCTGTACCCGACTCGACATAAGCATGATGAATCAAAGACTTTAACCAAGACGCCAAAGAAATGGCAGAAGCCTTCTGACCTTTCCTAGAACCGGAAAAGATAACAAATAGACGTCATCCAAGATGGCGTCCCTTGAATTCTGATTGGCTGATAGAATTCTATCAGCCAATCGGAATTAAGGTAGAAAAAATCCTATTGGCTGATGCAATCAGCCAATAGGATTGAGCTCGCATTCTATTGGCTGATCCAATTTTTTTGGCAGCTCACTGATACCTAAGCAGCACTGGTATTGAGCTGAGTTGTGGACCTAAATTTTGCTCTCCGCTCACTTTTCTGCGGCTAACGCCGGGTTTGTAAAAACCCGTAATACCAGCGTTGTCTGTAGGTGAGCGGTGAGGGAAAACTGCTCGTTAGCACCGCCAAGCCTTACCAACAAAACTCGTAATCTAGGTATTATATTTTTAATTTTTTTTTAAATTTTAATTTAATAAAGTGGGTTTCTTTTTAGTTTTTTACCCCTATATTTTATGTCCTGACCTGCCCTTGGCAATACAAGGGATAAACATAATGGGCCAGATTACAAGTGGAGCGCTAATTAATTAAACGTTAATTACGCTAGAAGTTAGCTTTTTTGTAAGCTGAAGTTAGAATATCACGTGCATGTTCACATACTTCCCAATAGAAGTCAATGGAGAAAAAAAAGTGAAAAAGAAAACTTGCACACCATTCTCAAGCAAACCCGATTACATATTCTCATGTGTGCTAACTCGATTAAATGTTCTTCACATACAACAATATGTTCTATTTATTCATAAATACATATTCTACAAATATCTGATGGTATTTTGGTACAATATATATCTATACCTATAAATAAACATGATTATATACAGTTATAGATATATACAGATATTCTATTTAGAATACATAAAACCTATTCTTCTATGTGCAGAATATTGAAATGTGAAATATTTACAGTAAATAAATAGTAAAAATCTTTATTAAAAATTAATATTGTATAAATGTTTTTTTTTATGTTTTCATCTACTTAACTGCAAAGGGTTCCAATGCACCTCAATATATGCCTATATATGTGTACATATGTATTTACAGTATATGTTTATATGTGTAAATATGTCTGTAAATACATATAAATATATATATATATATATATATATATATATATATATATATATATAAATATATACATGTATATATATATATATATATAGGCATACAAAAAAGACTCTTCTCTCCTTTTCAAGGTTTTTACATTTATTGGTTCCAACGTTTTGGCCCCAACCTGACAAAGGCCCAGGTTGGCGCCGAAACATTGGAACCAATAAATGTAAAAACATACGGCTAGATTTAGAGTTTTGTCTGTAACGACCCGCGTAGCTAACGCTGGCTTTTTTCTGGCCGCACCTTTAAAATAACTCTGGTATTGAGAGTCCACAGAATGGCTGCGTTAGGCTCCAAAAAGGGAGCGTAGAGCATAATTTAACGCTACTGCAACTCTCGATACCAGAGTTGCTTACGGACGCGGCCAGCCTCAAAAACGTGCTCGTGTACGATTCCCCTATAGGAAACAATGGGGCTGTTTGAGCTGAAAAAAAACCTAACACCTGCAAAAAACATAATTTATGTAAGAACTTACCTGATAAATTCATTTCTTTCATATTAGCAAGAGTCCATGAGCTAGTGACGTATGGGATATACATTCCTACCAGGAGGGGCAAAGTTTCCCAAACCTCAAAATGCCTATAAATACACCCCTCACCACACCCACAAATCAGTTTAACGCATAGCCAAGAAGTGGGGTGATAAGAAAAAAGTGCGAAAGCATAAAAAATAAGGAATTGGAATAATTGTGCTTTATACAAAAAAATCATAACCACCACAAAAAAGGGTGGGCCTCGTGGACTCTTGCTAATATGAAAGAAATGAATTTATCAGGTAAGTTCTTACATAAATTATGTTTTCTTTCATGTAATTAGCAAGAGTCCATGAGCTAGTGACGTATGGGATAATGACTACCCAAGATGTGGATCTTCCACGCAAGAGTCACTAGAGAGGGAGGGATAAAATAAAGACAGCCAATTCCGCTGAAAATAATCCACACCCAAAACAAAGTTTAAATCTTATAATGAAAAAAACTGAAATTATAAGCAGAAGATTCAAACTGAAACAGCTGCCTGAAGTACTTTTCTACCAAAAACTGCTTCAGAAGAAGAAAACACATCAAAATGGTAGAATTTAGTAAAAGTATGCAAAGAAGACCAAGTTGCTGCTTTGCAAATCTGATCAACCGAAGCTTCATTCCTAAACGCCCAGGAAGTAGAAACTGACCTAGTAGAATGAGCTGTAATCCTTTGAGGCGGAGCTGTACCCGACTCGACATAAGCATGATGAATCAAAGACTTTAACCAAGATGCCAAAGAAATGGCAGAAGCCTTCTGACCTTTCCTAGAACCGGAAAAGATAACAAATAGACTAGAAGTCTTTCGGAAATGTTTAGTAGCTTCAACATAATATTTCAAAGCTCTAACTACATCCAAAGAATGCAACGATTTTTCCTTAGAATTCTTAGGATTAGGACACAATGAAGGAACCACAATTTCTCTACTAATGTTGTTAGAATTCACAACCTTAGGTAAAAATTTAAAAGAAGTCCGCAACACCGCCTTATCCTGATGAAAAATCAGAAAAGGAGACTCACAAGAAAGAGCAGATAATTCAGAAACTCTTCTAGCAGAAGAGATGGCCAAAAGAAACAAAACTTTCCAAGAAAGTAATTTAATGTCCAGCGAATGCATAGGTTCAAACGAAGGAGCTTGAAGAGCCCCCAGAACCAAATTCAAACTCCAAGGAGGAGAAATTGACTTAATAACAGGTTTTATACGAACCAAAGCCTGTACAAAACAATGAATATCAGGAAGACTAGCAATCTTTCTGTGGAAAAGAACAGAAAGAGCATAGATTTGTCCTTTCAAGGAACTTGCAGACAAACCTTTATCCAAACCATCCTGAAGAAACTGTAAAATTCTAGGAATTCTAAAAGAATGCCAAGAAAAATGATGAGAAGAACACCAAGAAATGTAAATCTTCTGGAATCGATAATATATCTTCCTAGATAGAGATTTACGAGCCTGTAACATAGTATTAATTACTGAGTCAGAGAAACCTCTATGACTGAGAATCAAGCGTTCAATCTCCATACCTTCAAATTTAAGGATTTGAGATCCTGATGGAAAAAAGGACCTTGCGATAGAAGATCTGGTCTTAATGGAAGAGTCCACGGTTGGCAAGTGGCCATCCGGACAAGATCCGCATACCAAAACCTGTGAGGCCATGCTGGAGCCACCAGCAGAACAAACGAGCACTCCTTTAGAATCTTGGAAATCACTCTTGGAAGGAGAACTAGAGGAGGAAAGATATAGGCAGGATGATACTTCCAAGGAAGTGACAATGCATCCACTGCCTCCGCCTGAGGATCCCTGGATCTGGACAGATACCTGGGAAGTTTCTTGTTTAGATGGGAAGCCATCAGATCTATTTCTGGAAGTCCCCACATTTGAACAATCTGAAGAAATACCTCTGGGTGAAGAGACCATTCACCCGGATGTAACGTTTGGCGGCTGAGATAATCCGCTTCCCAATTGTCTATACCTGGGATATGAACCGCAGAAATTAGACAGGAGTTGTATTCCGCCCATACCAGTATTCGAGATACTTCTTTCATAGCCAGAGGACTGTGAGTCCCTCCTTGATGATTGACATATGCCACGGTTGTGACATTGTCCGTCTGAAAACAAATGAACGACTCTCTCTTTAGAAGAGGCCATGACTGAAGAGCTCTGAAAATTGCACAGAGTTCCAAAATGTTGATTGGTAATCTCACCTCCTGAGATTCCCAAACCCCTTGTGCTGTCAGAGACCCCCAAACAGCTCCCCAACCTGTCAGACTTGCATCTGTTGAAATCACAGTCCAGGTTGGAAGAACAAAAGAAGCCCCCTGAACTAAACGATGGTGGTCTGTCCACCACGTGAGAGATTGTCGTACGATCGGTTTTAAAGATATTAATTGAGATATCTTTGTATAATCCCTGCACCACTGGTTCAGCATACAAAGCTGAAGAGGTCGCATGTGAAAACGAGCAAAGGGGATCGCGTCCGATGCAGCAGTCATAAGACCTAGAATTTCCATGCATAAGGCTACCGAAGGGAATGATTGAGACTGAAGGTTTCGACAAGCTGAAACCAATTTTAGACGTCTCTTGTCTGTCAGAGACAGAGTCATGGACACTGAATCTATCTGGAAACCTAAAAAGGTTACCCTTGTCTGAGGAATCAATTAACTTTTTGGTAAATTGATCCTCCAACCATGTTTTTGAAGAAACAATACAAGTCGATTCGTATGAGATTCTGCTAAATGTGAAGACTGAGCAAGTACCAAGATATTGTCCAAATAAGGAAATACCACAATACCCTGTTCTCTGATTACAGACAGAAGGGCACCGAGAACCTTTGTAAAAATCCTTGGAGCTGTTGCTAGGCCAAACGGCAGAGCCACAAACTGGTAATGCTTGTCTAGGAAAGAGAATCTCAGAAACTGATAGTGATCTGGATGAATCGGAATATGCAGATATGCATCCTGTAAATCTATTGTGGACATATAATGCCCTTGCTGAACAAAAGGCAGAATAGTCCTTATAGTTACCATTTTGAATGTTGGTATCCTTACATAATGATTCAAATTTTTTAAATCCAGAACTGGTCTGAAGGAATTCTCCTTCTTTGGTACAATAAAAAGATTTGAGTTAAACCCCAGCCCCTGTTCCAGAACTGGAACTGGCACAATTACTCCAGCTAACTCTAGATCTGAAACACATTTCAGAAATGCTTGAGCCTTCACTGGATTTACTGGGACACGGGAAAGAAAAAATCTTCTTGCAGGAGGCCTTATCTTGAAGCCTATTCTGTACCCTTGTGAAACAATGTTCTGAATCCAAAGATTGTGAATCGAATTGATCCAAATTTCTTTGAAAAATCGTAATCTGCCCCCTACCAGCTGGGCTGGAATGAGGGCCGCACCTTCATATTGACTTGGGAGCTGACTTTGGCTTTCTAAAATGTTTGGATTTATTCCAGACTGGAGATGGTTTCCAAACTGATACCACTCTTGTAGGGGAAGGATCAGGCTTTTGTTCCTTATTGTGACGAAAGGTACGAAAACGATTAGAAGACCTAAATTTACCTTTAGATTTTTTATCCTGTGGTAAAAATGTTCCTTTCCCCCCAGTAACAGTTGAAATAATGGAATCCAACTGTGAACCAAATAATTTATTACCCTGGAAAGAAAGGGAAAGCAAAGTTGACTTGGAAGACATATCAGCATTCCAAGTTTTAAGCCATAAAGCTCTTCTAGCTAAAATAGCTAGAGACATATACCTGACATCAACCCTAATGATATCAAAGATGGCATCACAAATAAAATTATTAGCATGTTGAAGAAGATTAACAATGCTATGAGAATCATGATCTGTCACTTGCTGTGCTAAAGCTTCCAACCAAAAAGTTGAAGCTGCAGCAACATCCGCTAAAGATATAGCAGGTCTAAGAAGATTACCTGAACATAAGTAAGCTTTTCTTAGAAAGGATTCAATTTTTCTATCTAAAGGATCCTTAAAGGAAGTACTATCTGCCGTAGGAATAGTAGTACGTTTAGCAAGAGTAGAGATAGCCCCATCAACTTTAGGGATTTTGTCCCAAATCTCTAATCTGTCAGATGGCACAGGATATAATTGCTTAAAACGTTTAGAAGGAGTAAATGAATTACCCAAATTATTCCATTCCCTGGAAATTACTTCAGAAATAGCATCAGGGACAGGAAAAACTTCTGGAATAACTACAGGAGATTTAAAAACCTTATTTAAACGTTTAGATTTAGTATCAAGAGGACCAGAATCCTCTATTTCTAATGCAATTAAGACTTCTTTAAGTAAAGAACAAATAAATTCCATTTTGAATAAATATGAAGATTTATCAGCATCAATCTCTGAAACAGAATCCTCTGAACCAGAGGAATCATTATCAGAATCAGAATGATGATGTTCATTTAAAAATTCATTTGAAAAATGAGAAGTTTTAAAAGACCTTTTACGTTTACTAGAAGGAGGAATAACAGACATAGCCTTCTTAATGGATTTAGAAACAAAATCTCTTATGTTAACAGGAACAGGAGTATTAGATGTTGATGGAACAGCAACAGGTAATGTAACATTACTAAAGGAAATATCTGCATTAACAAGTTTGTCATGACATTCATTACAAACAACAGCTGGAGAAACAGATACCATAAGTTTACAGCAAATGCACTTAGCTTTGGTAGATCCAGCATCAAGCAGCGATTTTCCAGAAGTATCTTCTGATTCAGGCTCAATCTGAGACATCTTGCAATATGTAAAAGAAAAAACAACATATAAAGCAAAATTCATCAAATTCCTTAAATGACAGTTTCAGGAATGGGAAAAAATGCCAGTGAACAAGCTTCTAGCAACCAGAAGCAATAAACAATGAGACTTAAATAATGTGGAGACAATAATGACGCCCATATTTTTTGGCGCCAAAAAAGACGCCCAGATTATTTGGCGCCTAAATGCTTTTAGCGCCAAAAATGACGCCACATCCGGTAACGCCAACATTTTTGGCGCAAAAAGGTCAAAAATGACGCAATTGACGCCGGAAATAATGAGAAAAAATTTTTGCGCCAAAAAAGTCTGCGCCAAGAATGACGCAATAAAATGAAGCATTTTCAGCCCCCGCGAGCCTAACAGCCCACAGGGAAAAAAGTCAAATTTTAAGGTAAGAAAAAATGATTATTCAAATGCATTATCTCAAATAATGAAACTGACTGTCTGAAATAAGGAATATTGAACATCCTGAATCAAGGCAAATAAATGTTTAAACACAAATATTTAGAACTTTATATAAAAGTTCCCAACCATAGCTTAGAGTGTCACAAAAATAAGACTTACTTACCCCAGGACACTCATCTACATGTAGTAGAAAGCCAAACCAGTACTGAAACGAGAATCAGCAGAGGTAATGGTATATATAAGAGTATATCGTCGATCTGAAAAGGGAGGTAAGAGATGAATCTCTACGACCGATAACAGAGAACCTATGAAATAGACCCCGTAGAAGGAGATCATTGAATTCAAAAAGGCAATACTCTCTTCACATCCCTCTGACATTCACTGCACGCTGAGAGGAAAACCTGGATCCAACCTGCTGCGGAGCGCATATCAACGTAGAATCTAGCACAAACTTACTTCACCACCTCCACAGGAGGCAAAGTTTGTAAAACTGATTTGTGGGTGTGGTGAGGGGTGTATTTATAGGCATTTTGAGGTTTGGGAAACTTTGCCACTCCTGGTAGGAATGTATATCCCATACGTCACTAGCTCATGGACTCTTGCTAATTACATGAAAGAAAAGCCGCGTTCAGCTCCTAACGCAGCCCCATTGTTTGCTATGGGGAAACACTTCCTACGTCTGCACCTAACACTCTAACATGTACCCCGAGTCTAAACACCCCTAACCTTACACTTATTAACCTCTAATCTGCCGCCCCCACTATCGCTGACCCCTGCATATTATTATTAACCCCTAATCTGCCGCTCCGTAAACCGCCGCTACTTACATTATCCCTATGTACCCCTAATCTGCTGTCCCTAACACCGCCGACCCCTATATTATATTTATTAACCCCTAATCTGCCGCCCACAACGTCGCCCCCACCTGCCTACACTTATTAACCCCTAATCTGCCGACCGGAGCTCACCGCTACTCTAATAAATGTATTAACCCCTAAAGCTAATTCTAACCCTAACCCTAACACCCCCCTAAGTTAAATATAATTTTATTCTAACGAAATAAATTAACTCTTATTAAATAACTTATTCCTATTTAAAGCTAAATACTTACCTGTAAAATAAACCCTAATATAGCTACAATATAAATTATAATTACATTGTAGCTATTTTAGGATTAATATTTATTTTACAGGCAACTTTGTAATTATTTTTACCAGGTACAATAGCTATTAAATAGTTAAGAACTATTTAATAGTTACCTAGTTAAAATAATAACAAAATTACCTGTAAAATAAATCCTAACCTAAGTTACAATTAAACCTAACACTACACTATCATTAAATTAATTAAATAAAATATCTACAATTACCTACAATTAAACCTAATACTACACTATCAATACATTAATTAAATACAATATCTACAAATAACTACAATGAAATAAACTAACTAAAGTACAAAAAATAAAAAAGAACTAAGTTACAAAAAATAAAAAAATATTTACAAACATAAGAAAAATATTACAACAATTTTAAACTAATTACACCTACTCTAAGCCCCCTAATAAAATAACAAAGCCCCCCAAAATAAAAAAATGCCCTACCCTATTCTAAATTACTAAAGTTTAAAGCTCTTTTACCTTACCAGCCCTGAACAGGGCCCTTTGCGGGGCATGCCCCAAGAAGTTCAGCTCTTTTGCTTGTAAAAAAAAACATACAATACCCCCCCAACATTACAACCCACCACCCACATACCCCTAATCTAACCCAAACCCCCCTTAAATAAACCTAACACTAAGCCCCTGAAGATCTTCCTACCTTATCTTCACCATACCAGGTTCACCGATCGGTCCAGAAGAGCTCCTCCGATGTCCTGATCCAAGCCCAAGCGGGGGGCTGAAGATGTCCATGATCCGGTAGAAGTCTTCATTCAAGCGGGGCAGAAGAGGTCTTCCATCCGATTGAAGTCTTCATCCAAGCGGCATCTTCTATCGTCATCCATCCGGAGCGGAGCGGCAGCATCCTGAAGACCTCCGACGCGGAACATCCATCCTGGCCGACGACTGAACGACGAATGACGGTTCCTTTAAATGACGTCATCCAAGATGGCGTCCCTCGAATTCCGATTGGCTGATAGGATTCTATCAGCCAATCGGAATTAAGGTAGGAATATTCTGATTGGCTGATGGAATCAGCCAATCAGAATCAAGTTCAATCCGATTGGCTGATCCAATCAGCCAATCAGATTGAGCTCGCATTCTATTGGCTGTTCCGATCAGCCAATAGAATGCGAGCTCAATCTGATTGGCTGATTGGAAGATTTTGTAACTTAGTTCTTTTTTATTTTTTGTACTTTAGTTAGTTTATTTCATTGTAGTTATTTGTAGGAATTGTATTTAATTTATTTATTGATAGTGTAGTGTTAGGTTTAATTGTAGATAATTATAGATATTTTATTTAATTTATTTATTGATAGTGTAGTGTTAGGTTTAATTGTAACTTAGGTTATGATTTATTTTACAGGTAAATTTGTAATTATTTTAACTATTTTAGCTATTAAATAGTTCTTAACTATTTAACAGCTATTGTACCTGGTTAAAATAATTACAAAGTTGCCTGTAAAATAAATATTAATCCTAAAATAGCTACAATGTAATTAAAATTTATATTGTAGCTATATTAGGATTTATTTTACAGGTAAGTATTTAGCTTTAAATAGGAATCATTTATTTAATAAGAGTTAATTAATTTCGTTAGATTAAAATTATATTTAAGTTATGGGGGTGTTAGTGTTAGGGTTAGACTTAGCTTTAGGGGTTAATACATTTATTAGAATAGAGGTGAGCTCCAGTAGGCAGATTAGGGGTTAATAATTGAAGTTAGGTGTCAGCGATGTTAGGAAGGGCAGATTAGGGGTTAATTATTGTAGTTAGTTGGCGGCGACGTTGTGGGGGGCAGATTAGGGGTTAATAAATATAATACAGGGGTCGGCGGTGTTAGGGGCAGCAGATTAGGGGTACATAAGTATAACGTAGGTGGCGGTCGGCAGATTAGGGGTTAAAAAAATGTAATCGAGTGGCGGCGATGTGGGGGGACCTCAGTTTAGGGGTACATAGGTAGTTTATGGGTGTTAGTGTACTTTAGAGCACAGTAGTTAAGAGCTTTATGAACCGGCGTTAGCCCAAAAAGCTCTTAACTCCTGTTTTTTTTCTGCGGCTGGAGTTTGGTCGTTAGATTTCTAACGCTCACTTCAGACACGACTCTAAATACCGGCGTTAGAAAGATCCCATTGAAAAGATAGGATACGCAATTTACGTAAGGGGATCTGCGGTATGGAAAAGTCGCGGCTGAAAAGTGAGCGTTAGACCCTTTTTTGAATGACTCCAAATACCGGCGGTAGCCTAAAACCAGCGTTAGGAGCCTCTAACGCTGGTTTTCACGGCTACCGCCAAACTCTAAATCTAGGCCTTTGAGAAGGAGAGAAGAGAAGAGTCTTTTTTGTATGCCTAGACACGTTTATGACTTAGGCTCTAAGAAGTCATGCTAGAGTGCTAACTTTACATGGAAACATATATATATATATATATATATATATATATATACATATATATATATATATATATATATATATATATATATATAATTATATTTATATACTGTATATAGATATATACTGTGGATATATATATCCATCTTTAGAGTTGTATATATATATGTATCTCAATGTTAAAGTCCTTTTTTTGCCTGCCTTTTTTTTTTCCTAACACCTGAGATCTAATATGTTTGAACCCTTATAACTTTTGTGTGCAATGTTTTGTAAATATTTATTAGATAATGATATTATGAGTGTAACTATACTTTGTAATGTATTTTTTATGTGTTTTTTGATTTTTTTTGTTAAACAATTAACCAGAGCTCTGAAAATCACAGTAATCATTCTAGCGTAAATTGCGATTGCGCTCAAGAATTCCCATTTACTTTCAACTAGTAATACGAGTGGTAAACCCGACGAGTGCAAACCCCTGCAATAAACCCCTTATCACTCGCGCGCAAATGTTTGCGCTCCACTCGTGATCTGAAACATTGTGTCAAAATATCTCTAGATAAATACCCTGGGGTATCAAAATTCTACAAATATATACTTTTGTTTGACTGGAATTGGGTGACCTCTATTTTGTTTACAGTCCAAGCATAGCAAATTTTAAAGTTAAACCAATATGTCGACCTTTGTAGTATTTGACCTATAATTATTATAAATTACTTGGAAACCTAGACATATGGGGGATTCCTAGTATCAGGACAACATAATGGGGGGTAGTTATCAACGCGTCTAATTTACCTGCCTTCGCCGGTCCAATACGCCCGCCTAAGCTCGCCTCACATCGCCGCCGCGGACCTGAATACGTTCGCCTAAGTTATCAAAAAAACCTGTAAAAAAGCCGCGCACCAAGTACGGGGCGATGAGCAGCGGACTGTGAGAGTTATCACTGATCCGATCTCGCTGCTCTTCGGCTTTTTCACAGCTTTATTGATACCCCTGTCACTAAGCACTCACACTAACTGCACTGTTCTACCCCCTATACCGGCGCCCCCGGAGCCCCCTGCAACTAAATAAAGTTATTAACCCCTAAACCGCCGCTCCTAGACCCCGCCGCAACTCTTATAAATGTATTAACCCCTAAACCGCCGCTCCCGGACACCGCCGCCACCTATATTATACCTAGTAACCCCTATCCTGTCCCCCCTATACCGCCGCACTCTATAATAAAGTTATTAACCCCTATCCTGCTGATCCCGGACCCCGCCGCAACTAAATAAATAGTTTAACCCCTAAACCGCCACTCCCGGACCCCGCCGCAACCTATCTTAAACTTATTAACCCCTAATCTGCCACCCCTACACCGTCGCCACCTATATTAAAATTATTAACCCCTATCCTGCCCCCCCTACACCGCCGCAACTCTAATAAAATTATTAACCCCTAAACCTAAGTCTAACCCTAACCCTAACACCCCCCTAACTTATATATTAATTAAATACATCTAAATAAATTTAACTCTTATTAACTAAATGAATCCTATTTAAAACTAAATACTTACCTTTAAAATAAACCCTAATATAGCTACAATATAAATAATAATTATATTGTAGCTATCTTAGGATTTATTTTTATTTTACAGGCAACTTTCAATTTATTTTAACTAGGTACAATAGCTATTAAATAGTTATTAACTATTTAATAGCTACCTAGTTAAAATAAAGAGACATTTACCTGTAAAATAAAAACTAACCTAAGTTACAATTACACCTAACACTACACTATACTTCAATAAATGAATCCTATTTAAAACTAAATACTTACCTGTAAAATAAACCCTAAGATAGCTACAATGTAATTAATAATTACATTGTAGCTATTTTAGGATTTATATTTATTTTACAGGTAACTTTGTATTTATTTTAGCTAGTTAGAATAGTTATTAAATAGTTATTAACTATTTAATAACTACCTAGCTAAAAGAAATACAAAATTACCTGTAAAATAAATCCTAACCTAAGTTACAATTAAACCTAACACTACACTATCATTAAATAAATTAAATAAATTACCTACAAATAACTACAATTAAATACAATTCAATAAACTAACTAAAGTACAAAAAATAAAAAAAGCTAAGTTACAAAAAATAAAAAAAATAAGTTACAAACATTTAAAAACATATTACAACAATTTTAAGCTACTTACACCTAATCTAAGCCCCCTAATAAAATAGCAAAGCCCCCCAAAATAAAAAAATTCCCTACCCTATTCTACATTAAAAAGTAAACAGCTCTTTTGCCTTACCAGCCCTTAAAAGGGCCTTTTGCGGGGCATGCCCCAAATAAAACAGCTCTTTTGCCTGTAAAAAAAAAATAACCCCCCCCCAACATTAAAACCCACCACCCACATACCCCTAATCTAACCCAAACCCCCCTTAAATAAACCTAACACTACCCCACTGAAGATCATCCTACCTTGAGTCGTCTTCACTCAGCCGAGCACCGATGGAACTGAAGAGGAGATCTGGAGCGGCAGAAGTCATCATCCAAGGGGCGCAGAAGAAATCTTCTATCCAATGAAGTCATCATCCAGGCGGCGCTGAAGAGGTCTTCGATCCACTAGAAGTCATCATCCAGGCGGCATCTTCAATCTTCATCCATCCGGAGCGGAGCGGAGCCATATTCAGAAGAGCCTACGCGGATCCATCAACTTCTTCCCGATGACTAACGACGAATGACGGTACCTTTAAGTGACGTCATCCAAGATGGCGTCCCTCGAATTCCGATTGGCTGATAGGATTCTATCAGCCAATCGGAATTAAGGTAGAAAAATCTGATTGGCTGACTCAATCAGCCAATCAGATTCAAGTTCAATCCGATTGGCGGCGGTTTAGGGGTTAAACAGTTTATTAGAGTGGCGGTGGGCTCCGGGAGCGGCGGTTTAGGGGGTAATACATTTATTTAGTTGCGGCGGTGTAGGGGGGGCAGATTAGGGGTGTTTAGACTCGGGGTACATGTTAGGGTGTTAGGTGTAGACATCTCCCATAGGAATCAATGGGATGTCTGGCAGCAGCGAACCTGAACTTTCGCTATGGTCAGACTCCCATTGATTTCTATGGGATCCGCCGCCTCCAGGGTGGCGGATTGAAAACCAGGTACGCTGGGCTGGAAAAGTGCCGAGCGTACCTGCTAGTTTTTTGATAACTAGCAAAAGTAGTCAGATTGTGCCGCACTTGGGTGCGGAACATCTGGAGTGACGTAAGAATCGATCTGTGTCGGACTGCGTCTGACGGATCGAAGCTTACGTCACAAAATTCTACTTTTGCCAGTCTCTAGCCTTTGATAACTAAGGCAAATCAGCCTCGCCACAAATATGCTGCGGAATTCCAGCGTATTTGAGGTTGACGGCTTGATAACTACCCCCCAATGAATCTATTTAGTGGTATTTTTCTTTAGCTAAATTATTTTTGTAGATATTGTTATAAAGAAAACAGCCAAATATGTTTTCCATTTTTTCCCCATTTTTTAAGTATTAAATTCCTATTTACTGATATTTTATATCCCCATATAGAGTATTACTAGAAAGGCCTGTTTGTCTGTAAAAACAATGGGTCAGATTACAAGTGGAGCACTAAATATCGCTTGCATGCACTTTGTAATAGCAGCGCACAATAATGTGCACTGATATTACAAGTTAATCACAAACAGCTAGATTACAAATCTGTGCGTTTGTCTTTTAACGCTGAAATGGTGGTAATATCAGCATTAAAACAGCACAGCAGCCATTACAAGTCTTGTCGGTATACGTGTACCGCACTCTTAAAAATGAAATTTTTTAATGGGATTCCCATAGCGCTGGTATTACGAGTTTTGCATTCTGGCTAAAAAACTGCGTTACAGTCTAAAACGACAAGATCCATAATGCCATCTAAAGTCAGTAGTTATGAGTTTTACGCTACAAATCTGTAACATAAAACTCATAACTAAACTGTCACAAAGTACACTAACACCCATAAACTGCCTATTAACCCCTAAACCAAGGCCCTCCCATTGCAAACACTATATTAAACCATAATAACACTTAATCTGCCGCTCCGGACATCACCACTAAAAATTTCCGCCGCTCACCGACATCGTCAGCACTATAATAAACTTATTAACCCCTAAACCGCCGCCCTCCCTCATCGCAAACACTATTTAAATATTATTAATCCCTAATCTGCCGTCCGCCCACATCTCCCCCACTATACCGCCGCCACTATAATAAACCTATTAACCCCTAAACCACAAGCCCCCACAACAAAATATACTAAAGTAAACTATTGACCCCTAAACCAAAAGCTCCCCACATCGCAATAAAATAAATTAAACTAGTAACCACTAAACCTAACCATAACCCTAATTTTAGATTAAAATTACAAAATTTCCCTATCTTAAGTTAAATTAAAATTTACCTGTCAAATTAAAAAAAATAAGTTTAAACTAACATTTAAACTAATATAATTATTAAACTAAAATTAAACTAACTACAAATTAAATAAACTATATTACACATTAAAAAATCCTAACACTACTCTAAAAATTACAAACGATCTAAATACAAAAAAAAAGACTAAATTACAAGAAATAACAAACACTAAAGTACGGAAAATAACAAACAAAATTATCGAAAATAAAAAAAGAATTACACCTAATCTAATAGCCCAATCAAAATAAAAAAGCCCACCCAAAAAAAAAAAAAAACCTAGCCTACAATAAACTACCAATACATTGTCCTAAGTTAAATAGCTCTTTTACCTGTAAAAAAAATACAAAGACCCCCCAACAGTAAAACCCACCACCCAACCAACCCCCCAAAATAAAAAACCTAACTCTAACAAAAACCTAAGCTATCCATTGCCCTGAAAAGGGCATTTGAATGGGCATTGCCCTTAAAAGGGCATTTATCTCTTTTACATGCCCAAATCCTAATCTAAAATAAAACCTACCCAAAAAAGCCTTTAAAAACCTATCACTAACCCCTGAAGACCCACTTACAGTTTTTCAAGTCCCGCTTGAACGATCTTCATCCAGGCAGCGAGAAGTATTCATCCAGACGGCCTCTTCAATCTTCATCCCAGCGGCGAAGTCCTCGTCCAAGCGGCGAGAAGTCTTCATCCAGACGGCCTCCTCAATCTTCATCCAGACGGCATCTTCTATCTTGATCCCGGCGGCGCAGAGCGGGTCCATCCTGAAGACATCCGGCGTGGAGCATCCTCTTCATATGGTTGCCGCTGTACACTGAATCTTCAATGCAAGGTACGCTATCCAAGATGGCGTCCCTTGCATTCCTATTGGCTGAAAATTTTGAATCAGTCAATAGGAATTAGAGATGCTAAAATCATATTGTCTGTTCAAATCAGCCAATCGGATTTAAGCATCTCTCATTCTATTGGATGATGATTTAAGGGCCATTGGTAGTTTATTCTAGATTGGGTATTAGAATAGGAATACTTTTTAATATTTTTGATAATTTGTTTGTTATTTTGTGTAATGTATTTTTTTAGGGGGTGTTTGTTTTTTTTGCAGCAAAAGAGCTGTTTAACTTAGGCAAAGCCCTACAAAAGGCCCTTTTAAGGGCCCCCCAAAATGCCCTTTTAAGGGTTCTTGGTAGTTTGGGGGGTGGGGGTTTGTATACTGTTAGGGGGTGTTTGTTTTTTTGTAGCAAAAGAGCTGTTTAACTTAGGGCAATTCCCTACAAAACACCCTTTTAAGGGCCCTTGGTAGTTTATTCTAGATTAGGCTTTTTATTTTGGCGTGTTTTTTTTAAGGGTATTAGAATACGAATCATTTTTTATTTTTTGGATAATTTCTTTTTTTTTTTTAATGGTAGTTTTTTTTTATTTTTTGTAATGGTAGTTTTTTTTATTTTTTGCAATTTTAGGTTTTAGTGTAAGGTAGCTTAGGTTTTATTTCACAGGTAATTTTGTATTTATTTTAACTAGGTAGTTAGTAAATAGTTAATAACTATTTACTAACTAGTCTACCTAGTTAAAATAAATACAGACTTACCTGTGAAATAAAAATAAAGCCTAAGCTAGCTACAATATAACTATTAGTTATATTGTAGCTAGCTTAGGTTTTATTTCACAGGTAAGTATGTATTTAGTTTTAAATAGGTATTATTAAGTTAATAATTGTAAGTTTAATTTAGATTTATTTTTATTATGTTAAAGTTAGGGGGTGTTAGGGTTAGGTTTAGGGGTAGGGTTTGGTTTAGGGGTTAATAGTTTAATTTAGGTTGTTGCGATGTGGGGGCTGGTGGTTTAGGGGTTAATAGGTTTATTTAGTGGTAGTGATGTGGGAGGCCAGAGGTATAGGGGTTAATAACTTTATTTAGTTGCAGCGATGTCGGGGAGCGGCGGAATAGGGCTTAATAACTTTAAGATAGTGGCGGCGATGTTGGGGTGCGGCGAAATAGGGGTTAATAACTTTAATATAGTAGCGGCGATATTGGGAGCGGCAGATTAGGGGTTAATACCTTTATTTAGGTGGCAGCGATATTAGGAGCGGCAGATTAGGGGTTAATAACTGTAGCCAGGCATCGGCGATGTCGGGGGCAGCAGATTAGGGGTGTTTAGACTTGAAGTTTATGTTAGGGTGTTAAAGATAACTTTTTTATCCCCATAAACATCAATGGGGCTGTGTTACGGAGCTTTTCTTTTGGCAATCGCAGGTGTTAGACTTTTTTCTGACCCGCTCTCTACATTGATGTCTATGGGGAAAGCGTACATGAGCACGTCAAAACAGAGCTTGTTTTTGGTGCGGTATGGAGCTTAAAAGCACCATATCGCCTGCACAAACCAGTTTTTTTTTAAACTTGTAATGGCTGTGCTATAGGCGATTAAATAACGCCACTTTTGTTGCGATCGCTAATTTCCTTATAGCGCTCAAAACTCGTTATCTAGACGAATGTGAGCGTGAGCTTGCATTCAAAGTACTAGAAAGCATCGCGCTCACGAAATAGTGCGCTTCCATAGGCTTCTATGGGAGCCTCGTTCTGATGCCGTTACAGACAGAACCTCTTGCAGCAAAGGGGGTAAGTAGCGCAGCGAAGGAGGTATGAAGCGCAGCGATGGGCAGCATTTTAAATATATATGTAAATGAATATATACATATGTATATTTTATGCTAGATTTTATTTTAATAAAAAACTACAATGCCCTCTATTTTGAGGGCATTTGGGGCGCTTTTAGAAAATTAACCAGAGATCTAATCTCTGGTTAATCTTCGTAGTGCTAATTGCTAATGCAAGGTCGCTGTAGCAATAACCAGCCACTTGTAATGGCTGGTTTATTATTGCGCTACCTTGCGCAAATTTGCCCGTTTGCGGGAGTGCAATAATTTAGCATTCCACTTGTAATCTAGCCCTATGTGTATTATATGTATGGGTGCACTTAACTAGAGAGCAGATAATTAAGGTGAAACCAACAGTGAGCAAAATAGCTTGTGTCATTTAAGCACAGAAACTGGGAAAAACCTTGGTCATTAAAGGGTTAAAGTCTACTTTAAAAACCACCAGCACCATTGTTTACCCTAGTGCCAGCATCATTTCCACTACTGCCATATTTTCTTCGGATTACCTGTATATTTTACATGCCGGACAGATAGCTCAGCATGCTAATGCACTGTGGCTGAGCTCTGTAGCAACCCGAGGGTTGCAGGTTCGATCCCCGGCGAGGTCCACTCAGCCTTTCGTCCATCTGAGGTTGATAAAATAAGCAGTGTCTAGAGACCCTTATGGGTGATTAGCCGCGCTTTACAACTACCACATACATACAGTTGCAGTTGAATAAGCTCATCTCATGCTAAAAGGTTGTCACCAGCAGAAGACAGACAATGAAAGAGTAATAGATGATTTATTAGGGAATAGATAGTTGCTCTGTCCAGGGGAGTTGCACTAGAGGCTTGTGCCTCAGACCATGTTAATGTTGACAAATTGGCCTCTATTTATCAAGCTGTCATCCGCAAATACGCTGGAATTCCGGAGCGTATTTGTGGTGAGCCTGATTCGCCTTAGTTATCAAACCCTACAGACCAGCAAAAGTAGAATTTAGTGACGTAACATACGATTCGCCGGACTCAGTGCGACACAGATCGATGCTTACGTCACTACAGATGTTCTGAATGCAAGTTCGGCACAATCTGACTACTTTTGGAAGTTATCAAATTCCTACCAGGTACGCTCGGCACTTTTCCGGCCCAGCATACCTGGTTTTCAATCCGCCGCCCTGGAGGCGGCGGATACCATAGGAATCAATGAGTCTGAAAGCAGCGAAAGCTTATGTTCGCTGCTGCCCGATATCCCATTGATTTCTATGGGAAATGTCTACACCTAACACCCTAACATGTACCCTGAGTCTAAACACCCCTAATTCCCCCCCCCCTACACCGCCGCAACTCTAATAAATGTATTAACCCCTAAACCACCGCTCCCGGAGCCCACCGCAACTCTAATAAAGTGTTTAACCCCTAATCTGCCTACACCACCGCCACCTACATTATATTTATTAACCCCTAACCTGCCCCCCTACACTGCTGCCACCTACCTACATTTATTAACCTCTAATCTGCCGCCCCCAACGTCGCTGACACTATATTAAATTTATTGACCCATAAACCTAAGTCTAACCCTAACCCTAACACCCCCTAACTTAAATATAATTTAAATAAATATAAATAAAATTACTATCATTAAATAAATTATTCCTATTTAAAACTAAATACTTATATTATATACCTATAAAATAAACCCTAAGATAGCTACAATATAACTAATACTTACATTGTAGCTATCTTAGGATTTATTTTTATTTTACAGGCAACTTTGTATTTATTTTAACTAGGTAGAATAATTATTAAATAGTTATTAACTATTTAATAACTTCCTAGTTAAAATAAATACAAATATACCTGTAAAATAAAACCTAACCTAAGTTACAATTACACCTAACACTACACTATAATTAAATAAATTCCCTAAACTAACTACAATTAAAAACAATTATCTAAAGTACAAAAACAAACACTAAATTACAGAAAATAATAAAATAATTACATTTTTTTAAAACGAATTACACATAATCTAATCCCCCTAATAAAATAAAAAAGCCCCCCAAAATAATAAAAAGCCCAACCCTATACTAAATTACAAATAGCCCTTAAAAGGGCCTTTTGCTGGGCATTGCCCCAAAGTAATCAGCTCTATTACCTGTAAAAAAAAGTACAATACCCCCCCAACAGTAAAACCCACCACTCACACACCCAACCCTACTCTAAAACCCACCCAATCCCCCCTTAAAAAACCTAACACTAACCCCTTGAAGATCACCCTACCTTGAGACGTCTTCACCCAACCGGGCCGAAGTCCTCCACAAAGCCGGCAGAAGTGGTCCTCCAGACGGGCAAATTTCTTCATCCAAGCTGGCCAGAAGAGGTCCTCCAGACGGGCAGAAGTCTTCATCCATCCGGCGTGGAGTGGCTCCATCTTCAAGACATCCGACGCGGAGCATCCTCTTCCAATGACATCCGACGACTGAATGAATTGTCCTTTAAATGACATCATCCAAGATGGCATCCCTTGAATTCCAATTGGCTGATAGAATTCTATCAGCCAATCGGAATTAAGGTAGGAAAAATCCTATTGGCTGATGCAATCAGCCAATAGGACTGAAGTTCAATCCTATTGGCTGATCCAATCAGCCAATAGGATTGAGCTCGCATTCTATTGGCTGTTACAATCTTGGATGACGTCACTTAAAGGTACCTTCATTCCGTCATCAGATGTCATTAGAAGAGGATGCTCCGCGTCGGATGTCTTGAAAATGGAGCCACTCCGCGCCGGATGGATGAAGATAGAAGATGCCGCCTGGATGAAGACTTCTGCCCGTCTGGAGGACCTTTTCTGGCCGACTTGGATGAAGACTTCTGCCTGTCTGGAGGACCACTTCTGCCGGCTTTATGGAGGACTTCGGCCCGGTTGGGTGAAGACGTCTCAAGGTAGTGTGATCTTCAAGGGGTTAGTGTTAGTTTTTTTAAAGGGGGGATTGGGTGGGTTTTAGAGTAGGCTTGGGTGTGTGGGTGGTGGGTTTTAATGTTGGTGGGGGGGCATTGTACTTTTTTTTACAGGTAAAAGAGCTGATTACTTTGGGGCAATGCCCCACAAAAGACCCTTTTAAGGGCTATTTGTAATTTAGTATAGGGTAGGGCTTTTTATTATTATGGGGGGGCTTTTTTATTTTATTAGGGGTATTAGATTAGGTGTAATTAGTTTAAAAAAACTTAATGTAATTATTTTATTATTTTCTGTAATTTTGTACTTTAGATAATTTTATTTAATTTTATTTAATTGTAGTTAGTTTAGGTAATTAATTTAATGATAGTGTAGTATTAAGTGTAATTGTAACTTAGGTTAGGATTTATTTTACAGGTAAATTTATATTTATTTTAGCTAAGTAGTTATTAAATAGTTAATAACTATTTAATAACTATTGTACCTAGTTAAAATAAATACAAAGTTGCCTGTAAAATAAAAATAAACCCTAAGCTAGCTACAATGTAACTATTAGTTATATTGTAGCTATCTTAGGGTTTATTTTATATGTAAGCATTTAGTTTTAAATAGGAATAATTTATTTAGATTTAGTTAAATTATATTTAAGTTAGGGGGTGTTAGGGTTAGTGTTAGACTTAGGTTTAGGGGTTAATACATTTAATATAGTGGCGGCGGTGTAGGGGGGGGCAGATTAGGGGTTAATAAATATAATGTAGGTGGCAGCGGTGTAGGGGGGGCAGATTAGGGGTTAATAAATATAATGTAGGTGGCGGTGGGCTCCGGGAGTGGCGGTTTAGGGGTTAAACACTTTATTTAGTTGCGTCGGGTCCGGGAGTGGCAGGATAGGGGTTAATAACTTTATGTAGGTGGTGGCGGTATAGGGGGCAGAAGATTAGGGGTTAATATGTATAATGTAGGTGGCGGTGGGCTCCGGGAGCGGCGGTTTAGGGGTTAATACATTTATTAGAGTTGCGGTGGGCTCCGGGAGCAGCGGTTTAGGGGTTCATACATTTATTAGAGTTGCTGTGGGCTCCGGGAGCGGCGGTTTAGGGGGTAAACAGTATAGTACAGTGTGGGTGTTTAGTGACAGGGTATCAAGAAAGCTGTAAAAAAGCAGAAGAGCAGCGAGATTGATGACTGTTAGTAAATAACAGTCCGCTGCTCATCGCACCGTACTTGGTGCGCGGCTTTTTGACAGCTTTTTTGATAATTTTGGAGAACGTATTCAGGTCCGCGGCAGGGATGTTAGACGATCTTAGGCGAGCGTATTGGTGCCGTCGAATGCAAGAAAGTCGACGGCTTGATAAATAGAGGCCATTGTGTTTGATGACCTTCCTAAAAGCTGTTTATTTTCCCATTCTTTAAAAACCTCCTTCAGTACTGCTGCTTACCCCTCTCCTGTTTTGGGCCTTACATTTGGTAAATTCCTCCCCCTTATGACACATTAATGTACCCCCATAGAATGTTTGGTGAAATTGCAGAGTTTTGAATTAGGTTAAATAATCAGATGGTAGATTTGAATTGTTTTACAGTTATAGGATGTGAATAAAGTGTTTTGTCCAGCCCCCAGGTAAATAGGAAAGATCGGGCTGTGGACCATTGGAAGGTGCTTAATGTCACGCCGTGCCGTTGCTAGGGGCGCGGTGTCCTCTCCATGCTCGTTGCCTAGGGCTGTGTCGGCTCAGTATGCGTGTGGTGCTGACGTCATCGCCGCACGCTCCTGATGTCGGCCGGTCTCTTGGCGCCTTGCCAAGGTTATTTTAACGGGCAGCAAACGACCTGTCACTGTCCAAGTATAGGTGCTACTTCTTGTGCTCCTGGGAGTGACAGATCGTTTGCTGGATTATACTTGTTTCTGAACCCTGCCTGTCTCACTACGCTAACTGGTTAACCCTTAAGCTGCTGGACTGATACTTGTTACTGAACCCTGCCTGTCTCACTACACTAACTGGTTAACCCTAAATCTGCTGGACTGATACTTGTTACTGAACCCTGCCTGTCTCACTACGCTAACTGGTTAACATTAAATCCGCTGGACTGATACTTGTTACTGAACCCTGCCTGTCTCACTACACTAGCTGGTTAACCCCTAATCTGCTGGACTGATACCTTTTTGCCGAAACCTTGCCTGTCTTACTACGCTACCTGGTTAACCCCTACTCTGCTGGACTGATACTACAATGCCCTCTATTTTAAGGGTATTTGGGGCGCTTTTAGAAAATTAACCAGAGATCTAATCTCTGGTTAATCTTCGTAGTGCTAATTGCTAATGCAAGGTCGCTGTAGCAATAACCAGCCACTTGTAATGGCTGGTTTATTATTGCGCTACCTTGCGCAAATTTGCCCGTTTGCGGGAGTGCAATAATTTAGCACTCCACTTGTAATCTAGCCCTATGTGTATTATATGTATGGGTGCACTTAACTAGAGAGCAGATAATTAAGGTGAAACCAACAGTGAGCAAAATAGCTTGTGTCATTTAAGCACAGAAACTGGGAAAAACCTTGGTCATTTAAGGGTTAAAGTCTACTTTAAAAAACACCAGCACCATTGTTTACCCTAGTGCCAGCATCATTTCCACTACTACCATATTTTTTTCTGATTACCTGTATATTTTACATGCCGGACAGATAGCTCTGCATGCTAATGCACTGCGGCTGAGCTCTGTAGCAACCCGAGGGTTGCAGATTCGATCCCCGACGAGGTCCACTCAGCCTTTCGTCCTTCCGAGGTTGATAAAATAAGCAGTGTCTTGAGACCCTTATGGGTGATTAGCCGTGCTTTACAACTACCCAATACATACATACAATTGCAGTTGAATAAGCTCATCTCATACTAAATGGTTGTCACCAGCAGCAGCAGAAGACAGACAATGAAAGAGTAATAGATGATTTATTAGGGAAGAGATAGTTGCTCTGTCCAGGGGAGTTGCACTAGAGGCTTGTGCCTAAGACCATGTTAATGTTGACAAATTGGCCTCTATTTATCAAGCTGTCATCCGCAAATACGCTGGAATTCCGGAGCGTATTTGTGGTGAGCCTGATTCGCCTTAGTTATCAAACCCTACAGACCGGCAAAAGTAGAATTTAGTGACGTAACATACGATCCGCCGGACTCAGTGCGACACAGATCGATGCTTACGTCACTACAGATGTTCTGAATGCAAGTTCGGCACAATCTGACTACTTTTGGAAGTTATCAAATTCCTACCAGGTACGCTCGGCACTTTTCCGGCCCAGCATACCTGGTTTTCAATCCGCCGCCCTGAAGGCGGCAGATACCATAGGAATCAATGAGTCTGAAAGCAGCGAAAGCTTATGTTCGCTGCTGCCCGATATCCCATTGATTTCTATGGGAAATGTCTACACCTAACACACTAACATGTACCCTGAGTCTAAACACCCCTAATTTGCCCCCCCCTACACCGCCGCAACTCTAATAAATGTATTAACCCCTAAACCGCCGCTCCCGGAGCCCACCGCAACTCTAATAAAGTGTTTAACCCCTAATCTGCCTACACCACCGCCACCTACATTATATTTATTAACCCTTAACCTGCCCCCCTACACTGCTGCCACCTACCTACATTTATTAACCTCTAATCTGCCGCCCCCAACGTCGCTGACACTATATTAAATTTATTGACCCATAAACCTAAGTCTAACCCTAACCCTAACACCCCCTAACTTAAATATAATTTAAATAAATATAAATAAAATTACTATCATTAAATAAATTATTCCTATTTAAAACTAAATACTTATATTATATACCTATAAAATAAACCCTAAGATAGCTACAATATAACTAATACTTACATTGTAGCTATCTTAGGATTTATTTTTATTTTACAGGCAACTTTGTATTTATTTTAACTAGGTAGAATAGTTATTTAATAGTTATTAACTATTTAATAACTTCCTAGTTAAAATAAATACAAATATACCTGTAAAATAAAACCTAACCTAAGTTACAATTACACCTAACACTTCACTATAATTAAATAAATTCCCTAAACTAACTACAATTAATTACAATTAAAAAACAATTATCTAAAGTACAAAAACAAACACTAAATTACAGAAAATAATAAAATAATTAAAAACATTTTAAACTAATTACACCTAATCTAATCCCCCTAATAAAATAAAAAAGCCCCCCAAAATAATAAAAAGCCCAACCCTATACTAAATTACAAATAGCCCTTAAAAGGGCCTTTTGCTTGGCATTGCCCCAAAGTAATCAGCTCTATTACCTGTAAAAATAGTACAATACCCCCCAACAGTAAAACCCACCACCCACACACCCAACCCTACTCTAAAACCCACCCAATCCCCCCTTAAAAAACCTAACACTAACCCCTTGAAGATCACCCTACATTGAGACGTCTTCACCCAACCGGGCCGAAGTCATCCACAAAGCAGGCAGAAGTGGTCCTCCAGACGGGCAAATGTCTTCATCCAAGCCGGCCAGAAGAGGTCCTCCAGACGGGCAGAAGTCTTCATCCAGGTGGCATCTCTATCTTCATCCATCTGACGTGGAGTGGCTCCATCTTCAAGACATCCGACGCGGAGCATCCTCTTCCAATGACATCCGACGACTGAATGAATGGTCCTTTAAATGACATCATCCAAGATGGCATCCCTTGAATTCTGATTGGCTGATAGAACTCTATCAGCCAATCGGAATTAAGGTAGGAAAAATCCTATTGGCTAATGCAATCAGCCAATAGGACTGAAGTTCAATCCTATTGGCTGATCCAATCAGCCAATAGGATTGAGCTCGCATTCTATTGGCTGTTACAATCTTGGATGACGTCACTTAAAGGTACCTTCATTCCGTCGTCAGATGTCATTGGAAGAGGATGCTCCGCGTCGGATGTCTTGAAAATGGAGCCACTCCGCGCCGGATGGATGAAGATAGAAGATGCCGCCTGGATGAAGACTTCTGCCTGTCTGGAGGACCTTTTCTGGCCGACTTGGATGAAGACTTCTGCCCGTCTGGAGGACCTCTTCTGCCGGCTTTGTGGAGGACTTCGGCCCGGTTGGGTGAGTAGTGTGATCTTCAAGGTAGTGTGATCTTCAAGGGGTTAGTGTTAGTTTTTTTTAAGGGGGGATTGGGTGGGTTTTAGAGTAGGCTTGGGTGTGTGGGTGGTGGGTTTTAATGTTGGTGGGGGGGCATTGTACTTTTTTTACAGGTAAAAGAGCTGATTAATTTGGGGCAATGCCCCACAAAAGACCCTTTTAAGGGCTATTTGTAATTTAGTATAGGGTAGGGCTTTTTATTATTATGGGGGGCTTTTTTATTTTATTAGGGGTATTAGATTAGGTGTAATTAGTTTAAAAAAAACTTGTAATTATTTTATTATTTTCTGTAATTTTGTACTTTAGATAATTTTATTTAATTTTATTTAATTGTAGTTAGTTTAGGTAATTAATTTAATGATAGTGTAGTATTAAGTGTAATTGTAACTTAGGTTAGGATTTATTTTACAGGTAAAATTGTATTTATTTTAGCTAAGTAGTTATTAAATAGTTAATAACTATTTAATAACTATTGTACCTAGTTAAAATAAATACAAAGTTGCCTGTAAAATAAAAATAAACCCTAAGCTAGCTACAATGTAACTATTTGTTATATTGTAGCTATCTTAGGGTTTATTTTATATGTAAGCATTTAGTTTTAAATAGGAATAATTTATTTAGATTTAGTTAAATTATATTTAAGTTAGGGGGTGTTAGGGTTAGTGTTAGACTTAGGTTTAGGGGTTAATACATTTAATATAGTGGCGGCGGTGTAGGGGAGGGCAGATTAGGGGTTAATAAATATAATGTAGGTGGCAGTGGTGTAGGGGGGCAGATTAGGGGTTAATAAATATAATGTAGGTGGCGGTGGGCTCCGGGAGTGGCAGTTTAGGGGTTAAACACTTTATTTAGTTGCAGCGGGGTCCAGGAGTGGCAGGATAGGGGTTAATAACTTTATGTAGGTGGTGGCGGTATAGGGGGCAGAAGATTAGGGGTTAATATGTATAATGTAGGTGGCAGTGGGCTCCGGGAGCGGCGGTTTAGGGGTTAATACATTTATTAGAGTTGTGGTGGGCTCCGGGAGCAGCGGTTTAGGGGTTAATACATTTATTAGAATTGCGGTGGGCTCCGGGAGCGGCTGTTTTGGGGCTAAACAGTATAGTACAGTGTGGGTGTTTAGTGACAGGGTACCAAGAAAGCTGTAAAAAAGCAGAAGAGCAGCGAGATCGATGACTGTTAGTAAATAACAGTCCGCTGCTCATCGCACAGTACTTGGTGCGCGGCTTTTTGACAGCTTTTTTGATAATTTTGGAGAACGTATTCAGGTCCGCGGCAGCGATGTTAGACGATCTTAGGCGAGCGTATTGGTGCCGTCGAATGCAAGAAAGTCGACGGCTTGATAAATAGAGGCCATTGTGTTTGATGACCTTCCTAAAAGCTGTTTATTTTCCCATTCTTTAAAAACTTTCTTCAGTACTGCTGCTTACCCCTCTCCTGTTTTGGGCCTTACATTTGGTAAATTCCTCAAACTTATGACACATTAATGTACCCCCATAGAATGTTTGGTGAAATTGCAGAGTTTTGAATTAGTTTAAATAATCAGATGATAGATTTGAATTGTTTTACAGTTATAGGATGTGAATAAAGTGTTTTGTCCAGCCCTCGGGTAAATAGGAAAGATCGGGCTGTGGACCATTGGAAGGTGCTTAATGTCACGCCGTGCCGTTGCTAGGGGTGCGGTGTCCTCTCCATGCTCGTTGCCTAGGGCTGTGTCGGCTCAGTATGCGTGTGGTGCTGACGTCATTGCCGCACGCTCCTGATGCCGGCCGGTCTCTTGGCGCCTTGCCAAGGTTAACGGGCAGCAAACGACCTGTCACTGTCCAAGTATAGGTGCTACTTCTTGTGCTCCTGGGAGTGACAGATCGTTTGCTGGATTATACTTGTTTCTGAACCCTGCCTGTCTCACTACGCTAACTGGTTAACCCTTAAGCTGCTGGACTGATACTTGTTACTGAACCCTGCCTGTCTCACTACACTAACTGGTTAACCCTAAATCTGCTGGACTGATACTTGTTACTGAACCCTTCCTGTCTCACTACGCTAACTGGTTAACATTAAATCCGCTGGACTGATACTTGTTACTGAACCCTGCCTGTCTCACTACACTAGCTGGTTAACCCCTAATCTGCTGGACTGATACCTTGTTGCCGAAACCTTGCCTGTCTTACTATGCTACCTGGTTAACCCCTACTCTGCTGGACTGATACCTTGTTGCCGAATCCCTGCCTGTCTTACTACGCTACCTGGTTAACCCCTGAATTGCGGGTCTGCTTTTCTGCTTGCTGTATCCTGTCTGCCTATTTGCCTTGTGCTGTCCTGCCTGTGGTGAGTGCTGCTCTCCTCGTTTTCCTGATATTCTCTGCTCTGGGATATTCCCTATCTTTCCGACTCGACGCCGGGATAACAAGACTACTGGCCGAGTTCGGTCTGATAGAGGAGTATCCCACAAGCCTCACATTATACTTGGGCCATGGAACCGGATGAGGTGGCACGAGCTGTTTATCTTCAAGGACAGATGTTGGGAACCCATACTACACAATTGCAGAATATGGATTCCAAGCTGGAGGCTATCACCGCTCAACTCTCCTTACTAGTCACCTCGAGGAGTACCACTCATGTTGTTGCACCGCCAGTCCCTGCTCCTAGTACTATGGCTTCTCCCTCTGCTTCTGGAAGCATACCCCGGATACCTTTGCCTGACAAGTATGAAGGTACTATGGATTGCAGGGGTTTCCTTAACCAATGCAGGCTGCACTTCCGTAATGATCCCCACACCTTTCAGTCTCCCCAGTCAAGGGTCACCTTTATCATTTCCTTGCTGAAAGACAAGGCCCTAGCCTAGGTCTCTCCTCTTCTGGAACAGGACACTCCACTCCTGCATGATGCTGATGATTTTATCTCTGCTTTTTCTGATGTGTTTGAGGCTTCTGGCCGTACCTCTGCTGCCAAACAAACTTCTTGCCTGCGCACATGTCAACTTTTTTTTCCTATTATATTTCTGAAAAACTATTTTATAAAACTGCTTGGTGTGCTGAAAAATCAAGGTATGATTTGTATGGGTATCTCACAGAAAAAATTGAATGCAATCAGTGTAAACGACTAAAAATGTCTTTAAAACAAGGGCATCAAATGGCTCAGCAGAAAAAAAGGCAATGCGGCCGATTTATCAAGTGTCAGTGGCGGACATGATCTATGATAAAGCAGATCATGTCCACCAGATATTTGATAAATCGACCCCATAGTGCTAAACTGTTCAAAAGGATGGTATAGTTAAATGTATATGACTCGGCCTCAATTACAATAAGTGATTTTTCAACATTAAATAAATAATATATTCTAAAACATAACTCCTACCAGAGAATTTGTTAACTTATATAGCAAGAAGATACTCACAAAGAACACACTTTGGCAGTTCCGGTGACCATTTCCAGCGGAAAGCACAATAACTGTTGGCATCTCCTTGCATTACATAGCCAGAATCACACTGTAATTGGACAGTGTCCCCCCAATCAAAGCCATGGCCAACATCTTCAGGAACATATTCCTTCCCATTCTTAAGAACAATGCGACCATTCTCAATAGCTGGATATGTGCAGTCAAGCCCTAATAAAAGTAATGTGAAAGCTCAAATTAATACAAACTATACTTCTGTAAATATGGCTATGGTACATTAGTAAATATGATGGTGTCCTATTTATTTTATTATTACGGTTGAAGAGAGCCATGTTTAATCCCAATAGAAGGACTCATTGGAGCTACTGTACATTAAAGAATAATGCTGTTTAATGGTAGTTCCAACGCCCTTGGGAGTTTACCAAATTTAAAATGTAAGAATGAATTCTACCTGTATTCAGGGAGATTCAAGCTAAAAAAATAAATACTACACAAAATGCAGGACAAACAGCAGCAGCAGTAGCTCTCTCAATAGCATAATGCTAAATTGCTAATAACATGATATTCATTATTAGGAAGGGAACAGTACAGGTAAAATAGTACAAAGGGTTACAGTAAAATAAACACGTCACTTGCTTAGTAGAGAGACCTATTGCCATTGGAAGAAAAAGCTCTCTAAATTTCAATCAGCTAGATTACGAATTTGGCGTTATGAGTGAAACATCATCTTTATGCTTCATAACGCTGCTTTTTCCCTAACGCCGCTATCACAAGTCTTGTAGGTATAGGTGTTCCGCACACCTTTTTGGCCATCACGCAACGTCAGTACCGCACATTTAAAAAAGTCCTTTTTCAATGGGACTTCCATAGTGCCGGTATTACGAGCTTGCCTGGGAGGCCAAAAAGTGAGCGGTACAATCTATTACCACAAGATCCGTACCGCCATCTAGAGTCAGTAGTTATGAGTGTTACGTTACAAATCTGTAGCATAAAACTCATAACTAAACTGCTGCAAAGTACACTAAACATCCATAAACGATCTATTAACCCCTAAACCGAGGCCCTCCCGCATCGCAAACACTATGATAAATTAATTAACCCCTAATCTGCTGCTCCGAACATTGCCGCCACTTAAAAAATGTATTAACCCATATTCCGCCGCTCCCGGACATCGTCGCCACTATAATAAACCTATTAACCCCTAAACTGCCACCCTCCCGCATCACAAACACTATTTAAAATAAAAAATATTATTAACCCATAATCTGCCATCTGCCCACACCGCCGCTATAATAAACATATTAACCCCTAAACTGCCACCCTCCCGCATCACTACATAAATATATTAACCCCTAAACCTAACCCTAACGTAACCCTAACACCCCCTAACTTAAATATAATTAAAATAAATCTAAATAAAACTTACAATTATTACCTAAATAACCTATTTAAAACTAAATACAAACTTGCCTGTAAAATAAAACCTAAGTTAGCTACAAAATAACCAATAGTTACATTGTAGCTAACTTAGGTTTTATTTTTATTTCACAGTTAAGTTTGTATTTATTTTAACTAGGTAGACTAGTTAGTGAATAGTTATTAACTATTTACTAACTACCTAGTTAAAATAAATACAAAGTTACCTGTAAAATAAAAATAAACCCTGCCTTACACAAAAAACTAACATTACAATAAAATAAAAAAATTAAATTAATCAAATACAATTATCTAAATTACAAAAAAAAACACTAAATTACACAAAATAAAAAATGAAATGATCAAAAATAAAAACGAATTACTCCTAATCTAATAGCCCTATCAAAATAAAAAAGCCCCCCCCCCCCCCAAAAAAAAAAAACCCTAACCTACACTAAACTGCCAATAGTTCTTAAAAGGGCCTTTTGCGGGGCATTGCCCCAAAGAAATCAGCTCTTTTACCTGTAAAAAAACAAACAAACAACCCCCCAACAGTAAAACCTACCGCCCACCTAACCAAACCCCCCAAATAAAATTCTATCTAAATAAACCTAAGCTAACCATTGCCCTGAAATCGGCATTTGGATGGGCATTGCCCTTAAAAGGGCATTTAGTTCTTTTACGGTGCCCAAACCCTACTCTAAAAATAAAACCCACCCAATAAACCCTTAAAAAAACCTAACACTAACCCCCTACGATCCACTTACAGTTTTCGAAGACCAGACATCCATCCTCATCCAGGCGGCAGAAGTCTTCATCCAAGCAGGCAGAAGTCCTCATCGAAGCCGGCAGAAGTCTTCATCCAGACAGCATCTTCTATCTTCATCCATCCGGCGCGGAGCGAGTCCACCTTTAAGACATCTGGCGTGGAGCATCCTCTTCTTACGATCGCCGCTGGAAAATGAAGTTCCCTTTAAATGACGTCATCCAAGATGGCATCCCTTACATTTCGATTGGCTGATAGAATTCTATCAGTCAATAGGAATTAAAGGTGAAAAAATCCTATTGGCTGTTGCAATCAGCCAATAGGATTAAGCTTTCATCCTATTGGCTGATCCAATCAGCCAATAGGATTGAGCTTGCATTCTATTGGCTGATTGGTATAGCCAATAGAATGCGAGCTCAATCCTCACACCCTCTGCTGGAACACAGTCAAACTTGTGTGTGATCAGAGGGTGTGACAGGAGTAGATCACACTGATAAATAATGCATACGATCCTTCCTTGCTAAACAACGACCACTAAGCTAAGCTGATTACCAGGAGCAAAGGAAATGAAAAACAGAACTCTTCTGCATAAACTTCACAGCGTGCCGTGAGAGCTTCCTCCTCCCTCTCCCCCTCCCAGAGCATGTCAGTAATTGACAATAATAACAATGCCTGAATCCCTCTGCTTAGAGCATAAAACTTGTGGGGAGTTTGAAAAAAATAAAACTGTGGGGGGGGGGGAGTTAAAAACAGAAGTACTGTACTTAGCATTTTATTTAAATCCTGCTGCATAATGTCTATTATATACGTAGACTGGGAAATAAAATCTATTTACACCCTGACTGAGAAATAAATATGTGTCTTCAGACACTGCAGCTCACACGCTGCAGGCAAATGTTATTCCTCTAAGTACTGTATGTAACAATCAATATGCTGTGTCATGTGAATACTGTGCCCCTGTAACGCATGCTACAATATGGCAGCTTACATAGGAAATCAAGCACTGGCTCAACACTGTATTTCAAAACAATCCCTTTCAAAAGTTTGGGGTAAGAGGAACAGATAAAAAAAAAACAGCAGTGAATATTTTATTTTTATTTCTAAGAAAAAGTAGGTTTCAGCAATTTTTATCAGGTGTTTAATGTCCCTTTAATGTTCACATTGTACTGTACGGATATACTTCTAATATAGTGGTTGCATTGTACAAAATGTGTTTAATATTAATAACATGTTTTGTACAGTACAACCTGCAAAATGAATAGGAAACATGTATAGTGCAGTGTAACCTTACTTTAACTCCTTACGGACCAGGAATTTCAGACATAAACTTAATCAAAAGACCAAAACATTTTTAGCATTTTTGCTATCACTACATTTAAACAGAAAGAGAGCCTTGTTTTTTTTTTATTTACCTATTAAAACTATATATTTACGTTTTTAGTAGACAACCCGAGGTATTGATCTAGGCCATTTTTGGTATATTTTATGCCACCATTTCACCACCAAATGCTATCAAATTAAAAAATTTTTTTACATTTTTCACAAACTTTGGGTTCTCACTGAAATTATTTACATATCTCGTATGCAGTCATAACACAAATGGTTGTAAAAGCTTCTCTGGGATCCCCTTTGTTTAGAAATAGCAGACATCCATGGCTTTGCCATTGCTGTTTGGTATTTAGATGACTGCTAATTGCAGCTACACACCACACTTCTGAAATTTCAGGCAGTGAATGAAATTAATCAGGTAGCTTGTAAGGTTTAGTTTAGCTGTAGTGTAGAGATGACCCTCCCATCTGATACCTCCCACCCACTGATCCCTACCTGATCCAATCTTAACAAAAAAAAAAAAAAATATGCAGTGTAGGATTCCTCCCTTACCCTCCCACCCTTTTGATCCCCCCAAACAGCTCTCTAACTCTTCCCCCTCTAACTAGTATATGCCATCTTAGGTACTGGGAGCTGCCTGCCACTACCCAGTTCATATAAATGTCTACCTTTTTTATTTATTTATTTTATACCTCAGATATATATATATATATATATATATATATATATATATATATATATAAACATTTATGTGAAGAACACAATGTGAAATATTCATATTTCATGTTGGGTTAGCACACTTGTTTAAATGCTTCATTGAAGTTTATGGGGGAATACATTAACATGTTCAAGATATTCTAAGTTTCTACTTTATGCGTGCATTGGGTTAGGGCTCGTGTGTAAACTTTTTACTTTCAACTTGTAATACACGTGCTACCCGACGCGGTCAAAAAGCCTCCGTCTAGCAAAGTTAATGGACAAGTGGGAGCGCTGATTTGAGCTAACGATGAGAATAACATTTTTGATTAGGAGTCCTAATGGAGACTAAGGGGTCCATGTACTAAGCAGTCAGCGAGCTGCCCACAAATATTTTTTAGTCAAAACTCACACACGGATATGTACAAAGCCGTCAACTATGTTCACACCTGCATTTTTAAACTTGCGAGCGTACTTATCTGCCAAACCTCGCTACCACTCAATTTTTCAATGTAAATAGACAGATTTGACCACCAACTCGCAATAAAGTAATGTATTAAAAATCTATTTATCCCATGCATTCCTATTGGCTGATTTGATTCTTGAAATTCAAATCAGCCAATAGGATGAGAGCTACTGAAATCCTATTAGCATTTCAAAACAGCCAATAGGATGAGAGCTAATGAAATTCTATTGGCTATTCAAATCAGCCAATAGGATTTCAGTAGCTCTCTGCAAGGGATGCCATTTTGAAAAGGCTCCCTTGCATTAAAGACCCAGTTTACGGCAGTGACCATATGAAGAGGACGCTCCCGCCAGTTATCTTCAAGGATGGATCCGCTCCGCACTGCCGGGATGAAGATAGAAGACGCAACCGGGATGAAGATAGAAGATGCTGCCTGGATGAAGACTTCTCACCACCTGGATGAGGATGGATGTCCGGACTTCAGAAACTGAGTGGATCTTCAAGGGTTAGTGTTAGTTTTTTTTTTTACTTTTTTGGGGTGTTTTTTTTTTAGATTAGGGTTTGGGCTTTTTTAAAAGAGCTGAATGCCCTTTTCAGGGCAATGGGTAGCTTAGATTTTTGTTGAGTTAGGTTTTTATTTTGGGGCGTTGGTTGGGTGGTGGGTTTTACTGTTGGGGGTCTTTGTATTTTTTTTCAAGGTAGGAGCTGATTATTTATTTAGGAGAATGCCCTACAAAAGGCCCTTTTAATGGCTATTGGTAGTTTATTGTAGGCTAGGGTTTTTTTTTATTTTTATAGGGCTATTAGATTAGGTGTAATTGTCTTTATGTTTGATAATTTCATTTGTTATTTTTCGTTATTTAGTACTTTTTATTTTTTGTAATTTTAGACTGAAAGTAAAGTTTCCTCTATTGCTAACTGTACTAACATTATGAAGCCGAATTATGAAAGGTCTTGCGGACCTGATCCGACAGTCCGGATCAGGTCCGCAAGACCTCGCTGAATGCGGAGAGCAATACGCTCTCCGCATTCAGCATTTCACCAGCAGCTCACAAGAGCTGCTGGTGCAACGCCGCCCCCTGCTGACTCGCGGCCAATAGGCTGCCACCAGGGAGGTGTCAATCAACCCGATAGTATTCGATCAGGTTGAATTGCAGCGATTCCTGTCCGCCTGCTCAGAGCAGGCGGACAGGGTTATGGATCAGCGGTCTTTAGACCGCAGCTCCATAACTTGTGTTTCTGGCGAGTCTGAAGACTCGCCAGAAACACGGCCCTTCAAGCTTCAAGCTCCATACGGAGCTTGATAAATGGGCCTCATTATGTTCTAAATCAATAGGACTTTCATTCATTAATTTTTTGTTACTTGTGTGAAAATCAAGTTTTACCTGAAATAAAAGCAGAATTTTACAGACGATAAATTCAACCTTTTTTTTGTGTGCATATTACGTCCTGATCCCATTTCTTTTTAGGCCAACTGAAATTCTGACCGCTAGGAGGCCGTGAAGCGACGTCATCGGCCTATTGTGGGATCTGTGCATGCGATAAATCTAAAATCTCTAGTGTTATGTTAAATGTGCGTGCCCGATTCGCACATGCGCATAACATTTGAGACTGACTGAGCAGAAACGTCATCTGCTTTGAGTCAGTATTCGATACATTGAAGCGCATCGCATTGCTCACGGATTACTATGTAAGTGCCTCGGTCTGTTTCAAGGGCAAACAAAAATACTTATTGAAATGAATACGAACAATTCATTATTATTATTTTTAAAACAGATGATTTTTCCTAAAATGTGTGCTTTATTTTGCAATGCAAATAAACGTTTTTGCAATGCAAATAAACAAATAATAATGCATGATTTTATTTAAAATGCAAACACAAATACAAACTATAAATTATATATTTATCGATATTATACATGTAAATAATACCATAATTATGAATATCAATAATTATTTTAGTATTATGAACCAATTTTTTTTTTAATATTATGCAAAACAGTTATATAAATATTAGGTACATCGAATCATTGCATTGAAGAATAAGCAGAACGATCTCAGAATTTTTTTTAAATCTATTGTAAAAGCACATTAAATATATTAATTATACATATTTTAAATAATAAAGATTGTGTTTATACTTCTGAAATAAAGAAATACTTACAATCGGAATATAGCTATGATATTTCAAGACGTATCGCGGAGGTCAGAAACGCTGCTGCTCTCGTTCTCAAATCGCATAGTAATGAATGAATACAATATTGTTATTCATTCAGTACTATGTTGTGAACTAGATAGACGCATGCGCTTTGGAGACTGGTTGAAACGATCGCCATTCCGCACTTCAGGGGTTGATTGATGTCTATGGGGAAAGCGTGCACAAGCACGTATTCTCAGCCCTTGGATTTTGTGCGGTATGGAGCTTATTGCCACCATATCGCATGCACAAAGAGGCATTTCAGAAACTTGTAATGGCAGCGACATGGAGGGTGAAATAACGCAACTTTTGTTGCATTCGTTTCGCACCCTCTATAGCACAAAACTCGTAACCTAGGCGAGTGTTTTTTACTATAAGCTTTTTATTATTATTTTAAACTCACTCCCTGCCCCACCTTCACCTGAAGAAAAGAAAACTCCTGAAAAAAAAAAAATGTAAAATCTACTAGTAATCTTACAGTCCCATCTCCCATTGGCATTTTATTTTATTTTTTGCCAAAAAAACTGATGGGGTGCTGCCCCTATGGAGGAGCCTCCACTGTTTATAAATACTTAAAACGTATTTTACTATGTGTAGAACATTGGAATTGGAAATATTTACTGTAAATACACAGTATAACTTTTTCTTAAATATGAATATTGCATAAATATCCTTTTACATGTTTTCATCTACTTTACTAAAAAGGGCTCCAATGTACTTATATATACGGTCAAGGCCAAAAATATTGGCACCCCTGAATTTCTGTCAGATAATGCACCACTTTGCCCAGAAAATTGTTGCATTTACAAATGTTTAGGCATTCTCATGTTTATTTCTTTTGTTTAACCATCAATCACTTCCTTGTAACCATCAATTCCAGTAACCTCTTTATTGGAATTTTGGACCACTCTTCTTTCGCCGACTGCTCCAGGTCTCTCAATTTGGAAGGGCTCCTTTTCCCATCTGCTGTTTTGAGATCTCTCCACAGGTGCTCTATGGGATTGAGATCTGGACTCATTGCTGGCCAGTTCAGTACTCTCCAGCGCTTTGTCTTAAACCATTTATGGGTGCTTTTTGACATGTGCTTTGGGCCATTGTCCTGCTTTAAGACCCATGACCTCTGAAGGAGACCCATCTTTCTGACACTGGGCCCTACATTGCAACCACAGAGTTATTTGGTAGTCTTCAGATTTCATTATGCCATGCACACAGTCAAGACATCCATTGCCTGAAGCAGCAAAGCAACCCCAAAAACATCAGTGAACCTCCATGTTTAATTCTAGGGATTGTATTCTTTTCCTTAAAAGCCTCATTTATTTTTATGAAAACAGTAGAATGATGGGCTTTACCAAAAAGCTGTAATTGTGTTTCCTCTGTCCACAGCACATTCTCCCAAAAGGATTTTGGCTTCCTCAGGTATGTTTTGGCAAACTCTAATCTGGCTTTTTTGTTTCTGTGTCATTAGTGGGGTCCTCCTGGGTCTCCTACCATAGCATCCCTTTTCATTCAGATGACGATGTACAGTGCAAGCTGACACATTTGTACCCCGTGCCTGAAGGTCAGCTTGAATTTGTCTGGAAGTTGATTGAGGTTCTTTATCCACCATTTGAACAATCCTTTGTTGCAATCTTTGATCAATTTTTCTCTTTCATCCACGTCCAGGGAGATTAGCTACAGTGCCATGGGCTGTAAAACTTCTTGAAAATGTTGCACACAGTGGACACAGGAACATTAAGATCTCTGGAGGTTGACTTGTAACCATGAGATTGTCCATGCTTTCCCACAACTGTTGTTCTCAAATCCTCAGACAATTCTTTGCTGCTCTTTCTCTTCTCCATGCTGAGTGTGGCAAAGAGACAGACAACAGAAAGGTTGAGTCAATTTTTCACCATTTTAACTGGTTGCCAGTGTGTTTTCTATATTGTCAGCACCTGTTAATTGATACAGGTGACTTTAATTACAAATTACAGGGACATCACAAACCTGAAATGCAATTATTTCTTACAATTTGAGAAGGTGACAATAATTTTGTCCAGTCCATTTTTTGAGATTTGCATGGAATAAGTCAGATATGTTTTTTCTCCCCACTTTTTTTGTGTCATACCAATACAAACAAAATAAAAATAAACATGAGAATGCCAAAATATTTGTAATTGCAACAATTTTCTGGGAGAAGTGGTGCATTATCTGACAGAAATGCTGGGGTGCCAATATTTTTGGCCATGACTGTAGGTTTATATATGTATACATATGAATTTATGTGATTCTATGTGTATATATGTCTGTAAATACATATATACACATATAAATACATCTGTACACATATATAGACATTTATATATACAGTACATACATATACATATAACAAACAAAAGACAATGGCCTCTATTTATCAAAGTCTGGCGGACCTGATCCGACAGTGCGGATCAGGTCCGCCAGACCTCGCTGAATACGGAGAGCAATACGCTCTCCGTATTCAGCATTGCACCAGCAGCTCACAAGAGCTGCTGGTGCAACGCCGCCCCTTTGGTCGCCAGCAGGGGGTATCAATCAACTCGATCGTACTCGATCGGGTTGAATTGTGGCGATGTCTGTCTGCCTGCTCAGAGCAGGCAGACAGGTTATGGAGCAGCGGTCTTTAGACTCGCCAGAAACACGGGCCATCAAGCTCCTTTCGTGCAAAAAGGATATGTCCAAAAAAGTAAATTGGAGACTAAATCCCAACTCCAAATGTGCATAAGTGATCCCAGGGATTACTTCTCAGTGGAAATGAATGCTGCAGTCGAACTCTAAGGTTTAACCTCAAATAAAACAGAACAATGCTGCCGATGGTAAAGTCCTGTGAGACTACAGGGTTAATTCACATGTAAGTTGTATACTCACATACTGCAGAGCTTTACATCAAGTTCTAGATATAAAAGGAGCAATGGGAGACTCCAGCAGGAGCAGATAGAAGTGAACTCAGATGAATGTTAAAACAATTTATTAAAACATTTGTTAAAATCACAGGGGTTTACATTATTACATTAAAAAAAGTTTATATCCGGGATCAAACTTATGACCCCAAAACCACATTCAACTAAAATTTGAAACATGATGTTTTAGTCCACTGATCTAATTGTAAGCTAGAAATCAAAGAATAAATTATGGCTTTTAATATAAGAAGCAGGAATTATTACTTTTAATAAAGGGTCAATATCAGGAATTTAACTTATGACCCCAACACCACATTTAACTAACATATTAACTGTGATGTTTTAGTCCACTAATCTAATTCTAAAATGGAATGTAAAGAAGGAATTTTAGTACTAGTTTTAAAAAAAGTTAAAGGGACATAATACAAATATGCTAAATCACTTGAAACTGATGCAGTATGACTGTAAAAAGCTGACAGGAAAATATCACTTGAGCATCTCTATGTAAAAAAAGAAGATATTTTACCTCACAATTTCCTCAGCTCACCAGAGTAAGCTCTGTATAAAAAAAATGTTTAGCTGCAGTCCAGCTGCAGGAGGTAAAAAAAAAAATTAAAAATGAAGAAATGAACAGCAGTCAATCAGCAGTGCTCTTTTACTGTGATCTCATAAGATTTCACATAACTGTCATGAGATTTCATAGTAAACATCCTTAAACTGAATAGGGAAATGATCTGAGTGTGCATGAAGCTCACTCCCTTGCCTGATTTGCTGCTTAAAGTCCTTTGCAATGTGGTTTGAATACTTAGGATATTTTGAGGTAAGATATCTTTCTTTTTTACATAGAGATGTTCAGGTGATATTTTCTAGTCAGCTTTTTACAGCTATGCTGCATCACTTTCAAGTGTTTCAACATTTAGTTATCATGGTCCTTTAATCGACTTCTTTAAAAATTCTATATAAATTAGACATAGCATTTTAACTTAAAGTTCCTAATAGAATCATAGAATTTGTAGTATAAGAATAGTCCAGTAGACTATTGTGATGATTATTTTACTACTATTAAAGACTTGAGGTCATGAGTTCGACTCCCCTCAAACCCATTTTTTATGGTAAATAATCTTTTATGGTATAAGATATGTAACTATAACAATTTGTGAATATTCTGATGTAAATATTTCAGATGAAAGATAACAATTATATTGTATATATTGTGGTATTTTAATGAACTATAAAGGAAAGTTTCCTTACAACATATTTTCAAAAGACATTACCAAAACGGACTTAATGAACAATAGAAAACCCACCAGATGTTAACTATTAAGAATGACCAATAAGAAGTAAACAGATGAGTATAAGAAGACCCAATTAACAGCACAAGGACATCCTTGAAAAAGCCAAGCGACTATTTGGTGAAATGATCATTGGATTTGAGCGTGTGATGTCACGTTGTGGGCGGAGACCAACCTTCTGCACGGCAAATTGCTCATTTAGGTTTATTTATATTTAACTGGGTTACTTATTTGATACCACAACCCATTAAAATGGATTCAGCTTTCAGGGGAATCAGGTCTCCTTATTGTATTACTTTCTATACACACACAGGCTTCTTTATCTGATTTCTGTCTGTATACAAAGCCTAATATTTAGAGAACAACTGAAAATGAACATGATTTGTATTACTTATCTGGAAGTGTAAGTTCTTCAGCTGGTTATGTTTATATAGCTCTTTTTTAAATAGCCAATAGTTAAAAGTATTGCTATTTTCAGTATAGGTGGGAATACCATAGGTAAAAACAGCTATTTAAAATGCCAAAAGAAAAGGTAAAGGATGTATTTGTAAAACAATTTAATACACTCCAGCAGGTACACTGGTCACTAGGAACAAATTAAAAGGGTAGAACATTTTACAGCACACTGTCCTTTAAATTAAAAAAAAAAAAGATAAAAAAAATATTTAATGTTATCATTAGTGACTAAAAAAAACAGTGGCATCATGACGTATTAAGTGTAGCTCTGTTAGGCACAAGGTGAATAAAATACTAAATAAATAGCTACGCAAACCACAAAATTATTCTAATTTAATTATCAGAAACTGATGAAAAATATAGAAGCAGACCTAAATAAATGGCCCAAACATTATATATGGTGGTGAGGCAGAGTACAAGCAGTTAAAATTAATTTCTTACCCAGAGTTATATATGTAATGCAGGATGCCCCAATCTCGCTATCCCCTTCATTTATTAAAAAATTACAAGATAGTATAAACTTTTACATATGGAGACCACATAAACCTACAAATAGCAAAGACAACTATATACCGATCACTTGATCAAGGGGGATTAGACGTACCAAATATGGCATTATATTATCAAGCAGTCACAATACAGAGAATACTAGAATGGCATACCAGAGCCAAATCAAAAGCATGGGTATCCCTTGATTCACAGCTCTTAAAGACACCACAGGTAGGAGTACTATGCTGGATACTCCAAAAATATAGACAACCAATTATACAAAAAATAACGCTATTGCGATGAGTTTTCCAGAATTGGGATAAATTACTCTATTGCTACACAGGATTGTCATCTATAAAATCCCCGCTATCCCTGAACTCCTAAACGCAGAATTCAAAAAAGGGCTAGAAATAGGAAACAGTGGAAGAGGTGAAGTAGGCATCTCGGTCCCATTCACTTACACAAAATAATAAACTGAAACCAAGAGCTGACTTGCAAGAAGTCACGGGCGGGATTTTTACAAACTGGTTAAAGTATGCTCAATTAACACATCTCCTACACACCTCCCCATTTAGGGACAACCTCCCAAGAGACCCCACTGATTTTGAAAGACTTTGTCTAATGACCACACCATTCAGAGGCACACTAGCTATAGCGAGAAAATTACTAAGTAAACTAAAGAACACTTTACTACCTACATATATTAATAGGTGGAATCAGGCACTATCACTGAATATAGAACCTAAACAATGGACACAAATGTTCTATCGCACACATAAAGCATCCAGGTCAGTAAGTATTTTAGAGCTAAATTTCAAAATATTAACAAGATGGTACCTCACACCACACAGACTGAAATCCATATATCCACAATCCCATGGCCTATGCTGGTGGGATCGTGGAGAAGCGGATACTATGACTCATATCTGGTGGACATGCAAAGAATTAAATTTAATATGGAAAGAAGTGGAGTCACTAGGAGTTTATTTATTTGGCAATAGTTATACTTTGACTGCATTATTTAACCAGAAACCAATTCTGTAAAATCAGACTAGTGGTCTTTCAGATAGCAATTAATAGCACCAAATCTATTATAGCAAGAGTGTGGGAAATTACTATGTGACCCACGAGACAGATGTGGCTTTCTAGAAAAGATTATTTATTTGCACTAGAAATACGGGTTCTATAAAAAACATAAATTAGAATTCTACCGTAATATGGAATTTTACTGGGACCAATTCAAAGCATCCCTTGACTCCACCTGATAGAGAAAGCAATGATATTTGAAACCTGGATATAGACACAATACGCAAAATAAATAGGAGGCCCTCCACCCATTTCCCTCCCCCTCATTCCCCCACCTTCCTCTCTACATACTACTCTCCCCCGCCACCATACCCTTCATAAAAGAGAAGAAAAGAAGACCATATTGGACTATTATATATATTTGAGGACATTATGTTTTAATAATGTTGAAAGATTGACCTAAATGATCACTATGTTCTTTTTCATAAGGATGGATTATACTTCAGAAAATGCTTTATAATGAATTGTATCCTTGTGAAGATAAACCCGAATATAAAAAAAAAATACTGTACAAAGGCTTATTAGGTACACCTTGCTAGTACAGGGTGGGACCCCCTTTTGCCTTCAGAACTGCCTTAGTTCTTCATGGCATAGATTCATCAAGGTGTTGGAATCATTCCTCAGAGATTTTGGTCCATATTAATATATGATAGCATCACGCAGTTGCTGCAGAATTGTCAGCTGCACATTCATGATGCGAAAATCCTGTTCGACCACATCCCAAAGGTGCTCTATTGGATTGAGATCTGGTGACTGTGGAGGCCATTGGAGTACAGTGAACTCAATAAGGCCTATTTATCATAGGTCTTGCGGACCTGATCCAACAGTGTGGATCAGGTCCACAAGACCACGCTGAATGCGGAGAGCAATATGATCTCCGTATTCAGCATTTTACCAGCATCTCACAAGAGCTGCTGGTGCAACGCCGCCCCTGCAGACTTGTGTCAATCAACCCGATCGTACTCAATCAGGTTGAATTCCGGCGATTCCTGTCCGCCTCATGAGAGCAGGCGGACAGGGTTATGGAGCAGCGGTCGAAACACGGGCCCATAAGCATCTTACGGAGCTTGATAAATGGGCCCCAATGTCATGTTCAAGAAACCAGTTTGAGATTATTTGAGCTTTGTGACATGGCGCATTATCCTGCTGGAGGTTGCCATCAGAAGATGGGTACACTGTAGTCATAAAGGAATGGACATGGTCAGCAACAATAGGTAGGCCGTGGTGTTTAAATAATGCTCAATTGGTACTAAGGGGCCCAAAGTGTGCCAAGAAAATTTCCCCCACACCATTTCACCAACACCACCAGCCTGAATCGTTGACACAAGGCAGGGTGGATCCATGCTTTCATGTTGTTTACGCCAAATTCTGACCCTACCATCTGAATGTCACAGCTGAAATCAAGACTCATCAGACCAGGCAACATTTTTCCAGTCTTCTATTGTCCAATTTTGGTGAGCCTGTGTGAATTGTAGCCTCGGTTTCATGTTCTTAGCTGACAGGAGTGCCACCCATTGTAGTCTTCTGCTGCTTTAGCCCATCTGCTTCAGGGTTCGACGGGTTGTGCATTCAGAGATGGTATTCTGCATACCTTGGATGTAACGAGTGGTTATTTGAGTTACTGTTGCCTTTCTATCATCTCAAACTAGTCTGCCCATTCTACTCTGACCTCTGACATCAACAAGGCATTTTTGTCCACACAACTGCCGCTCACTGGATATTTATTTTTTTCAGACCATTCTCTGTAAACCCTAGAGATGGTTGTGCATGGAAAATCCTAGTAGATCAGCAGTTTTTTAAATACTCAGACCGGCCCGTCTGGCATCAACAACCATGCCATGTTCAAAGTCACTTAAATCCCCTTTCTTCCCTATTCTGATGCTCAGTTTGAACTTCAGCAAGTCATCTTCACCACGTCTAGATGCCTAAATGCATTGAGTTGCTGCCACGTGATTGGCTGATTAGCAATTTGTGTTACCATGCAATTGAACAGGTGTAGCTAATAAAGTGGCCGGTGAGTGTGTATGTGTGTATATATATATATATATATATATATATATATATAAAGCAGATCAATAGCACCCTGGCAGCTGTAGGACGGTGGTGAGAGTGCATATACCAACCCTTTTATATGTGTGTGTGTGTGTGTGTGTATTCATTTTTTAAATAGAATTATTCTGCTCTACTTTATAACCTGACCTGTAAATTGTAAGCTCTTCCGAGCAAGACTCTTCTCTTCCTGAATTAATTTATGTTTAGTCTATGTTGTTTATGTATCTGATCATAAAATTACTCTTGTATCTAGCATTAAATAATTTGACAGTTATTTACAAAAAATAATTCTACTAGTTTTTTAACCAAAAGTTATTTTACAAGCATGTCTAGTAACACAGTATAACCCATAATATTATATACATACATATCTAACATCAGTGATTATTGCCAGTGGTTTAAAAAATACTTTAAGCAAGTAATTTTATATATCTCTACCAATCTGTAGCTTCATAAAATGACAGTAGATGCAGAACGTTAATTCAGGACAATTCCAGCTTCTAAATATGTTTAGACCTAGGACACTATATGCTAAGCTCTTACTAGTACAGGCACACCTCGTTTTATTGCGCTTTGCTTTAATGCGCTTTGCAGATTTTGCTCTTTTTTACAAATTGAAGGTTTTGTGGCAACCTCTGGGTCAAGTCTATTAGCTCAATTTTTCCAAAACATATACATAAATACACATATATACACACCACCAGCAAAAAGATTATGACTCACTGAAGGCTCAGATGATGGTTTGCATTTTTTGCAATACATTTTTTTAAAGTAAAGTTTGTACATGTTAAACAATATTTGGTGGGAATTCAATTGTGTGTTTAATACCCTGTTCAAAGGGACAGAAAACCCCAACATTTTCTTTCATGATTTGGATAGAACATACAATTTTACAGAACTTTACAATTTACTTCTATTATCAAATTTGCTTCATTCTCTTGTTATCCTTTGCTGAAGGAACAACATTGCACTACTGGCAGCTGGCTGAACACATCTAGTTAGCCAATCACAAGAGACAAATGTGTGCAGACACCAATCAGAAGCTAGCTAAGTGTGTATTGTTTTTTTAATAAGGGATACCAAGAGAATGAAGCACATTTGAAAATAGAAGTGTCTTAAAATGACATGCTCTATCTGACTTCTGCAAGTTTAATTTTAACTTTCCTATCCTTTTAAGTTTAGAAGAAATGTTTACTTCCAATACATTTTTCCAAACTGGAATGTATTTCTTGAGTAAAATACGGGGTATGTACTACCAAATTGTTGAATCAAAACTAGGGTTGCACCGATACCATTTTTTTAAGACCGAGTACAAGTACTTGTTTTCAAATACTCGCCGATACCAATTACCGATACTTTTTTTAATGTCATGTGACAGTTTACCAAGCACAATACAGACTAATTATTTAAGATTCCTTCTTTATAATTATGAAGGACTGTAGCTCAAAAGACATTATGACATAATAAAACAGGCTTTATTTGTCACAAAGTTAACAGAACATGTTTAGAAATACAAATATTACAATAAAATATATTAACAACAACAATAAATAACAAATATAAAATTACAACCAATTAAAAGTGCCATACAGTAAAAAATAGAACAGAATACTGTTTAATCATGGTGAACAACACTATGGGCTAGATTACATTTGACTGGTAAGCTTTACCAATGCTCTCATTACACGTCCTACTCCACTAAAGGCTATGGAGTTGGAAATGTGAACAGAGCATTGGTAAAGCTTACCAATCAAATGTAATCTAAATCTAGTCCTATAATTGCAGGATGAGTGTTCATTGGGATTAACTTAATTTTTCCTATGAGTACTCTTCCTGCAATTATATAAGCTAAGATGTTCCTCAGAGTACAGTATGTTTTGAACATAATTGTGCAAGATGAGAACTAGCAGTATAAAAGGCAATCTAGCAATTAGAATAATTTTTCAAAAGTTAGTGGCAAGTTCTTTTTAAGGAACAGAACAGAAGCATCTCTGCATGTTCAGCTATAAGTCTGTTTTTGCTATCAGTAAGGAGGTTCAACTTTCCACACTACTGCATGGGGCAGAAAGATATTTTTGGGCCATTTTAGCCAGAGCTGGAAATCTCAGTTTATTAACTGCCCAGTACTTCAGGGGTTTGTCTGAACGCAGTAGAGTGATCTCTCCTACAATAATACAAATAAGAGCAATTTGTATTGGCAGAACAGTAGTAAACAATTTTTAGTTTAGTCTCCACTACAGCTTTAAATGAAATGGGAACATGCAGTTTGAAAAAAACACCACAAGATAGCATATGGGTAGTAAGTGGAGGTATCGGTTTAAGTATCGGTGCATTTGCACGAGTACAAGTACTCATGCAAGTACTTGGTATCGGTACCGATACCGATACTAGTATCGGTATCGGTGCAACCCTAATCAAAACAGATGATTTCATAGTACCATATTAATTATAGGGAAATAAGATGCATACAACAAAAGATGAAAAATACACAGAAACAAACTTGAAACAAAAAAAGAAAGGGCGCCTCCTAGTGTAGCCAATTTTTGTAAGTAGATAATATATATTCGCAGATTTTGTACTCACATGTAGTGAAGGCAACGATAATGCCTAGGTAGAGGGTCTGGAAACTTATCAGTGTCCCAGTTGACTGTGCACCATGAGAAGGGCTGCTCCTCTTGAATGGAAAAGATCTGGAAAACTGGAAAAATATACAGAGGGCGACTCCTAGTGCAAATCAGTTGATACAGTTGTAAGCCCCAAATGATCCCTTTAGAGAGATACTCACATATTATGGAGCACACTATAGTGCTAATGAGGCAAGCTGGGTATATTATGGTGGCCCAGCGCACATAACACTCTGGCAAGCAGTGGATCAATGTAGTAAATAAAAGATAGGAGACTCCAGAAGTATATCAAAAATGAGTTTTATAAATATAAATAAATGAACATAAAAACAATCAGTAAAACACGCTACGCGTTTCTCAGAGCTCACCACTCTGTTTCCTCAGGCAAGTTCTTGCCTGAGGAAACAGAGTGGTGAGCTCTGAGAAACGCGTAGCGTGTTTTACTGATTGTTTTTATGTTCATTTATTTATATTTATAAAACTCATTTTTGATATACTTCTGGAGTCTCCTATCTTTTATTTACTACATTGATCCACTGCTTGCCAGAGTGTTATGTGCGCTGGGCCACCATAATATACCCAGCTTGCCTCATTAGCACTATAGTGTGCTCCATAATATGTGAGTATCTCTCTAAAGGGATCATTTGGGGCTTACAACTGTATCAACAGAAACAAACTTGCAACAGTAAAAGTTAAATAATAATAAAAAGGTTTGTTTCTTTAAAAAAAAAAAAAAATTCTATTTTTTTTTGTTAGTTGCAAGAACATTATACAAGTGTATGTTTGGTGACCTAACCCAGTCAAAGTCAATCCAATGTTATAATCATGATAAACATCTTAACATATGTGACTTAGATAAATATAATATCACTTACAACCCTGGCAGATAGGAATTCTGGGATACCACTGTAAGTCATATCCACAAATTATTGTATTATCTCCTTTCAAACTGTATCCAGTATTGCATGCAACTTTCACTTGGTCCATTACTTTATACCCGCTTTCTAAACCATTCTGGAAGCATGACGCTGTTCCCTGTTTGATTTCTCCATTAAATATTTTAGGATTAAGACAACTGACCCCTAAAACAAAAAAACAAAAAAAACAAGTTTTCCTTGTAAAGTTTCTGATATTATGTAATACTATTATATAATATATGCTACTTTATAATAAAGTTTTCTTATTTTCCAGAACAAAATTATAGCATAAGCAAAATCCGAATACCAAAAATAAATACAAATATAGAATTAATGAGAAAAATCTGTATGCTGAAAATACTAACTTTTAAATTATTGTGCATGCTCAGTTTAACGATTATATTATCAAATTATAGAATACAATTTATTATTATTTTTTTAAATCAATATTTTCTTACCACCTACATTTATGCAGCTATATCAAAATCCTGGAGGAATGTTTAGTGACAGTGTGTACTTGTGTGTTATAGTGATGACAATGCAGACCATCTAAACCAAGGGTGTCAAACTAATTACTTATAAAGGGCCAAATTGTCAATTGACTCAGGAATGGAGGGCAAACAAGAAAAAATTGGGCACAAAGGAAGGACTTCACATAATTCCTTAAGGTGTTTGTAAAGTTTAATTATTTAAAACCCAGTATTTAAAAATAACCTTAAAAACATGTGGACTTTAAGTCATTAAACATCACAAAGACCTCTGATCCTCCGCCTGCATCTCCTTCTGTATTTAGAATATGGATGACAAATCCGGCTACCTGCAATCGTTGCATGCCCCCTTTGGCTCGTGGGGCACGCAACAATTAGAGGAACCCGCTGATCCAAACCCTGATGCAGAATTGGAAAACACTATTATGCATCAACATTATTTGTATTTTCTCTGCTTCTCCTAGACTACCATAGGATCCCAACTGTATATACCTTTGTTACAAATAATATCAGTTGGTAGGAGGAGGTAACGCAAATCAGCAGTTGGAATGCCCAGTTAGGCTTTTTCCCATAGGAACTTCAAAAGTTTTTTTTTACTGCATTGGCGCAGGTAATGGCTAGGAACAATAAGGTGTCACAGCTGAAGTAACAGATCTTACAGTGCACAGGACCAGCTGCATGCACTCACCTTCTCAGATTCCATCTGCTCAGAAAGCTGACAGTGATGCCTATGAAATCAAATATTACACATATAGCTAAAGGCACTCTGATCAGATTAACCCTGGATTTGTTTATACCAAGATGTAAACTGAGAGTAGGAAATTGTGGCTCAATACTAGCAGACAACTCTTCTAAAAACAGTGTCAGCATATGTGGGACTACCAAGAATCATTGTTGAACTCTCCTATTGCTCCATCTACATACAGGAGTATTGTTGATCACCGGGTCTAGTGAAGCCAAGAAACTGATACGAGAGCCAAAAGAGATTTGGAGCAATTGGAGATTTATGTTCCCTATAGTGGGAACCTGGTCTTCTGAGTAGAAGAGAGCTGCAATACTGAAAGCATCACTTGAGCTCTGAGTGCCTAGCCTGCTTACTAAGTGAATGGAGGTGCCATCTTTTTGTATTTATCTTTCATATTATTGTAATCCTTGCATATCGATTTACTACACTATGTGGCACCTTGGGTTTGTTCTTTATACACCAGATGCTAATCTGTGGATATACTGTAAGTGCAAGTGACCTACAGTCATATGCTCTGCAGGTACTATGCACAGAAACGGTGAGAACATTTACTAAACTTAAAATGTTCCCTGATTACTTCTCATGGCTAACCCTGCTAGATATATTTAATATATATTGGCTTTAACTGATAACAGCTGCAAAACAAAGCATGTTATAGTAACAATAGGACCATTGCTAGCCTTGTTGTCTGCAGACTAAAGCCCAGATTGGCTACTCCAAATAAGGCAAATGGTGGGTGGAGTTTGGCTATTGAAACACAATTGCAGCAAAAAAAGTATATATGTGCTGAAACATTTGTTTCAGATTTTTGGAGTGGTTCGTTTTGGCAGAATTCCAGTCTTGCCGGCATTCAGCTTGTCAAAATATTCTGTAAAGAATTTTGTTCATAGCAAAATTCATTCATAATGCTATTGCCAATGGGAAGCCAATAGAAATCTCATTTTAATAAATAACTAACATTATGGGATGCCACTTATTAAAATAACCTAGTTTTCTATGCTAACTGAGACAGGAGCACATACAAGATCTAAAATAATTTCTTTCTTTGCGCTCCATATGTTTGAAGTGGGGAAGTTAGTGTGGCACTAAAAGTGGCAGAGCAAAGCAAGTTACACAAGTGGAGTGAAAGTAGCATGGGTGAAAGGAAATAAAGCACTCACATTCATAACCTTCCCACATGCCTGCCCCATAACAAGTTGATAGTTATCCTTGGAGAGTCAATTCAAAGATCTGTTTATTAAGACCTTGTGAAATTATTTCAACATGAGCAAGAGCAGTAGCTCTTAGAAGCTCAACTTAAATGTAAGGGGGAGATCTCCTTTGAAAAAGCTTATTTGGTGGGGGGTAGCAAGCAGCGGCATTCCTAAAGTAGGCCTCTGATTCTAGTAGACAAACCCCAAAAATACACCTCCAAGCAAAGCATGTTCCTAGAGTCCCTGGAACAGAGCAGCAACTGTTCCTTAAGGATTTGGCATTGACTGATGACCACTACAGAGCAATCACAAACACACTGCTCGATGCTGCAATGGGTCATGTGACTCCTTGATTTTGATGCTCATTCATTTAAAAATAGGGGACATTGGGATCTAATCATCATGCATAAACCTTTTCATTTAATGAATTCTGGATATTGGAATACATATATTGTTTGGTGAGTACTTACTTGGCACACATGTTGTAAGAGAAGACCACTTCCCATTAGACTGACAAGTCATTATACTGCTGCCATTTCGTACATATCCTGAGTGGCAATCAATTCTCACACTATTGCTGGAGTGTATCAAAATTGTCCCATTTCTAATTTCTGGCAGTGGACATTTTATTTCTCCTGAAAAAAACAATACCAACATATGAAAATAATACAAAAGTATAAGAACAGGTTTGCTGTATGATCATCAAAGTTATCTGAAATTAGTGGACCTCTAAATGTAACTTTACATGCATTATTATGGCAATATTAACATATACAGAGGAAGCCCGGCCAGCGGCCACATACAGGTAAGTATGGTCAGTAGAATATATACAGCAGATAATATGCAAATAGCAAGATATAGTATAATATGTATAATATATACAGCAGGACTGTAGAGCGAATTAGCATTTAACAAGCCAGTGGTTAGGAAAAGCATATATAGATAAGCAAGTAGCAAATCACTGGCCAGAAATATAAAGTACCAGGTCAGCTAAGAGACTTAGCAACAACAGCCTAACAGACAGGTCAAGCAGGTAACAGTTCAGGTCATGTATTACAGATAACAAGACAGGTAAGCTGTAGAAGACTGAAGTTCAGAAATCTCATACAGAATACAGGAGGTCAAGATAAGTATATCACAACAGATGCAATACCAAATCTAAAGACATGTACTTTAAAGGGACATAATACTTATATGCTAAATCACTTTAAACTAATGCAGTATAACTGTAAAAATCTAACAGGAAAATATCACCTTAGAATCTCTATGTAAAAAAGGAAGATATTTTACCTCACAATTTCCTCAGCTCACCAGAGTAAGTCCTGTGTAAAAAGTTATACTTCAGCTGCTTTCCAGCTGCAGGTTAAAAAATATATATGAAGAAATGAACTGCAGCCAGTCAGCATCAACAGTGCTGAGGTCATGAACTCTTTTACTGTGATCTCATGAGATTTCACTTAACTCTCACTAGATTTCATAGTAAACTTCCTTAAACTGAATAGGGAAATAAAATGAGTGTGCACCATGCTCACTCCCTTGCCTGTCCTGTAACAGACATACTGATTTGCTGCTTAAAGTACTTTACAATGGGGTGTGAATACTTAGGACATTTTGAGGTAAAATATCTTTCTTTTCTACATAGAGTTGTTCAGGTGATATTTTCTAGTCAGCTTTTTACAGCTATGCTGCATCACTTTCAAGTGTTTCAACATTTGGATATCATGGCCCTTTAACTAGTAACCCCCGATCCCGATAGCCTACACACAATTTTTCATGCTTGCTGAGAAAAACCTGGATCAAAGAATAAAATGAAGCCGCTCAACTTTGTACACTACAGTCTAAACCCAACCAAAGTCAGAATCATCCCTGCCTATATTTAACATGGAGCTGAATTTTTTTTGGTGATCTAGATCCATTTTTTCAATACTAATTTTGACACCTAAAGGCACTTGATAAAGTTCCAAGATAATGTGGAATAATTATATTATGTTGTACATGTCCAAGACACTCTAAAATGGCCACAGATTACATTTTAGAGGTGTATTTGTATATATGCTCTAGATTCATTAAAGTTCTATTCATCTCTATGATAGAGTAAGTCTGCAGTGGTAAGGACACAAATTTACATATGTATATATATTTAATACATTATATCTCGTACAGTTAATGAGATTGTAAGGAAAAATAAGATCAGGACACCAACATCTAGAAACTACATGTTGCAATCATGTTCTGTAAATGTTTATTTCTAATTCACACACACATTTTAGAAGATAAGATAAGTTGTAGCATTTCCGTTTAATAGAAACTTGTAGTGTTTGATTTCAAAAGTATATCTCGCCAAACTGGAAAATAGTGCTTTTCAATCAATAAAGGGAAACATTGAGGAAACAATACTTTTTAAATATTGTCAATAAAATCATTAAGCAAACATGTCCTATATACCCATAGCAACCAGTCTATACATAGATGCAGCATGTTCACTATTAGTATATATATTCTGTCATTATACAGCACAGCCTATTCAGGGTATACATACGCATCAGGGTATAGAAACTCACATCATTATTCAGCACAGTGTGCTTACTACCAGTGTAAAAATCATTATAAAGTGCAACTTTAATAGTGTGTTTGTATATACATTTTGCACCAGTGCGCTTTGCTGAGTAGGTCCACTACTGTGTAGTCTTACCTAGCAGTTTAATGTCCCTGTAAAAAGTGTGGGATGTGGGCTATTAGCATCCAAATCAACTTTGGATTGTGATCACTCAAAAAAAACACTTCTCATACAAGCTAAACCTCGTTATCGAGAGCCAATACAGTAAAGATTGTAATCAACTTCATAGTCAGTGTTTGACCCATTATATATGATTTTCATGATTTCCTAAGAAGAGGTTACAGGAAATGCTAATCTGGCATACATCTGGCTTATCATATGAACATCCAGTAATATGAAGTCAACGCTCATGGTACAAATAATAACAGCATTGCAAAGGCAAATCACAGTCCTTTACAAAAAATGTAATGATTTTCCATAGAAACCCATTACCAATGCCTATGGGGATTTTTCTTGATAAATCAATTGATAACTGTTCCTAAATGATTGTGTTTGAACCCCTAGTCTGGTTGTTTTACATATTATTAATAGACTTCCATTTATACAAACACTAATACAAAAAATATCATGTATACTTCCTTCAAATCTATTTATAGGATATACTGCTTGTAATGGCATATAAAGAAGACCCACTATCAAACCAATTGCCTGACCTGTAGTCTTCTTATCACATCATCAGGTGGTAAGACAGAAGCGAAAATCTTTTAGCAAAATTATAGCTCAAAGATCCAGTAGCAGGTTGTGGCAGCAAAAACTATAGTACAGCAGGAGACACAACTGAAGGGTTATAAAAGAAGATTGGACAACAAGCCGGGTCAAAAACAGATCAGGCCAGAAAGAAAACAGATTCACTTGGAAAAAAGGGACATCAGATAAGGCAATAGGTCAAAAAAAGCACATGGGCAGTAACAGTACAAATTCAGCAGGCAATAGAGAAGTCAGAGACAGTCCAGAGGACAGGGCAGGTGGCAAACAAGAGAGGAGCCTAATTAACAGCAAAAGGTCAGAAACAGAGGTCAACAGAATAAAAAGCGCACCCAGATCCAATATTTGGGCAATGCAATTCAGAGATAGTGTGCTATTTATGCCTAACAGCGTGGAAAAATAGCAGGACATGTTAACCTGACACAGTTACACAGGAAATAGCACAGATAGAAAATACCAACAAGGTTGCTAAGGACACCAGCTGTGTTAACAAATCAGAAGTGAGCTATTAAATGTAAGGAAAAGGTTTCTATGATGCCGACCATGCTAAACAGTATACGAAGAGCACTAAGGGATCAGGCATGATTTGACAAAGCCCAACCCCTTAAGGGCCCTTCTGGGGACCTGGACCCTGTCAAGGTATAAGTAAAGATTATATATATCTAAATATTATATATTAATCCTATAATTAACTAGTCAGTAGCAAATGATTCATTCATTCAGAAAAAATGACTTCACTCATGTCAGCTCTCCCCCCCCACTTAGTATGCAAAGTTATTCTAAATACACAAGTGAGGACAATAGAACATTTGGTGTACTTAATTTAAACAACCATTCCAGAGAAAAAAAAAACAGATTACTTCAAAGATAATCATCTGTACATTCTATATATTCCACATCTGTTTCCAAAGGATGTCCCACTGAGGCATGAGTTTTAAATCCCTATCAGATGATCACTGACCCCTAGTTCTGCTCTGAAGCCATCTATATTGCGTCTCATAAATTTTGGAGACAACAGTTCTATCCTAATATAAACAAACCCCCCTTGCCAAATAATTTTAGCTAAGTGAAAACATGTTTTTCCTGATTAAAAGATAGCATAGTTTTTGAAGCCAGCAGCACTGCAGGAGGGCAAGGGCCAAGTTGACAAGCAGGGACCATTGAAACATTTCAGGAGGCCATGTGTGAAATGTCTCCTGTGGAGTTTTTTTTTCCATGTGCAGAGAGTAGACAAATTAGCATTTACAAGTCCCTGTATGACACAAATAAAAATAAATACATTTTTGCAAAAGGAACAATGCAAGTTTTCCATGTATGTTTGAAATAATTCAAATAACCCATATATGTATATATATGTTTAACTAGAACATATTATATTAAATAAATAATTGCTGCATTGAATATATATATAGGAGATAAATTCAGAATTATTATAGATTAAATAACAATTTTAATAACCCATGGTGTTAAAATATATATATAACATGCTTTCCTGTTTTTCCAGATGGAGCCAAAAGATGACACATACAGGATGGATACATGGGATGAAATAAGTCATATCATATGATTGCGCACTAAATGTTTATAAAATTTTAAATACATCTCTTGAAATATAGTGAGATGGATATATGGAAGTCACTTTGATGTGATATGACTATAAAATATTGACATCTGATATAAATTATAAATTTTCTGTTAGGCTAAATGAAATATAAATGCTAATAAGAGAAATTTACTAATGTAATAAATTATAATATGTTTAATATTGAGAATTGAATTAACAATGTACTTATCTTATTATAATATAATGTTAGACACATGATGTTTCATATCAAAATGATCAGAGAGGTGAAGTGATACTGCCCCATCTGTGATTGATATTGTGAGGGATTAATGCAAGAAATGATGGCAGTTATTACATATTTAAAGAAATATTCTCTTTCACTGTTAGAAATGTTCAGGTGAATCTGTTTGTGTGCGTCTGCTGCCACCCGAGGGCCAGAACCCAGTATGACAGTTAAGGGATTTAACTGTTAAAAGATGTGTTTCCATTGTGACCGAGGGCCAATCCAAATAGACATCCCATCTAACCAATGGGATGGTCAGATCCCGTAGGGCCACCCCCATGGTCTCATAAATGAATGAAAACTTATATAAGTATAAGCAGGAGAGAGACACACAGATTGCTGACTTGAATAATAACTACTGCTGGGCGTTTGAAATACATTCATTCTGAGCAAGTTGACTGCCTTTTCTCATTGATTGCAAAATTTACTTATCTGTCTTCTGAGATGAAACAAGGAGGTTTTGGTAACTGAACTATCAATTTTGATCATTTTGGTAACGTGTATATATATATATATATATATATATATATATATATATATATATAAAGAAAGAGGCTTACAATTAATATTTTAACACAAATATATGCATAGTTACTGCAGTTTAAATTACAGTTGATAGATTTAAAGAGCAGTTTATATTTTAGTTTATATTCAGTCTGTATATTGTTAAACATATATCCTTGATGCTAAATTGTTTTACCTGTGCAAATATAGAGTTATAACTCAGAGTTTGATTGTTGGCACACATACTATATATAACTTCTAGCATTTAAATTATAGTATATAGACTGTCCTATTGTTTAAATAAGCATTATTAGAATTGTATTGTTTGGATGTTTAGCCGTTAAAGATCTTGGAATCTCATTGTATTAACTGGGTGAAATCGTTACTGTGAATAAGATAAATTTGTATGAACTCTGCATAGCATATTTTAAATAGTTTTTAAACGCATATAATATTGACTCATATTCTGATTCTTACAAATATATATATTTCAATGTGCTCATAGATATTTACTAATAAAAAGAACTCAGGTATTTATATTAATTTTATTGTATTAGTATATGCATATTTGATTGTGGGTTTAGTTTAAATAAAGATTGTTAAATATATCAAATTATAACCCTGCCATATACTCACATATTGTTTGGAGAGTACTGCTAAGATTCTTATAAATATACTGACAACCCCTAGGCCTATCAGGATGAAGCTGATGGAAATCCCGGACTAGAGAGGGAGCGTGCAAATTAGAAGCCAAAACCCAAGAGTGCTCAGTAATTGGGTATCCCTTCCAGTGTACCAAATAAGAAAGACCTTGCCCTTATCGCTTACAATCTAAAATAATATCTACTTCATATTTGTAATGCTCGTGGGATACTCCTTAATCAGACTGAACTTGGCCAGAAGTCTTGTTATCCCGGCGTCGAGCCGGAATGATAGGGAATATCCCAGAGCAGAGTAGGTTTGCAAGATGAGATAAATGGCACTCACCACAGGCAGGGCAGTCCTTGGCAGCAACAGGCAGGAAGCCAGAGAGACAAACCACTAGGGTGGTCAGGCAAGCAAGGTTTGGCAACAGTAAGGCAGTCCAGGGGTAAACCACTAGGATGGTCAAGTAGGCAGATTTCGGCAATAGTAAGGCAGTCCAGGGGTAAACCACTAGGATGGTCAGGCAGACAGAGTTTGGTAACAGTAAGGCAATCCAGGGCAGATAGGGGTTAACAGGTAGAGTGGTCAGACAGACAGAGTTCAGCAACAATATCAATCCAGCAGTTAAGGGTTAAAGAGGCAGAGAGGTCAGACAAGCAGAGTTCAGCAGCAGTATCAATCCAACAGTTAAGGGTTAAAGAGGCAGACTGGTCAGAGAAGCAGAGTTCAGCAGCAGTATCAATCCAGCAGTAAAGGGTTAAAGAGGCAGAGTGGTCAGACAAGCAGGGGTCAGCAACAAATAACAATCCAACATTCAAATCAATAACACCCAGGAGAACAGTAAGTAACACCTATACTTGGGCAGTGATAGGTAGAAAAACATAATTTATGTAAGAACTTAACTGATAAATTAATTTCTTTCATATTGGCAAGAGTCCATGAGCTAGTGACGTATGGGATATACATTCCTACCAGGAGGGGCAAAGTTTCCCAAACCTCAAATTGCCTATAAATACACCCCTCACCACACCCACAATTCAGTTTAACAAATAGCCAAGAAGTAGGGTGATAAGAAAGGAGCAAAAGCATCAAATAAGGAATTGGAATAATTGTGCTTTATACAAAAAAATCATAACCACCACAAAAAGGGTGGGCCTCATGGACTCTTGCCAATATGAAAGAAATGAATTTATCAGGTAGGTTCTTACATAAATTATGTTTTCTTTCATGTAATTGGCAAGAGTCCATGAGCTAGTGATGTATGGGATAGCAGATACCCAAGATGTGGAACTTCCACGCAAGAGTCACTAGAGAGGGAGGGATAAAATAAGGACAGCCAATTCCGCTGAAAAATAATCCACAACCCAAATCAAAAAGTTTTAATCTTACAATGAAAAAAAATGAAATTATAAGTAGAAGAATCAAACTGAAACAGCTGCCTGAAGTACTTTTCTACCAAAAACTGCTTCAGAAGAAGAAAAAACATCAAAATGGTAGAATTTAGTAAAAGTATGCAAAGAAGACCAAGTTGCTGCTTTGCAAATCTGATCAACAGAAGCTTCATTCCTAAAAGCCCAGGAAGTAGATACTGACCTAGTAGAATGAGCCGTAATCCTTTGAGGCGGGGTTTTACCCGACTCTACATAAGCATGATGAATCAAAGACTTTAACCAAGACGCCAAAGAAATGGTAGAAGCCTTCTGACTGTTCCTAGAACCAGAAAAGATAACAAAAAGACTAGAAGTCTTTCTGAAATCTTTAGTAGCTTCAACATAATATTTCAAAGCTCTTACTACATCCAAAGAATGTAAAGATCTCTCCAGAGAATTCTTAGGATTAGGACACAATGAAGGGACAACAATTTCTCTACTAATGTTGTTAGAATTCACAACTTTAGGTAAAAAATTAAATGAAGTCCGCAACACCGCCTTACCCTGATGAAAAATCAGAAAAGGAGATTCACAAGAAAGAGCAGATAACTCAGAAACTCTTCTAGCAGAACAGATGGCCAAAAGGAACAAAACTTTCCAGGAAAGTAATTTAATGTCCAGAGAATGCATAGGTTCAAACGGAGGAGCCTGTAAAGCCCTCATAACCAAATTAAGACTCCAAGGAGGAGAGATTGACTTAATGACAGGCTTGATATGAACCAAAGCCTGTACAAAACAATGAATATCAGGATGATTAGCAATCTTTCTGTGAAAAAGAACAGAAAGAGCAGAGATTTGTCCTTTCAAAGAACTTGCAGGCAAACCCTTATCCAAACCATCCTGAAGAAACTGTAAGATTCTATAAATTCTAAAAGAATGCCAAGAGAATTTATGAGAAGAACACCAAGAAATGTAAGTCTTCCAAACCCGGTAATAAATCTTTCTAGACACAGATTTACGAGCTTGTAACATAGTATTAATCACTGAGTCAGAGAAACCTCTATGACTAAGTATTAAGCGTTCAATCTCCATACCTTCAAATTTAATGATTTGAGATCCTGATGGAAAAATGGGCCTTGAGATAGAAGGTCTGGCCTTAACGGAAGTGTCCAAGGTTGGCAACTGGCCATCCGAATGAGATCCGCATACCAAAACCTGTGTGGCCATGCTGGAGCCACCAGCAGTACAAACGAACGCTCCATTAGGATTTTGGAAATCACTTTTGGAAGAAGAACTAGAGGCAGAAAGATATAAGCAGGTTGATAATTCCAAGGAAGTGACAACGCGTCCACCATTTCCGCCTGAGGATCCCTGGATCTGGACAGATACCTGGGAAGTTTCTTGTTTAGATGAGAGGCCATCAGATCTATTTCTGAGAGTCCCCAGATTTGAACAATCTGAAGAAATACCTCTGGGTGAAGAGACAATTCACCTGGGTGTAACGCCTGGCGACTGAGATAATCCGCTTCCCAATTGTCTATACCTGGGATGTGAACCGCAGAAATTAGACAGGAGCTGGATTTCGCCTATACAAGTATCCAAGATACTTATTTCATAGCCTGAGGACTGTGGGTCCCCCCTTGATGATTGACATATGCCACAGTTGTGACATTGTCTGTCTGAAAACAAATAAACGATTCTCTCTTCAGAAGAGGCCAGAATTGAAGAGTTCTGAAAATCGCACGGAGTTCCAAAATGTTGATTGGTGATCTCGCCTTCTGAGATTCCCAAACCCCCTGCGCAGTCAGAGATCCCCATACAGCTTCCCAACCTGAAAGACTCGCATCTGTTGAGATCACAGTCCAGGTTGGACGAACAAAAGAGGCCCCTTGAACTAGACGATGGTGATCCAACCACCAAGTCAGAGAAGATCGAACATTGGGATTTAAGGATATTAATTGTTATATCTTTGTATAATCCCTGCACCATTGGTTCAGCATACAAAGCTGGAGAGGTCTCATGTGAAAACGAGCAAAGGGGATCGCGTCCGATGCAGCAGTCATGAGACCTAGAATTTCCATGCACAAAGCTACCGAAGAGAAAGATTGAGACTGAAGGATTCGACAAGCTGAAACCAATTTCAGACGTCTTTTCTCTGTTAAAGACAAAGTCATAGACACTGAATCTATTTGGAAACCCAAAAAGGTTACCCTTGTCTGAGGAATCAAGGAACTCTTTGGTAAATTGATCCTCCAACCATGTCTTTGAAGAAACAACACAAGTTGATTCGTGTGAGATTCTGCAGAATGTAAAGACTTAGCAAGTACCAAGATATTGTCCAAATAAGGAAATACCACAATACCCTGCTCCCTGATTACAGAGAGAAGGGCACAGAGAACCTTTGAAAAGATCCTTGGAGCTGTTGCTAGACCAAAATGAAGAGCAACAAACTGGTAATGCTTGTCTAGAAAAGAGAATCTCAGGAACTGATAGTGGTCCGGATGAATTGGAATATGAAGATATGCATCCTGTAAATCTATTGTGGACATATAATGCCCTTGCTGAACAAAAGGCAGACTAGTCCTTATAGTCACCATTTTGAATGTTGGTATCCTTACATAACAATTCAATATTTTTAGATCCAGAACTGGTCTGAAAGAATTCTCTTTCTTTGGAACAATGAACAGATTTGAATAAAACCCCAGGCCCTGTTCCAGAACTGGAACTGGCACAATTACCCCAGCTGACTCCAGGTCTGAAACACATTTCAGAAACACTTGAGCCTTTACTGGGTTTACTGGAATGCGTGAGAGAAAAAATCGTCTCACAGACGGCCTTACCTTGAAACCTATTCTGTACCCTTGTGAAACAATGTTCTGAATCCAAAGACTTTGAATCGATTTGATCCAACATCTTTGAAAAATCGTAACCTGCCCCCTACCAGCTGTGCTGGAAGGAGGGCCGCACCTTCATTCGGACTTGGGAGCTGGTTTTGACTTTCTAAAAGGCTTGGATTTATTCCAGACTGGAGAAGGTTTCCAAATGGAAACTGTTCCTTTAGGGGAAGGGTCAGGCTTTTGTTCCTTATTCTGACGAAAGGAACGAAAACGATTAGCAGCCCTATATTTACCCTTAGATTTTTTATCCTGAGGCAAAAATGCTCCCTTCCCCCCAGTAACAGTTGAAATTATAGAATCTAACTGAGAACCAAATAATTTATTACCTTGGAAAGAAAGAGAAAGCAAAGTTGACTTAGAAGTCATATCTGCATTCCAAGACTTAAGCCATAAAGCTCTTCTGGCTAAAATAGCTAAAGACATATACCTGACATCAATTCTAATGATATCAAAAATGGCATCACAAACAAAGTTATTAGCATGTTGAAGAAGTTTAACAATGCTATAAGCATTATGATCTGACACTTGTTGCGCTAAAGCCTCCAACCAGAAAGTTGAGGCTGCAGCAACATCAGCTAAAGAAATAGCAGGTCTAAGAAGATTACCTGAACATAAATAAGCCTTCCTTAGAATTGATTCAAGCTTCCTATCTAATGGATCCTTAAACGAAGTACTATCTGCCGTAGGAATAGTAGTACGTTTAGCAAGAGTAGAGATAGCCCCATCAACTTTGAGGATTTTCTCCCAAAACTCTAATCTATCAGATGGCAAAGGGTACAATTTCTTAAACCTTGGAGAAGGAGTAAATGAAGTACCCAGATTATTCCATTCCCTAGAAATTACTTCTGAAATAGCATCAGGAACTGGAAAAACTTCTGGAATAACTACATGAGGTTTAAAAACTGAATTTAAACGCTTATTAGTTTTAATATCAAGAGGACTAAACTCCTCCATATCTAATGCAATCAACACTTCTTTAAGTAAAGAACGAATAAACTCCATCTTAAACAAATATGAAGATTTATCAGTGTCAATATCTGAGGCAGAATCTTCTGAACCAGATAGATCCTCATCAGAAATAGATAAGTCAGAATGATGGCGGTCATTTAAAAATTCATCTGAAATATGAGGTTTTAAAAGACCTTTTTCGTTTACTAGAAGGAGGAATAACAGACAGAGCCTTCCTAATAGAATTAGAAACAAATTCTTTAACATTAACAGGAACATCCTGAACATTAGATGTTGAAGGAACAACAACAGGTAATGGATTATTACTAATGGAAATACTATCTGCGTTTGATAGTTTATCATGACAAGTAACACAAACTACAGCCGGAGGAACAGCTACCAAAAGTTTACAACAAATGCACTTAGCTTTGGTAGAACCGACATCAGGCAGCGTCTTTCCAGAACTAGATTCTGATCCAGGGTCAGGAAGTGACATCTTTTTCTTTATCAAATTTCTTAAATGGCAGTTTCAGGAATGGGAAAAAATGCAAAATGAAACAGGCCTCTAGAAAACCAGTGACATGTGGCCCAGGGCTGTGCACTGACCGACTTGGAACAGAGTCAGAGAGCAGAATTTTCATATTTTGCGTGCCTAAACCTTTTCTTCAGTGATTTATTTTAGAGTGCTCTGTTTATCTTTCATTTGATGTTCTGCTGAGCCAGAGAGCAGCTCTAGGCATGAGCTTCATAATTAATGCAGTGCAGTTTACATATTTTGTATGTGTGTGTCTGAGTTTTTGAGTGTCTCAGTGTTTTTGTGTGTGTGTCTGAGTGTGTTTCTGAGTGTTTGTGTGTGCATCTGAGTGTTTGTATGTGTGTTTGCCTGTGTTTTTGTGTGTGTCTGCTTTCTGGGGGGGGGGGTGACACCATGACTTACCGCACCGGGTGACACCAACCCTAGTGACGCCACTGCAGATAGGTGTTTAGTGGTTTTTTGGTGTCACCCCCTGGAGGGTGTCACCCAGGTGCGGCCCGCACCCCCCTAGTGACGCCACTGTGCCATTTTGATGGTTAGCAATTCTTTATTTCCTTAATCGCAATTACTTTCTGAAATAGAGACTTTTTTTAGAAAAATACGCTACTGGATGGATTCTGTTGGTCATAGGATCCCTTTGAGAGAGTATGGCTCCAGCCACGTTATCTGAGGCATCAACTTCCAAAATAGCCTGGAGTGCCGGATATGGGTAATGTTGTATTGAAGCTGAAGTAAAGGCCTGTTTAGTTTGGCAAATTATTCTTTTACCGCCTTATTCCAGGATGAAATTGTAGCCTTCTTGGAGGTTAAAGCATTCAAAGGAGCAGCCAATGTTGAAAAACCTAATTAACTTTCGGTAATAATCTGCTAAACCAAGAAAACATTGTAAAACTTTAACTGAATCTGGATGAGGAAAATGAAGAATACACACTCATTTTCCAGGATCCATTTCAAATCCATTAGATATTATAATATACAACAAGATGGGAATTTTGACATTTCTTCATTCATTGCATAAAGGGTATTTTCTCTTATCTTTTGGAGAACCAATTTGAATTGGCTTACATGATCTTCAAATGACTTGGAGTAACTGAGGATATAATCAAGATAGACTATTACAAATTAATTTAAATAATCTTGGAAAAAATCAGTAATAAAGAGTTGAAAGAATTTTGCTGAATAGGCTGAAAGGCATGACCAAATACTCATAATGGCCAAACCGGGTATTAAAGGTTATATTTCATTCATGGCCTTCCTTAATTTGTATCAAATTATAAGATCCTCTCAGGTCTTGTTTAGTGAAAATATTTGCTACTTGCATACCATCAATCCGCTCCAAAATTAAAGAAATAGAATAACAATTTTTGGTGGTTATATGGTTAAGCTCTCGATAATCAATACAGGGATGAAGACCACCATCTTTCTTCTCCACAAAGAAAAACCTGTCCCTGCTGGTGAAGAAGATGGCCTGATGAATCCCCTCTCAAGTTTAACCTTAATACTGTATAATCCTCCAAATCTTTGGATTCATTTTTAGAGAGAGGGAATGCTACAAAATTAAAGGAACAGGGTAACAATCTTTGATGTTTATATGGTTAAGCTCTCGATAATCAATATAGGGACGAAGAGCACCATATTTCTGCTCCACAAAGAAAAAACCTGCACCTGTTGGTGAAGAAGATGGCCTAATGAATCCCCACTCGAAATTATCATTAATATAATCATCCAAAGCCTTGGATTCAGGTTTAGAGAAGTCAATGTTCTCCCTTTAGGAATTTGTGCACCTGGAAGGAGTTCAATTTCCCAATCATAGGAACAATGGGGGAGGGGGTAAAGTTTTGGCCTTTTTCTTTGGAAAAAAACATCTGTGAATTCACTGTATTCAGATGGAAGGATGGATTCACTTGATACATTAGCAATACACATGAACGTTTTGACCACATGAGACTAAAAGGGAAAGTCTAGCCAAAATTAAGCTTTCATGATTCAGAAAGGGCATGCAATTTGTTCTCATGGTATTCTTTGTTGAAAGCTAAACCTAAGTAAGCTCATATGCTAATTTCTAAACCCTTGACGTATGCCTCTTATTTCAGTGCATTTAACATTTTTTTACAGCTAGATAGTCCTAGATAATATTGTGCTCAATTCTGTGGAGTTACTTAGGAGTCAGCACTGATTGGCTAAATTGCATTTCTGTCAAAAGAACTGAAATAAGGGGGCAGTCTGCAAAGGGTTAGATACAGGGTAATCACTGAGGTAAAAGGTATATTAATATAACCATGTTGGCTATGAAAACTGGGGAATGGGTAATAAAGGGATTGTCTATCTTATAAAAGAATACAAATTCTGGAGTAAACTGTCCCTTTAAGGCAAGAGCCAAAACAATTAGTGCCCCAAGAAGTTAGTTGCCCTTGGACTAAGAAAAGGAAGGTTCTTATCCCTAAAGCCAGGGTAAACCGAAAATTATGGGTATGCTGGGCAAAGCTATCAGATTGAAGACCAGGGTTTCGATGTGCAATAATCTGGTTGTACAGGTTAGAGGTGTGGACTAATATTCAATTAGGCCAGAGCTTTGGGGTTGACCACTGATAGTTGTGACCATTATGGTCTGATCCTTCTTAACTCTTGGAATAGTCAATCCAATCAGCCAATCGGATTGAACTTGAATCTGATTGGCTGATTCAATCAATCAATATTTTTTATTTTTTGTACTTTAGTTAGTTTATTTCATTGTAGTTATTTGTAGATATTGTATTTAATTAATGTATTGATAGTGTAGTGTTAGGTTTAATTGTAGGTAATTGTAGGTATTTTATTTAATTAATTTAATGATAGTATAGTGTTAGGTTTAATTGTAACTTAGGTTAGGATTTATTTTACAGGTAATTTTGTAATTATTTTAACTAGGTAACTATTAAATAGTTCTTAACTATTTAATAGCTATTGTACCTGGTTAAAATAATTACAAAGTTGCCTGTAAAATAAATATTAATCCTAAAATAGCTACAATGTAATTATAATTTATATTGTAGCTATGTTAGGGTTTATTTTACAGGTAAGTATTTAGCTTTAAATAGGAATAATTTATTTAATAAGAGTTAATTAATTTCGTTAGATTAAAATTATATTTAATTTAGGGGGGTGTTAGTGTTAGGGTTAGACTTAGCTTTAGGGGTTAATCCATTTATTAGAATAGCGGTGAGCTCCGGTCGGCAGATTAGGGGTTAATAATTGAAGTTAGGTGTCGGCGATGTTAGGGAGGGCAGATTAGGGGTTAATACTATTTATTATAGGGTTAGTGAGGCGGATTAGGGGTTAATAACTTTATTATAATAGCGGTGCGGTCCGCTCGGCAGATTAGGGGTTAATTATTGTAGGTAGCTGGCGGCGACGTTGTGGGGGGCAGATTAGGGGTTAATAAATATAACATAGGGGTCGGCGGTGTTAGGGGCAGCAGATTAGGGGTACATAGGGATAATGTAAGTAGCGGCGGTTTACGGAGCGGCAGATTAGGGGTTAAAAATAATATGCAGGGGTCAGCGATAGCGGGGGTGACAGATTAGGGGTTAATAAGTGTAAGGTTAGGGGTGTTTAGACTCGGGGTACATGTTAGAGTGTTAGGTGCAGACGTAGGAAGTGTTTACCCATAGCAAACAATGGGGCTGCGTTAGGAGCTGAACGCGGCTTTTTTGCAGGTGTTAGGTTTTTTTTCAGCTCAAACAGCCCCATTGTTTCCTATGGGGGAATCGTGCACGAGCACGTTTTTGAGGCTGGCCGCTTGCGTAAGCAACTCTGGTATCGAGAGTTGAAGCTGCGTTAAATATGCTCTATGCTCCTTTTTTGGAGCCTAACGCAGCCTTTATGTGGACTCTCAATACCAGAGTTATTTTTATGGTGCGGCCAGAAAAAAGCCGGCGTTAGCTTTTCGGGTCTTTACCGACAAAACTCTAAATCTAGCCGTTAGGGTTTATTTTATAGGCAAGTATTTAGATTTAAATAGGAATATTTTAATTAATAATATTAATATTAATTAGATTTATTTTAATAAGAATTTAGTTAGGGATGTTAGAGTTAGATAGGGTTATTATACTTAATATATATATAATATAATAACGATATTAACTATATTAACCCTAATTATATATATATTATATATATAATATAATTAGGGTTAATATAGTTAATATATATAATATAATAACTATATTAACTATATTAACCCTAATATAATTAGTGTTAATATAGTTAATATAGCTGGCGGCGGTATAGGGTGATTAGATTAGGGGTTAATGTATTTAATATAGCTGGCGGCGGTATAGGGGGACTAGATTAGGGGTTAATTAATTTAATATAGCTGGCGGCGGTGTAGGGGGATTAGATTAGGGGTTAATTAATTTAATATAGCTGGTGGCGGGGTAGGGGGATTTAATTAGAGGTTAATAATTTTAATATAGCTGGCGGCGGGGTAGGGGGATTAGATTAGGGGTTAATAATTTTAATATAGCTGGCGGCAGTGTAAGGGGCTCACATTAGGGGGTAGTTAATGTAGGTGGCGGCGGGGTAGGAGCTCACATTAGGGGGTAGTTAATGTAGGTGGCGGCGGGGTAGGAGCTCACATTAGGGGGTAGTTAATGTAGGTGGCGGCGGGGTAGGAGCTCACATTAGGGGGTAATATAGATAATGTAGGTGGCGGCGGGGTCCGGGAGCGGCGGTTTAGGGGTTAATAACTTTATTAGGTGGCGGCGGGGTCCGGGAGCGGCGGTTTAGGGGTTAATACATTTTTTATTGCTAGGATAGTGAGGGGGGATAGCCGATAGAGGGTTAGATGTGTCGGGCTATGTTTGGGAGGCGTGTTAGACATTTATGAGAGATTTAATAATTTAGTCAGGTTTTGTAGGCACCGGCAGTTTCTAAAGTGCCGTAAGTCACTGGCGACCCCAGAAATTTGTACTTACGCAGATTTCTGGACATCGCTGGTTTATCCGACTTACGGCACTTTAGCATCTGATGGCGCCGTATATAGGATAGCTCGAGTTGCGAGCTCAAACTACGGGCGGCGGGGGTTCCCTCGCTTGCGCCGCAAACTACGATCTTTATCGGATTGCGCCCTTGTTGTGAGCGGCACAACTGTCATGAACTGATTCGTTGTTGGACTCTGCAAGTACCATTTTTTGGGGAGTTTTGACGTTTTGGTGACTGTTTTTCTGGCTTCTACTGGGAAATACATTATTTTCCTTTGCACTTTAATTTGCTTGCGGATTTATTGCATTTTAGTTTCATACTCATTTAATTGTTTTATTATATATTGGGGATTCCCTGCACCTTAGCGCTGGTTCACATTATTGTTTGTCAAATGATTCACCTTGGTATTTCTACATATTATACAGAAAAAAAAAAACAACACATTTCACCTACCTATGCATTCAGGTGGCTCAGAGCTCCACTTCTCTTTTTCCACGCAGAACAAAGTAATTTCACCCACTAGTTTTAGATTATTCTTACATTTATATGTCACTTGATCCATGTAAGTATATTGGGTTTTATGTGGACTATATTCTCTGTTTTGCATAGATACTGGAGGTTTGCAGGTCACAACTGAAATGCAATATTTGAAAATATGAAAAAAGAGAGGATTTTTGTTTGTTCTCTTTATTCACTGACATTTAAAAGCTGCAACAAAAAGAGAGCTGTGGTACTAAAATGGCTGTGCTTAAAGGGATACTGAACCCAATTTTTTACCTTTCATTATTCAGATAGAGCATGAAATTTTAAGAAACGTTCCTATTTACTCCTATTACCATATTTTCTTCGTTCTCTTGGTATCTTTATTTGAACAAGCAGGAATGTAAGCATTGGAGCCAGCTTATTTTTGGTTCAGACCTGGATAGCGCTTGCAATCAGCAAGTGCTACCCAGGTTCTGAACCAAATAAAGATAACAAGAGAACAAAGAAAATTTGATAAAAGGAGTAAATTAAACATTTGCTTAAAATTGCATGCTCTGTCTGAATCATGAAATAAAAAATGTGGGTTCAGTGCCCCTTTAAAGGACCAGTAAACACAGTAGATTTGCATAATCAACAAATGCAAGATAACAAGACAATACAATAGCATTTACTCTGAATTTGAAATGAGTTGTAGATTTTTTTCGAACACATTTCAAAGTTATGTATATTTCCACTCCCCCTGTACCATGTGATAGCAATCAGCCAATCACAAATGCATATACGTATAGTTTGAGTTCTTGCACATGCTCAGTAGGAGCTGGTGACTCAAAAAAAGTGTAAATATAAAAGACTGTGCACATTTTTTTTAATGGAAGTAAATTGGAAAGTTGTTTAAAATTACATGCTGTATCTGAATCATGAAAATTTAATAAAACCGGAGTGTCCCTCTAAGTTAATCCAATGGGATGTGTTAGCTACAGATATACAGTATTTTAAATAAAACAAAAAATACAATAATCAAATACTTTCTGATTTTGAGTTACCTATAGAAACTATGGCTTAGATTACAAGTGGAGCACAAAAATATTAGTGCTCAAGTTAAATCAATAGTGCTCTTATTACAGGTTGAAAGTAAAAAGTTTGCGTGTGAGCAAAAGACTCAGGCACACTAACATCTGGAGATTGGTTGAATAGTGTGGCTATGCTAACGCCCTTTTCCCATAGACTTCTATGGGGCGTGCTACAAAAGCCTGTTTAGGCTTTCACCCATGTGCTTGAAAAAGTCTAAGGTGCATTAACAAATACTTGAAATACCTTAAATTAAATATATATATATATTTAAAATATTTATATATGAATATATATAAATATATATATTTAAATATAAAAATAGCATTTGCTTCTAATCGAAAGACAAAGGTTTTTCAAGTATTTCTATTAAAAAACACACATTCACTTTCTTTAAAAGGAATATTTTATATGTCAAGGTGTTTGACTGGGAAGGGCTCAAAGATATATATATATATATATATATATATATATATGTGCACATGCATAACTATAAGAATAAATGCATATAAATACGTATATACAAATATATACACATATAATGTATATACATCTTTGAACCATTCCCATATCCCTTTTAAACATTTTGTATACATTTATTTCAGTAATAGACATTAATTGCGCTCCACTTGTATTCCAGGCCAATATTAGTACTTACAAATGCATGTAACATCTTAGTTCCCATAAAATGTTTCAGTTGCTATAATGTAATGGCTGCTGTTATGTTGAAACCTAGGTTTCCTTTGTTTAATCTGTTTTACTGAGAACAATTAGATAAAGATAAAAGCATTGATCACAACATTGTTTTCAACTTCATCCAATATTTCCAGCATGTTTTAATGAGTTTATAATCGAAAATGGCTTCTGCCATTAAAATAACTCAAGCCAGGCAGAAGAGGTCATTCAGACGGGCAGAAGTCTTTTTTCCATTGTTAGACAGTGTACGGTAAAATAGTTTTCCCCTTAATTTGTGTTCCAATTACTTGATATACCAACCGCAGAGTATAAAATGTATGAGAAACTGCTTATGTAGGTTTATTTTTGTATATTAAATAGCTGTTTTTTGTTCTTTGAAACCACAACCCATTCAAATGGGTTGAGCTTGCAGGGAAATCAGATCTCCTTATTTTATCCAAAATAAAGGTAAAATGGCTTTTTGTAAACAATTGAATTCACACCAGCAGGTAAAATGGATTATTCTGAACAAATTAAAGGAGAGAAAATGTAGGGTACACTGTCCCTTTTGAGATCTTGATAACAAAAAGCAAATTAAAATTACCAGTACAATGGACCATTTGTAGGTTTATCAATTACATTACAAGTGTTTTAATTTATGTTTTTGTGAAATGATAATAAGTGACATTTGCAAAATTACTCTTTTATGTCCCAAAAAAAACATAGGTATCAAGAATAGATAACTAATAAAGCAATTTCAACAGGGGCATTATGGGTATAGTGAGCATGTATATTGGATGTGTCATTTATACTGATAATAGTGTTAAAGTATTTATTATATATTTTTTAATCTTAATTGATTGAACAGAGGGTTTTTTGATTTTGCTATTGTTTGGCCTAAAATTAAGAAAACGTGTGGTAAATTTATATCTTGCAGAAAAAAATGTGGCTGCAACTTCTGTGATCTAGAATAAAGGGATTCAAAAATATCTCACACTGTACATTGACGAAGAGCAAAGTGGTGAGATTTGCTCCATTGAAACAATAAAGGTGCTTCAATCTTTAAAATATTTACTTTTTACGGTACTGTACAGGATAACACCATTAAAAAAAAAGTTTAAAAAAATAAACTTCCTTAAAGTATCTAATCTCTTAAAACAGTATACTAAACATATACATTTCAGCGTAAAAACCATAACGCAGTCATTACGAGTCTTGTCGGTATAGTTGTACAGCAAGCATTTTAGACTGTAGCGCAACGTCAGTCCCGCACTCAAAAAAAAATGACGTTTTTGCATGGGATTTCCATAGTGCTGCCATTACAAGTTTTGTGGTGAGGCTAAAAAGTTTTCGTTCCAGCCTACAACGACACAATCCGTTCCGCAATCTGAGACCAGTAGTTATGGGTTTTGCGCCACAAACCTTTTAAATAAAACTCATAACTAAAGTGTTACAAAGTACACTAAAACTCATAAACTACCTATTAACTTCTAAAACGAGGCCCTCCCACATCATAAACACAATCTGCTAGATTACAAGTCTTGCATTAGGGTTAAAAAGCAGCGTTGGCCGGTCCCAACGCTGATTTTTAATGCTCGCTGGTATGACAAGTCTTGAAATGACAGGCTCACCGCTTACTTTTTTGGCCAGATTCGAAAATACCGCAAATCCACTTACGTCAATTGCGTATCCTATATTTTCAATGGGACTTGCATAGCGCCAGTATTACGAGTCTGACCAAAAGTGAGTGGTAGACCCTCTCCTGTCAAGACTGGTACCGCATTTTAAAGTCAGTAGTTAAGAGTTTTATACTACAACGCTGTAGCATAAAACTTAACTAAAGTGCTAAAAAGTACACTAACACCCATAAACTACCTATTAACCCCTAAACCGAGCCCCCCCCCACATCGCAAAAACTCAAATAAATATTTTAACCCCAATCTGCCAAACCGGACATCGCCGCCACTAGTTAAATATTATTAACCCCTAATCTGCCGTCCCTAACATCGCCGCCACCTACCTACATTTATTAACCCCTAATCTGCCGCCCCCAATGTCGCAGCCACTATATTAAATGTATTAACCCCTAAACCTAAGTCTAACCCTAACCCTAACCCCCCTAACTTAAATATAATTACAATAAATCTAAATAAAATTACTCCAATTACCTAAATAATTCCTATTTAAAACTAAATACTTACCTATAAAATAAACCCTAAGATAGCAACAATATAACTAATAGTTACATTGTAGCTATCTTAGGGTTTATTTTTATTTTACAGGCAACTTTGTATTTATTTTAACTAGGTACAATAGTTATTAAATAGTTATTAACTATTTAATAACTTACTAGGTAAAATAAATACAAATATACCTGTAAAATAAAACCTAACCTAAGTTACACTAACACCTAACACTACACTATAATTAAATTGACTAAATTAAATACAATTAATTACAATTAAATACAATTATCTAAAGTACGAAACCCCCCCCCACTAAATAACAGAAAATAATAAAATAATTACAAGATTTTTAAACTAATTATACCTACTCTAATCCCCCTAACAAAATAAAAAAGCCCCCCAAAATAAAAAAGCCCTACCCTACACTAAATTACAAATAGCCCTTAAAATGGCCTTTTGCGGGGCATTGCCCCAAAGTAATCGGCTCTTTTACCTGTAAAAAAAAGTACAAATACCACCCCAACATTAAAAACCACCACCCACACAACCAACCCTACTCTAAAACCCACCCAATCCCCCCTTAAAAAACCTAACACTAACCCCTTGAAGATCACCCTACCATGAGACATCTTCACCCAAACGGGCAGAAGTGGTCTTCCAGACGGACAGAAGTCTTCATTCAAGCCAGGCAGAAGAGGTCATTCAGATGGGCAGAAGTCTTTATCCAGACAGCATCTTCTATCTTCATCCATCCGGCGCGGAGCGGGTCCATCTTCAAGACATCTGACGCGGAGCATCCTCTTCCTCCGACGGCCGACGACTGAATGATGATTCCTTTAAGTGACGTCATCCAAGATGGCGTCCCTTCAATTCCGATTGGCTGATAGAATTCTATCAGCCAATCGTAATTAAGGTAGAAAAAATCCTATTGGCTGATGCAATCAGCCAATAGGATTGAAGTTCAATCCTATTGGCTGATGCAATCAGCCAATAGGATTGAGCTTGCATTCTATTGGCTGTTCCAATCAGCCAATAGAATGCAAGCTCAATCCTATTGGCTGATTGCATCAGCCAATAGGATTTTTTTTCTACCTTAATTCCGATTGGCTGATTTTTTTCTTTTGTGATTCAGATAGAGCATGCAATTTTAAGCAAATTTCTAATTTACTCCTATTATCAAATGTTCTTCATTCTCTTGGTTTCTTTAATTGAAAAGCAAGAATGTAAGTTTAGATGCCAGCCCATTTTTGGTGAACAACCTGGATAGTTCTTGCTGATTGGTGGATTGATTTAACCGACCGATAAACAAGTGCTGAACCAAAAAAATAACTTAGATGCAAATAAAGATAGCAAGAGAACAAAGAAAATTTGAAAATAGGAGTACATTTTTTTTTTATTTTTTTTTTAGTTTTTAACAAACTTTATTGTTGAAAATTTCACATGTACAAAGTTGACATATCTTTTTGCAAATAACATTCTTGCAATCTCACATGTATTTGTACTCTGGTTGGGGCATAGAGTTGACTAATACAACAAAAATGTGACTACCGTAGCAAATTAGAATAAACCATAGTATAATATCTTCAATTTGATCAAAACTTCATACCTACGATTAACACTCGAATATATTCAAATTAAGAAAGATCAAAAACTTACATCAAAAGTTTCTACCCAACAACATACCACATTAATCTGTTCCACCGCAACCTATGCTCTATATGCATATTACCTGGTTAGGCAATATGATAATAAATCTATCCTCTGTACTTGGTGGGCCCCCGGGAGGGAGAAGAGGAGAGGGAGAGAAAAAGAGGAGAAAAAAAAAACGCTCCATACATACACTAAATTCCACTCCAGCTTTGAGGGAATGAACCTGCTAAAATATTAATCATTACATATTTCTGTCTTTCTGAAAGGGGCTATCAGTTGTGTTTGTACATTCAGAGGTAACGAGAAAATCAACTTATCCCATTTTTACAGGCCACAAATGTCGGTACTTTCGCTCCTTTCCAATCCTTAAGAATCAGATTCCTGGTTACAAAAATTATTGTATTGATTAGATCATTATCTTTATGTCTATCTGAATATTTTACCAAGAAAAAAAACATGGAAACTTTGAATTTCAAATTCTATATGCAGTTTCATCTTAAGCCAATAATTAATTTGTCTCCAAAGCTGGTACACCTTTGGACAATCCCAAAAATAATGAATGGTATCTGCCTTCTCTGCACTGCACTTGGGACATGTTAAGATAGTTCCGTACCATTCAGTTACACTGGCATTAGTTATATAGACTTTCCTAATCAGTTTTAGGTGTGACTCTCTCCAGTTAGTCAGGACCCAATATCTATAACTTAATTTAAAGGATTGTCTTATTTCTTCTGTCTTTAAGTTAGGAAACTCCTTGTACCATCTATCTTTTATTGTCTTTAAGTGCACTTCATTATTGAAAGAGTTAATCATATTATACACAATTGAAATTGATGTCTTACCATTTTCATATAATTTTATGGTATTATCAAAGATCCCCATAGACCAATTGGGCTTATATTTAGTTTGTAGATTATTGATATATTGGCGAATCTGAAGAAAAGCAAAAAAAATCATTTTTTGGAAGATCATAGGTTCTAGCTAAGTTTACAAATGAATTGACTGTCAGATCTTCCGACAACAATTGTCTGACATATACTAAGCCTTTCCTTTTCCAACGGTGGAATACTGTTTGTGTAAAACCAGGGTGAAATTCTGGATTACCACAGATACTGAGGAAATCCGTACAAAAAGGATTTACCTACACTCGAGAACAAACTTGTTGCCATGCCTTTATTGTGTTTTTGAATATTAACATGTTCGCAATTCTCTTAGGGATTTTAGATATAGAGCAATGTAGGAGTGTACCCAAATTAAATGGTTCAGTCATATTATTTTCTATATAACCAAATGTTGAATATTCTTGGGTCGTTATCCAATCCATTGCATATTTGACTGTAGTTGCTAAATTGTACACTTCTATGTCCGGAAAATCCATACCTGCTACTAATTTGCTATATTGTAATTTATCTAAGGCAATCTGTGGTCTTTTCCCTGCCCAAATAAATTGTGTACAGTGTTTTTTAAAGCATCTGATATCTTTTTTTATGTAATAATAGCGGAATGTTTTGGCATAGATAAAGAATTTTAGGGAATAAAAACATAATTTATGTAAGAACTTACCTGATAAATTCATTTCTTTCATATTAGCAAGAGCCCATGAGCTAGTGACGTATGGGATATACATTCCTACCAGGAGGGGCAAAGTTTCCCAAACCTCAAAATGCCTATAAATACACCCCTCACCACACCCACAAATCAGTTTAACGAATAGCCAAGAAGTGGGGTGATAAGAAAAAAGTGCGAAGCATAAATATAAGGAATTGGAATAATTGTGCTTTATACAAAAACATCATAACCACCACAAAAAGGGTGGGCCTCATGGACTCTTGCTAATATGAAAGAAATGAATTTATCAGGTAAGTTCTTACATAAATTATGTTTTCTTTCATGTAATTAGCAAGAGTCCATGAGCTAGTGACGTATGGGATAATGACTACCCAAGATGTGGATCTTCCACGCAAGAGTCACTAGAGAGGGAGGGATAAAATAAAGATAGCCAATTCCGCTGAAAAAAATCCACACCCAAAAATAAAGTTAAAATCTTATCTAAACGTTTAGATTTAGTATCAAGAGGACCAGAATCCTCAATTTCTAATGCAATTAGGACTTCTTTAAGTAAAGAACGAATAAATTCCATTTTAAATAAATATGAAGATTTATCAGCATCAACCTCTGAGACAGAATCCTCTGAACCAGAAGAACCATTATCAGAATCAGAATGATGATGTTCATTTAAAAATTCATCTGAAAAAAAGTTTTAAAAGACTTTTTACGTTTACTAGAAGGAGGAATAACAGACATAGCCTTCTTAATGGATTTAGAAACAAAATCTCTTATGTTATCAGGAACACTCTGAATATTAGATGTTGACGGAACAGCAACAGGTAATGTAACAGTACTAAAGGAAATATTATCTGCATTAACAAGTTTGTCATGACAAACAGTACAAACAATAGCTGGAGGAACAGATACCATAGGTTTACAGCAGATACACTTAGCTTTGGTAGCTCCAGCACCAGGCAGCGATTTTCCAGAAGTATCTTCTGACTCAGTTTCAACGTGGGACATCTTGCAATATGTAATAGAAAAAAAACAACATATAAAGCAAAATTTATCAAATTCCTTAAATGACAGTTTCAGGAATGGGAAAAAATGCCAGTGAACAAGCTTCTAGCAACCAGAAGCAATAAATTAATGAGACTTAAATAATGTGGAGACAATAGTGACGCCCATATTTTTTTAGCGCCAAAAATGACGCCCACATTATTTGGCGCCTAAATGCTTTTGGCGCCAAAAATGACGCCACATCCGGAACGCCGACACTTTTGGCGCAAAAGAACGTCAAAAATGACGCAACTTCCAGCGACACTATGACGCCGGAAAGAGAAATTTTTTTTGCGCCAAAAAAGTCCGCACCAAGAATGACGCAATAAAATGAAGCATTTTCAGCCCCCGTGAGCCTAACAGCCCACAGGAAAAAAGTCAAATTTTAAGGTAAGAAAAAAATTGATTTATTCATATGCATTATCCCAAATATGAAACTGACTGTCTGAAATAAGGAATGTTGAACATCCTGAGTCAAGGCAAATAAATGTTTGAATACATATATTTAGAACTTTATAAAAAAGTGCCCAACCATAGCTTAGAGTGTCACAGAAAATAAGACTTACTTACCCCAGGACACTCATCTACATGTTGTAGAAAGCCAAACCAGTACTGAAACGAAAATCAGCAGAGGTAATGTTATATAAATAAGAGTATATCGTCGATCTGAAAAGGGAGGTAAGAGATGAATCTCTACGACCGATAACAGAGAACCTATGAAATAGACCCCGTAGAAGGAGATCATTGAATTCAAATAGGCAATACTCTCCTCACATCCCTCTGACATTCACTGCACGCTGAGAGGAAAACCGGGCTCCAACCTGCTGCGGAGCGCATATCAACGTAGAATCTAGCACAAACTTACTTCACCACCTCCATAGGAGGCAAAGTTTGTAAAACTGATTTGTGGGTGTGGTGAGGGGTGTATTTATAGGCATTTTGAGGTTTGGGAAACTTTGCCCCTCCTGGTAGGAATGTATATCCCATATGTCACTAGCTCATGGACTCTTGCTAATTACATGAAAGAAATAGATTTAATTAACATTACTCTGGCGGTTAGGGAAATGGGTAAATTAGCCCAGGATACTAGTTTCCTTTACATTCTTTGAATACTTTGGGATAGTTTAGTTCATAGCACTCCATCATGTTTTTAGACAGTATAATACCTAAATATTTAATCTGTAATGTTTCTTTAAAAGGTAATGGTCTTTTGAAATCTGGTGGCTTTTTTAACCAAAGGAATTCCGACTTCCCATAGTTTATTGTATAACCTGAGATCTCACTAAATAATTGAATTTCTTCCAACAATAAAGGTAAAGTTTCTTCTATATTACTTAGATATATCAACAAATCGTCTGCATATAGCGAGAGAACCTTTTTTTGCTCTCCAATATGAATACCTGGTAAACATTCTTTTAACATTTTTGCAAGAGGTTCAATTGATAAATTAAAAAGTAACGGGGATAGGGGACATCCCTGTCATGTCCCTCTCTGTAATCTAAAGCTCTCAGATGTATTACCATTAACTACCAACGCTGACATTGGGTTATTATATAAAAATGTTATTAGCTTTGTAATATTGTCTTTAAATCCGAACTTATCTAATGTCGTAAATAAATGATCCCAACTAATATAGTCAAAAGCTTTTTCAGCATTGACCGCAAGTATTGCCGCGTCCAAAACCCCCTCTCCCCTACCATTCTTAATTTTATCTTGAATATATTCTAATATCAACATTGTTTTCCGAATACTTTTTACCGGATTTCTCCCAGGCATAAAGCCAGTTTGGTTATCATGGATAATATCAGATATAAATGGTTTGAGGCGATTAGCTATTATAGAGGTCAGTAGCTTATAGTCTATATTGAGTAGGGATATAGGACGATATGATGCCGGGTTTTCTGGGTCTTTATCTTTTTTGAGAAGAAGTGTAATGTTGAACACGGCAAAACCGGGCAAACATTGCTTGTGTTATAGAAAATAGCTGTTATATAAATTAAATAGAACTGGCGAAATTTCTTTCGATAATATTTGATAGAATTCTGCAGGTAACCTGTCTGGTCCTGGGTCTTTATTAGCTTTAAGTTTTTTATTCCTTGTTCAATTCCTGCTAATGAAATTGGGGCATTAATAACTTCCATTGTCTCCTGCAGTAATTTAGGTAGATTAACTTTATCCCAAAACTTGTTTTTTACCTCTTGATAGTTATACCTGCAGTGTATATATTTTTAAAAAAACTCTACAAAGATCTTCTGTATCTCTTTGTTTGTGGTAACTCTAAGTGCTCCATGTTTAATTGCCCCTATATTATTTTTGGATCTCCTTTTTGTTATATATGCTAAATATTTAGCGGATCTTCCCCTAAATCCTCTGTATAATGCTTTTATACGCATTTCTTCTTGTATCATATTTTGTTTTAGCAGTAAGTCTCTCTGCGTTTTTAGCTTTATATATTTGTCCCAATGGGCTTTCATTGGATGTGCTAAGTATGTGTTAAAACTGTTTTTAACAGCATTAGAGAACTGTTCCTCCTGTTGTTTATTTTTCTTTTTAGCCTTACAAAGATAGGCCTTACCACATTCCCAAAATATTTCTGGTTTATTTTCATATGATTTATTGTCTAATACGTATTCTTGCCACCTACTCTTCAACCAATTTTGAAAAGGATAATTTTTTGCTAGATACTTAGGAAAGAATACTTCATTACTGGGATGTCTCTGATAAGTTTTTAATTCTATATTTAATAAAATTATGGCATGGTCTGATATCTTTATATCATAAATCTCTGTCTTTATTTTCGTACCAGTCATTATTTCTGCTATTAAAAACGTATCGATTTGCGAAAACGTCTGGTGCGATTTAGACATACATGTAAAGGCTTTAGTATCCAGATTTTGAAGCCTCCATATATCTCTTGTCCCAGTTTTATGACAGAATTTATGCAATATACGGGTTTTCCTGTCTCTTTTGATTCCACATTTACTATTTAATCTATCTAGATTAGGGGAAAAGGCCAAATTAAAATCACCTCCTATTATTAAATTTTGATCTCTGTAGACCAATAATTTAGCTGTTAGCGCATCCCAGAATTGACAATCCACATTATTTGGGCCATATAAATTACATAAGATAAACACTATATTATTTATTTCAATATGAACAATTAAGAATCTACCTGCTGGATCTATTATTTTTTTTATTATTCTGTGTGGTAAATTAGAAATCTTAAAATTGCATGCTCTATCTGAATCACAAAAGAAAAAATCTGGGTTCAGTGTCCCTTTAAGTTAGGGGGTGTTAGGGTTAGGGTTAGACTTAGGTTTAGGGGTTAATAACTTTAATATAGTGGTGGCGACGTTGGGGGTGGCAGATTAGGGGTTAATAAATGTAGTTAGGTTGCCGCGACATTGGGGCGGCAGATTAGGGGTTAATAAATATAATGTAGGGTTCGGCGATGTTGGGGGCAGCAGATTAGGGATTCATAACTATAATATAGGTGGCGGCGGTGTCCGGAGCGGCAGATTAGGGGTTAATAAATGTAATATTAGGGGTGTTTAGACTCGGGGTTCATGTTAGTGCGTTAGGTGTAGACATAAAAAGTATTTCCCCATAGGAATCAATGGGGCTGCGTTAGGAGCTTTACAGTGCTTTTTGGCAGGTGTTAGCTTTTTTTTTTTGCCGGCTCTCCCCCATTGATTCCTATGGGGAAATCGTGCACAAGCACGTTTTATCAGCTCACCGCTAACGTAAGCAGCACTGGTATTGAGGTGAGATGTGGAGCAAAATTTTGCTCTTCGCTCACTTTTTTTGCGGTTAACGCCGGGTTTGTAAAAACCCGTAATACCAGCGCTGTCTGTAAGTGAGCGGTGAGCTTAAACTGCTCGTTAGCACCGCACCCCTCCTAACGCAAAACTCGTAATCTAGGTGAGTATTAGTTATTAACCCCTAATCTGCCGCTCCTAACATCGCCACCACTAATAAAATGCATTAACCCCTATTCCGCCTATCCCTACATCATCACCATTATAATAGTTATTAACCCCTATTCCCCCACACCCCAACATCGCCCACACTATAATAAAGTTATTAAACTGAATCTTAAATGCAAGGGAGCCTTTTCAAAATGGCGTCCCTTGCATTCCTATTGGCTGATTTGATTTTTGAAATTCAAATCCGCCAATAGGATGAGAGCTACTTAAATCCTATTGGCTGTTCAAATTAGCCAATAGGATGAGAGCTACTGAAATTCTATTGGCTATTTAAATCAGCCAATAGAATTTCAATAGCTCTCATCCTATTGGCAGATTTGAACAGCCAATAGGATTTCAGTAGCACTTATCCTATTGGCTGATTTGAATATCAAAAATCAAATCAGCCAATAGGAATGCAAGGGATGCCATTTTGAAAAGGCTCCCTTGCATTTAAAATTCAGTGTACGGTTGCGACCGTATGAAGAGGATGCTCTGCGCCAGATGTCTTCAGGATGGACCCGCTACGCGCCACCGGGATGAAGATAGAAGATGCTGCCTGGATGAAGATAGAAGATGCCGCCTGGATGAAGATAGAAGACGCCGCCTGGATGAAGATAGAAGACGCCTGGATGAAGACTTCTCGCCGCCTGGATGTCCGGACTTCAGAAACTGTAAGTAGATCATTGGGGGTTAGTGTTTTTTTGGGTGTTTTTTATTTTAGATTAGGGTTTAGGCATTCTTAAAAGAGCTAAATGCCCTTTTCACGGCAAGAAAAAGAGATGAATGCCCTTTTAAGGGCAATGCCCATACAAATTAGGTTAGGTTTTTTATTTTGGGGGGTTGGTTGGGTGGTGGGTTTTACTGTTGGGGGGGACTATGTATTTTTTTCAGGTGAAAGAGCTGATTATTTAGGGCAATAGCCTACAAAAGGCCCTTTTAAGGGCTATTGGTAGTTTATTGTAGGCTAGGTTTTTTTTTATTTTGGGCGCTTTTTATTTTTATAGGGTATTCGATTAGGTGTAATTGTTTTTATTTTGGATAATTTCGTTTGTTATTTTTTTTAATTTAGTATTTTTTATTTGTGTAATTTAATTTGTTTGTAGTACTGTTAGGTTTTTTAATGTGTAATTTAAATTTTTTTAATTGATAGTTATTTTAATTTTAGTATAATAGTAATGTTAGTTTAATTTATAGTTTAAACTTATTGCTCCATTACATATGCAGCGTCGCCCGTAAAAGCCGGCGATGACAGATTTTACGCGATTTTGGTATTAGCATACAAGTTATGCGCGTATTTTTCACCCTTCGGACGTAGTTTTTTTAGCCATAGACTAACATAGAACAGACGCGCAATTTGGTATCCAATATACAGCATAAGGACTTACGCGCGCAGAATTCAGAGAATCTACTCCATTCTTATCTTGCCACAAATTGCAGGCGCAGGAACCCTTGCACTGACTAAAAAAGCAACTCCCTGGAAGCCTTAACAAACACATACATTTAAGCAGTATCTCAAGGTTAAAGGGACAGTATACTATGATATTGTTTTTTTAAGGTTTATTTGTGTATTTGAAATATTTTGAAGCCACAACATAATCAAATGGATTGAGCTTGTAGGTACTTTATCACATTGTGGACATACACTTGCTTATTTACTTTAAATTTCTTCTCAAAACAATCAACAATACTTGGAGGAGGGAACAATGGGAAATCATAATTGTATTACCTTCATCTCTTTATATATGGGTTTATATATGAATTTTGAATAGCATAATTACGTGTCGCATTTTTATATGAAATCGTGGTTCATTTTTATGAGTGTTAGCCTAATTTGCATAAAACTACTCTTTATTGACGCTTTCCGTGGTTAAAATACTGGCGTAAGTTACTTGCGACGACTTAAATGTGTATTTGCGCACATTTCAGAGGATCGCCAGTTTGTCCTACGTACGCCAGTTTACCATCTAACGGCGCAGTATATGTAATCCCCCGATGTGTGAGGTGAAATTACGGACGAAGTGGGTTCCCACGCTTGCGCCGAAACCTGCGTCGTATATGTGATCGCGCCCTTAGTTTTTTTTTAATTTCCCAGGTAATTTTTATTTATATTAAGATAGGGATCTTGTCATTTTAATTTAAAGTTAGGGGGTTGTTAGGTTTAGGGGTTAATAGTTTAAATTAGTTTTTGCGATGTGGGGGCTGGCGGTTTATGAGTTAATAGATTTATTTAGTGGCGGTGATGTGGGTGGCCAGAGGTTTAGGGGTTTATAACTTTATTTAGTGGCAGCGATTTCGAGGAGCGGTAGAATAGGGGTTAATATCTTTATTATAGTGTGGGCGATGTTGGGGTACGGGGGAATAGGGGGTAATAACATTATTAAAGTGGCGGCAATGTCGGGGAGCGGTGGAATAGGGGTTAATAACTATTTTGGTGGCAGCGATGTTGGGGTACGGGGGAAAAGGGGTTAATAAGTTTATGTAGGCGTCGACGATGTTTGCGGCAGCAGATTAGGGGTGTTTAGACATGGGGTTTATGTCAGGGTGTTAAAACGTAACTATTTTTTCCTCATAGACAACAATGGGGTTGCGTTACGGCGATCGCCATTCTGTGCTTCAGGTGTTAGTTTTTTTCTAACACGCTCTCCCCATTGATGTTTATGGGGAAAACGTGCACAAGCACGTATTCTCAGCCCTTGGATTTTGTGCGGTATGGAGCTCATCGCAACCATATCGCACGCACAAGGCAGCTTTTTAAAAACTTGTAATGGCAGCACTATGGAGGGTGACATAACGCAACTTTTGACACCCTCTATAGCGCAAAACTTGTAATCTAGGTACCTGTACTCAAGTTATATCCTTGAAATCTGGCCTGTTAGGGATGCCTGAAGACAGGTTTGAAAACCAGTGAGATAAAATGTCAACACTCACTCCAAAATGTTACATCTTTGACAATGTGTTTACTAACAAATTCAGTTTTAAACATTAAAAAACTGTAACAGAACATTACACAAATGCAAATATGAACTAAATACAAGCTTTTTAAAAACGTGTTGGTCAAATGTTTTTTCTAGATGTTTTTTTTCTACCAACCAACCCACAGCCACCCTGCAGGCAGTTTAATAGAATGTCATTGTCAACCGTGTCTAATTCAGCAGAGGGTCAAGGATGATTAGCATCCAGCACTCACCCCTGTCTTTTGCCATAAAGAGATCATTTAGTACCTGTACCAGTACTATGCCTTGTACTGAAACCAGGCTGGAATGTGTCATACATGTTATTTGTTCATAGCTCTGTTTCTTGTTGAGTTCCAACGACTTTCTCAATTACTTTCTCTAGGAAAGAAAGGTTTAATTTTATAGCGCGGTCTTGCCACCAGCATTGAGACTGCTCTATTCCACAAAGCCTGCTGGAGGGAGTGCATTAATAGCGTGTTCTTGCTAGACTTGTGCTAATATGTCCTGAAAAAACCCTTAACGACCAGTGACATACAGGGTACATTGTGGTCATTAAGGGGTTAAGATGGGCCTACAATTCTCAATGCAGTCTAAATCCAGAGGAGCCCTTTTTAAGAGAGGATGGAGACCACATAATAGAGCTAGACAGATTAGCGAGACTGAAGTAAAGTGTTGGGGGCTAGAATAAAAGTTTTACAAAACCAAAAAAAGTATTATATATATATATATATATATACAGTATATAAGTTTATTATTTAAATAAAATGTATAAAAAGGGATATGGTGTATGTCAAGGTGTTTGACTGGGAAGGGCTTAAAAGTAAATATATATATCTATATGTCGAAATATTGTTTACATATGTATTTATTTGATTATAATATGTAAATATGTAGGTGCACACATACATACATATATAGATATACAGTCATGGCAAAAAATATTGACACCCCTGTATTTCTGTCAGATAATGCACCACTTCACCCAGAAAACTGTTGCAATTACAAATGTTTATGCATTCTCATGTTTAAAGTGAAGGTCAATTTGGATGAATTAGTGCCCGGTTTTTAATAAACCTATTAAAAACAAGGGCACTTTAATTCATCAAAATTGACATTTTACTCCTTTTCTTCAAAAACTTACCTTTTAATCGTGAAAGCCGCTCCATCGATTCCCCCGGTTGTCGGAAGCCTCTTCTTACGTCAGAAATGACGAATCCGGCTTTCTCCAATCACGGCTTCCCCCCCCCCCAGGGGGATCATGGCCTGATGCAACGCCGTTATTGGAGGAAGCCGGATTCATCATTTTGGACCCGCGAAGAGGGCTTGCAATGGGCGGAGGAAGCACTGCAGCGGCTGTCAGGATTAAAAGGTAAGTTTTTGAAGAAAAGGAGTGAAATGTCAATTTTGAGGAATTAAAGTGCCCTTGTTTTAAATAGGATTATTAGAAACCGGGCACTAATTCATCCAAATTGACCTTCACTTTAATTCTTTTGTTTGTATTGGTATGACACAAAAAAGTGGAGAAAAAAAGCCAAATCTGACACATTCCACACAACATTCCAAAAATGGACTGGACAAAATTATTGGCACCTTCTCAAAATTGTAAGAAATAATTTCAAGTTTGTGATGCTCCTGTAATTTGTATTTAAACTCACCTGTATGAAACAGGTGCTGACAATATAGAAATCACATTGGCAACCAGTTAAAATGGTGAAAAATTGACTCAACCTTTCTGTTGTGTGTCTCTGTGTGCCACACTGAGCATGGAGAAGAGAAAGAGCAGCAAAGAATTGTCTGAAGATTTGGGAACAAAAATTGTGGAAACGCATGGACAATCTCAAGGTTACAAGTCAACCTCCAGAGATCTTAATGTTCCTGTGTCCCCTGTGCGCAACATTGGCAAGAAGTTTACAACCCGTGGCACTGTAGCTAATCTCCCTGGACATGAACAAAAGAGAAACGTTGATCAAAGATTGCAACAAAGAATTGTTCGAATGGTGTATAAAACCTCGATTAACTTCCAGACAAATTCAAGCTGACCTTCAGGCACAGGGTACAAATGTGTCAGCTTGCACCAAACGTCACCATCTGAATGAAAATGGACACTATGGTAGGAGACCCACTGCTGACACAGAAACATAAAAAAGCCAGTTTGTAGTTTGTAAAAACTTACCTGAAAGAACATTTTCTTATGAATGAAGAACATAGGTATTTGAACTATTCCTAACACACCTTCGACTTTAGAGCAGTTGCATTAGAGCACTCTCGGTTAGTGCTCAAGTGAAACACAGAAAAGGCTTTTTAGCAAATGCAATAGAAGTCTGTGGTCGTGTTATCCATCCATCAGATGTCAGCACGCCTGAGCCTTTCACTCAAGCTATAACTTTTTACTTTCAACTTGTGATACCAGGGCAAACACAGGAGTGCTATTGATTTACCTTGAGCAATTTTAGAGCTCAACATCTTATATTCAACAGTTCATTATTCTCCACTCCCTGGGATTTCCTCCATCTCCGTTCCAGACCATGCTCTCTTTTTCATCTCTCTTATGGTGCTGTCAAACCAGGGAGACTTAAGATGAGCAGTGAGGGATCAAGTGCATTTAGGGACAATGGAGTCTACGGTATTCTTTACATTTGTGTTGTAGTGCTCTACCAGAGAATTGACATTGTCACAGCTGCTTAACACATAGATAAGATCAAGTTTTGATTTGAGGATCTGAGGGGTTACGTCCTTTATCAGTTGGTAACTAGTCCTCTTACAGGCCTGGGGTATTTGAGGAACTAGTTATAAGGAAGTTAATGATCAGACCACATAACTGTTTTTTTAATTAGATTGGAGACTTGAACTTCAGTCGAGAATACAAGATTTAGTGCTTGACCATTCTTATGGGTAGTAGATGGGACAGCTTGGGTTAGACCCAGTGCACCCATGCATTTAAATCCCCAATATAAGCCATCTGTGGTATTTTAAAACTAATGCAAACACCAAATCTATGAATTCGTGCAGGAATTGTTTGATACACCACCTCCTTTTTTGGGCAGTTAATTGTTGAATACTTTGGTGGTACTGCTGCTTCTAGAATTAGACCTGTATTTTCATCAACCAAGTATACGTGATGCTCCCCTTGTTGATCTTGCATTGCAGAGTACATTCTTAATGCAGTAATCCAAGGGGTGTGAATGCTTTTTCTTTGTAATTGCTGGACCTTTGCTGGAAGTTTGGTGGAAACTTAATATGTTCTGTTTTGCTTTTTTTTTAAATCTAATGTAGGTGATCAGGGAAATGCTGTAATATGATATGTTGGATATTTGCTTTTTGACTATCCACCTCTGGAGCTTCTGTTTTGTTGTTGTTTTTTTTTAAATTCCAAGGTGCTTTAAAATAGATATTTGTGATGGTGTCTGAATTGCTCTTGGTTTGCACAATAAACACAAGATACAAAAGGCACAGGAATACATTTTATTTGAGGCTTTGGGGCCAATTTATCAAGTGTCGGGCGGACATGATCCGCTGTTGCAAATCATGTCCACCCGACATCGCTGTTGGCATTTAATATTGCACAAGCATTTCTAGTGAAATGATTGTGCAATGCCGCCCCCTGCAGATTCGCTGTCAATCGGCCACTAGCAGGGAATGTCAATCAACCCGATCGTATCAGATCGGACTGATTGCTGTCTGCCACCTCAGAGGTGGCGAACAAGTTAAGGAGCAGCGGTCTTATGACCGCTGCTTCTTAACTCCTGATTTTGGCGAGCCTGAAGGCTTGCGCAGAATTAGAAAAATTAGAAGCATTCAGGAGTTGATAAATTGGCCCCCTAGAGTGAGGTGTGAACATTTTTAGCTAGACTAAGATGAGAGAATTCTTTGAATTTTAAATTACATAGATCCAGTCTGATAAGGCAACATTTGTATGTCGATTAGGAAAGCTGTTTAGTGAAATAGTCTGTTGAATGAAAATAGTTAGCTTTATACAATTATATCATATCCCTTTGTCTTTCCTAATAACCAGCTCACACTTTGAAGAGTTATAATTGGTTCCTAAAAGTCATGAAAGGTATATCCGGTGGTTTTCTCTTCCAAGACTCAAATTATAATAAACTCTTTATTCCATCAAAATTAATCCACAATGACAAGATTATAATAAATTGGGTTTATATATTTAATAGATTAGGATTTACAATGTCTAATAGACAATTTGCTATGAAAAATAATATGTTGGGAAGATTTATTAACCTGCATTCACAGTTTTTTTAGGCTGAAATTGCTTCTTTTGCCTCTCACCCAGACACTTGCTGTTGTGCAATAGAAATGCTCAAGAGCAGGGAGCAACATTGGACAAGTGAGCTCTTGTGAAATGGTAATTTTTCCATATATATATATACTGTATATAAAATCACATATTTATTTTACTGGCCCTTGATAGGAATAATGTTTTTCACCAAGATTACAAGTTGTACGGTACGGCTATACCACTGAAAAATTGGCCATTGCGCGCAGAATATGCAGGTCTCCCGTATTACAAGTCGCGGCGGTACAGCTATACCGCTCGAGTTTTAGAGACTTTATGCAACTCTCGATTCAGCAATGGGGTGGAGTTTTTTTTTAGATTAGGGCTTTTTTTAATTTTTAATGGGCAAAAAGAGCTGATTGCCCTTTTTAAGGGCTATGCCCATACAAATATCCCTTTTGGGGCAATGGGTAGCTTAGGTTTTTTTTAGAGTTAGGTTTTTTATTTTGGCGGGCGGTTGGTTGGGTGGTGGGTTTTACTGTTGGGGGGACTTTGTAATTTTTGTAGGTAAAAGAGCTGTTAAAAGAGCAATGCCCTAAAAAGTTTATTGATAGATAAGGGGGTGTTTTTATTTTGAAGTGACATTTTTGTTTTTATAGGGGTATTAGATTAGGTTTAATTTTTATTATTTTGGATAATTAAAACATTTTTGTAATCTTAGTTTTTTTTTTATTTTTTGTTATGTTAGTGTTTTTTTTGTAATGATAGGTATTTTTAATTTTTTTGTAGTTAGGATTTTTTAATTTTGTAACATAGGTTTTTTATTTTTCGTTTATTTTATTTTTTTAATACAGTAATGTTAGGTTAATTTAAAGTTTAATCTTAGTTTTTTTATTTCACAGGTAAATTTTTAATTATTTAAAGGTTATATACAATATAACTATTGTAAATTTAATTTAAAGTTAGGGGGTGTTAGGTTTAGAGGTTAATAGTTTAATTTGTGTGTCGCGATGTGGGTGTTTGTTGGTTTAGGGGTTAATAGTTTTAGTTTAGTGTTAGCGATGTTGGGGGCCGGCGGTTTAGAGGTTAATAGGTTTATTTAGGTGTTAGCGATGCGGGGGACGGCGGTTTAGGGGTTAATAGTTTTAGTTAAGTATTAGTGATGTGGGGGCCGGCGGTTTAGGGGTTAATAGGTTTATTATAAAAGTTGCGATGTGGGGGGCGGCAGTTTAGAGGTTAATAGGTTTATTTAGGTGTTAGCGATGCATTGGGCGGCGGTTTAGGGGTTATTAGTTTTATTTAGTGTCTGAGATGTCGAGGGTGGCGGATTAGGGGTATTTAGACTAGGGGTTTATGTTAGGGTGTTAGGTTTTTACATAACTTTCTTTTCCCTATAGACATCAATGGGAATTGCGTTATAGCGATCGCAGGTGTTCGTTTTTTTCTAAAAAAAATTCTCCATTCATGTCTATGGGGGAAAACGTGCACGAGCACGTCAAGTCTGGCCTTGGCTTTTGTGTGGTATGAAGCTTAACGCACCATACCACACAACAAAAGGTTTTATTGAAACTTATAATGGCAGCTTTGGAGAGTACGATACAGCTCATTTTTTTTGGGTTATTTACGCACCGGGTTTAGCGCAGAGCTTGTAATCCTGGTGTTAGTGTTTTATGATCTCCAACATGTCTTAAATTCTCAGATTTTGTATTTTCACATATTGCGCATAAAAAATAATTTAATTTACCTACCTGTGCATTTAGGTGGTTCAGAATTCCACTTCCCATTTTCTTTACAGGACACAGTGCTTGCACCCTCTAATTCTAGATTATCTTTACATTTATAAATTACTTGATCCATGTAAGTATACTCGCGTTTTATAGGGCTATATTCCCCTTTATTTAGATCTCCCGGAGGTCCGCAGGTAACAGCTGGAATTAAATATTTGCAAATATGAAAAGCTGAGTTTAATTCTCCTTGTTTTCTTGATTCAACACCAATAATAAAATACAGAAATAGGAGTATTGCGGCACTATAAATTACTGTGTTTAATTGAATTTATTGTTATATAATACAGTAATGATATCAGAAGTTAAGACAAAGAAGTGAAGTGACAGTAATACCTTTAAAATACCTACTCATTTAACACAACCTTAAGTACCTACCAACTTAACTAATCATAACCTTCAATACTGTTTTTAGCCAAAAATGAATCTAATCCCATTTTAAAGCTATCTATTGTATTGGCAGTGACTCTTATCCCAAATAATATATGGACCATAACTACAGCATATCTTTATACTTTTTTCTAAAGTGAATTCTTCTAGTTTTGCAAAGTCCTTTATAATAAATGGACCCCTTTTTTCATGATAATATATTATTTGTCTTGGAAGCTGCTGCCTAGCATTGAGAACTTTTTAAAATAGACAGCTTTTAAACATTTTATATGTATAGCCACTACAAGTTAACACTGTACTGTACATTTAATATCCCAGTCATACTGCACCAAATGTATTATATATTAATGACATCTTTGCTATAGTGTAGATGAAATAAATTAAACAAACCCATTCAGTGTGAACTTACTTTTGTATATTTCTAATATTGCAATTGCACTGTACAAAATGTGTTATTAAATAGAAGACATACATTACTGTGTAAACTTTTAGTGGCTGTCTATTTTATTTATTTAAAGTAAACATGTATAAAAAATTGTTTGTATTTGTTTGTATTAACCAAGTGGAAATTTCCTCGAATTAATCTCCTGTTCTCTCATGTTTATTTTCTTTTGCATAGAAAACCAAGGTAATTTTATCATGATTGCATGCTTAGTTTTAATTACTAACCAGGGTTACTGGTTGCCTTATCATACTGTATAAAACTTTAATTACTTGTCTGACTGTCAGCATTTTATTCATGACAACTTTATTTTTGTTTTTTTGTACCTCAATAAAGTTTAACTAAAAAAAACAATTTTTTTCTTTATGGTGAGTCCACGGCTTGAGTAATTACTGTTGGGAATATCACTCCTGGCCAGCAGGAGGAGGCAAATAGCACCACAGTTAAACTGCTAAGTATCACTCCCTTAAACACAACCCCCAGTCATTCTCTTTGCCTTCGGTGCATAGAGGAGGTGAAGTTTAGGTGTCTGAAGAAAAATTTTGATTTCATCTACAAGCAAGTTTTGGGGTATAGCCGTATTCCACGTCATTCCTTGCAGGCGGGTAGTGGTGGCTTTAAAGCAATTAGGAACTTGTAAAGAGGTACTTACTGTGTTTTCCTAACAATTGCTGCACTAGTTTAGAAAGCCAGAGTTGGCTACTTTGTTCTTTCTTTTTCAAAGGTCTCTGTGAAGAACTGTGTCTTCTCATACCTTGTAACTGTCTACATGCCGGACAGCGGAGCAGGTAAGTGTTTTTTCTTCCAGTTGGGGAGACCATGCACTTAGCAAAATTAAAAGACACTGCTTTTTTATTTGGACATAGATTATCCTGTTGTATCGGTTACACTGGGGCATGAATCACTGTAGCATGTGTGAGACTAACATTTAAACTCTTTTAAAAAGAAAGGGTAAAATGTTTTTACTAGGCTTTATTTTCTGACACATATTTACTTGATAAAACAATACAAGTTAAAGTGAAAGTAAGGCTGCATTTTCTATTTCAGCAGCTTATTCATTTCCCCTTTGCTTTAAAATAAAATGATGCAACATTTTAAACTGTCCGGTTTGAAAAACCTGGTATTTCTGGTACTCATTGTACAAGGAAGCTATTTTTAGTGTCTCTCTCTGTTTCGCAGCAGTAATTTGAGCTCTGCAGTTGTGGTCACATGACCGGCTTTACTTCATAACATTTCTGAGGAAAAAGTTGTTTTTCTCCATTTCTGGGTGATCCAGTCTTAATTGGTAGTGGTAAGGCACCTCAGTAATTGAGGTGTGGGGTTTTCTGAGGGGTATTTTAGAAGTTTATTTGATGTTTATTAATAGTTTTTTCTTAACTTTTTTCCTCATAGTTTTAGCTGGGGATCGATCCTAATTTGAGATAAAATGTAAAGTGTATTTTTTCCTTGGCTTATTTTAATTGAATATTAAAATATTTGAAACTTATCTGTACAAGTTTATTTTCTGTTTCACAAAATGTCTGATATGGAGCAAGAGCCTGCGCTGATAAATTCATGCTTATTATGTTTAGATGCACAAATTGCAGCTCCTATGCAATTTTGTTCTTCATGTGTAAAGAAAACCTTGCAAAATAAAGGTAACACTTTTAAGCCTAATGACTCTTAGTATGATGTGGTTTAAATAATACCTCAGCTTTCTCCTGCTACGTCCCAAGCCTCAATGGTGTCACATGCAGTTCCCTGCGGTTCCGCTATAACTCCTAGTGGAGTTTATTTAAAAGCAGAAATTGCTGCCCAAGTATCTTCAGCGGTATCTGCGGCATTAGCTGCCATTCCCAGATTACAGGGAAAATGCAAGAGGAAATCTAGAGATTCAGAAAGTAAGGTGTCTGCTCAGTTCTGCTTCCCAAGTTGCCCTTTCCCATAAGTCTGATGAGGAAGATACATCGGGACTTCCTGTGGGCGAAATCTCAGATTCGGACAGTATAATTCCTTCTTCTTCTGAGACTGAAGTGGTATCCTTCAGATTTAAGCTTGAATACCTTTGTGTATCATTAAAGGAGGTTTTAGCTACTTAAGATGACTCTGATACTCCTGTCGTCACTCCTAAGAAATCTAGTAAACTTAATACCTTCCACTTCTGAGGTTTTTCCTGTGCCGGACCATGCTAGGGAGATTATTCACAGGAATGGGAGGAATCAGGGGTATCTTTTTCTCCATCGTCCATTTTTAAGAAAATGTTTCCTGTTGAGGACTCCATTAAAGACCCTTGGTATACTGTACCCAAAGTTGAAGGGGCCATTTCCACTCTGGCTAAGAGAACCACTATTCCTATTGAGGATAGCTGCCCTTTTAAGGATCCGATGGACAAAAAACTAGAGGCTTATTTGAAAAAGATTTATGTTCATCAAGGTCTCCAATGGCAACCTGTGGCATGTATTGCCACAGTGACTAGTGCGGCTTCTTATTGGTTCGATACCTTGTCTGATTCTCTTTAAGTAGAGGCTTTCTTGGATAAAATTAAAGATAGGATTAAAGCTCTTAAGTTGGCCAATTCCTTTATTGCAGATGTCATTTTACAGGTTGCTAGTCTAGGAGCTAAAACTTCTAGTTTCGCTGTCCTAGCCCACAGGGTGTTATGGTTGAAATCCTGGTCTGTGGACGTTTCCTCTAAAGTCAAGCTTCTAGCGATTCCTTACAAGGACAAAACCTTGTTTGGACCTGGTTTGGCAGACATTATCTCTGATATTACGAATGGAAAAGGGTCATTTCTACCTCAAGATAAGAAGAATAGGCCTAAAGGATGTCAGAGTAATTTTTGTTCCTTTTGTAACTTCAGAGGAAAGCCTTCCCCTTCTTCTTCCAAGCACGAACAATCCAAGTCTTCTTGGAAACCCAATCAGTCTTGGAACAAGGGGAAACAAAAAAGAAACCCACAGCTGATTACAAATCAGCATGAAGGGTTCCCAATCTGGGAATGGATCAGGAGGGGGGCAGACTTTCTCAGTTCTTTCAAGCCTGGATACGAGATGTCCCAGATCCCTGGACATAGTATCCCTTGGTTACAAATAGGAATTCAAGACTTTTCCTCCCAGAGGCAGATACCTTCTCTCAAGATGATCTGCAGACCAGTTAAAGAGAGAGGAGGTCTTGAAATGTATACAACATCTTTCTTCACTGGGAGTGATAGTTCTAGTTCCAGTGCAGGAACAGGGTCTTGGGTTCTACTTCAACCTATTTGTGGTTCCCAAATAAGAGGGAACTTTCCATCCCATTCTAGACTTGAAGTGTCTAAACAAGTTTCTCAAAGTTCCATCCTTTAAGATGGAGACTATACGCTCCATTCTTCATTTAGTACAAGAGGGTCAGTTCATGACAACCATATACCTAAAGGATGCGTATCTTCATGTTCCTATTCACAGGGACCATCACAGATTCCTGTGATTTGCCTTTCTGGACAAATATTTCCAGTTTGTGGCCCTTCCATTTGGTCTAGCAACGGCTTCCAGAATTTTTTCAAAGGTTCTGGGGGCTCTTTTGGAAGTGATCCGTTCTCATGGAATTGCTGTGGCACCCAACCTGAATGACATATTGGTTCAGGCGCCATATTTTATTGTTGTCTTTTCTTCGTTCCCACGGATGGAATGTGAATCTGGAAAAAAAGCTCCCTTTCCCCTGCTACAAGAGCAGTGTTCTTAGGGACCATAATAGATTCTCTATTGATGAAAAAAATTTTGACAGAGGTCAGGAAAAACCAAATCATTTCCACTTGCCTCTCTCTTCAGGCTACTGCTCATCCTTCAGTGACTCAGTGTATAGAGGTAATCGGTCTGATGGTGGCTTCCATGGACATCATTCCTTTTGCTTGAAAACATTTGAGAGCTCTCCAGTTGTGCATGCTCAGATAATGGAATGGCGACCATGCAGATCCATCTCAGAGAAAAGAGTTAGATCAGTCATCAAGAAATTCTCTCCTGTGGTGGATTCCTCAGTAACATCAATCTCAGGGCACATGCTTTTGGAGACCTTAGCCATGAAGGAGGTTACTCAGATTCTTCAGTGGGCAGAGACCCACAATTACGGTCTATCTGCTACCCACATTCCAGGAGTAGACAACTGGGAAGCGGATTTTCTGAGCAGACAGACTTTTTATCCCGGGGAGTGAGAACTCCATCCAGAGGTGTTTTCCAGCTTAGTCCTTAAATGAAGGTTGCCAGAGTTAGATCTGGTGGCGTCCCATCAGAACGCCAAGCTTCCAAGGTACAGTTCAAGGTCAAGAGATCTGCAGGCCGTTCTGATAGATGCTCTGGTGGTTCCTTGGATTTTCAGGTTGGCATACCTGTTTCCTTCGTTTGCTCTCCTTCCACGAGTCATTGCTCATATCAAACAGGAGAGGGCGTCAGTGATTCTAATACCCCTGTGTTTGCCTCACAGGATCTGGTTTGCATACCTAGTGGAGATGTCATCTCTCTTACCTTGGAGAATACCTCTGAGGAAGAACCTCCTGATTCAGGGTCCTTTCCTTCATACAAATCTCATTTCTCTGAAGCTGACTGCTTGGAGAGTGAACGTTTAATTCTGTCTAAGCATGGTTTTTCTGAGTCGGTCATTGAGACCATGATTCAGGCTCTCAAACCTGTTACTAAATTTACCATAAGATATGGCGTAAATATCTTTACTGGTGTGAATCCAAGGACTAATCTTGGAGTAGAATTTAAATTCCAAGAATTGTATCTTTTCTTAAAGGGCCACTGTAAGTAAATATTTTCTATGCCTGTTACTAACTAACTACCCCAAATACGCTTTTTATCAATAGCATTTCATTGTTTTCCAAACCCACTCCGTGGGTATCCTTTGCTCTGTACCAATCCGTTTACAATACCTAGGTTTCAAAATGGCGCTTTAAACACAATTTCATTGGTTTAAGTATTTTGAACACTCAGTGCTGAAAATAGTGGGCAGGATAACGTGACATCATCTGCGAATAAAAGATATATAACTTTTAGAACGTTATGAAACTTCGTTTTGGAGAAAATATAGGTCAGTAGGTTTTAATTAATGTTTATTAACTTTAATATGTTAGTTGTTTAGCTTAAAAATTATAACAGAAAGTAATCCTTTAAGGAAGGCCTGGAGAAGGGATTGTCAGTCAGTACCCTGAAGGGTCAGATTTCTGCTTTATCAGTTTTACTACATAAACATTTGGTGGATGTGCTAGATGTGCAATCTTTTTGTCAGCCTTGGTCAGAATCAGGCCTGTCTTTAAGTATGTTTTTCCTCCTTGGAGCCTTAACCTTGTTCTTAAAGTTTTTCAGTTGGCTCTGTTTGAGCCATTGCATTCCATAGACATTAAGTTGTTATCTTGGAAGGTTTTGTTTCTTGCTGCTATCTCTTCCCCTCAAAGAGTCTCGGAACTCTCAGCTCTGCAGTGGGATTCCCCTTATTTTAATTTTCATGCCGATAAGGGGGTTCTTCATACTAAGTTAGGTTTCCTTCCTAAGGTTCTTTCTAATAGAAATATCAATCAGGAAATTGTTGTTCCCTCTCTGTGTCCTAATCATTCTTCTTCCAAAGAATGTTTGTTATGCAGCTTGGATGTTGTACGTGCTCTTAAATTCTACTTGAAGGCGACTAAGAATTTTCACCAGTCCTCTGCCCTCTTTGTCTGTTTCTCTGGGAAACGTAAAGGTCAGAAAGCTACTGCTACTACTCTTTCTTTTTGGTTACAAAGTATAATTTGTTTGGCTTATGAGACTGCTGAACAGCAGCCTCCTGAGAGAATTACGGCTCATTCCATAAGAGCCGTTTCCTCTTCTTGGGCTTTCAAAAATGAAGCTTATGTGGAACAAATTTGCAAGGATGCAACTTGGTCTTCTCTACATACTTTTTCCAAATTTTCAAAATTTGATACTTTTGCCTCGGCTGAGGCTTCTTTTGGGAAAAAAGGTTCTTCAAGCGGTGGTGCCTTCTGTTTAGGACTGCCTGTCTTGACCCTCCCTATTTATCCATGTCCTCTAGCTTGGGTATTGGTTCCCAACAGTAATTACTCAAGCCGTGAACTCACCATATCTTAGGAAAGAAAAAAAAAATGTATGCTTACCTGATAAATGTATTTATTTCCAGATATGGTGAGCCCACAGCCCCACCCTTTATTTTAAGACAGTTGTTCTTTTGACTATAACCTCAGGCACCTCTACACCTTGTGTTACTCCTTTTTCTACAATTCCCTTCGGTCAAATGATGGGGTTGTGGGTAAGGGAGTAATACTTAGCAGTTTAACTGTGGTGCTCTTTGCCTCCTCCTGCTGGCCAGGAGTGATATTCCCAACAGTAATTACTCAAGCCGTGGACTCACCATATCCGGAAAGAAATACATTTATCAGGTAAGCATACACTTAGTTTTTTTATTTAATGATACACTTCCAGTAACAAAACAGTACATTTCCTTCTTTAGACAATATTAAACCTGTCCTGACAATAAAATATATATCATTCTAACACATTTAATATGCCATGCTGTATGGAATAAAATATATTTTGTAGGAGTTACAGTTTATCTGGGATATTTATTTATACAGTAAGGGTCTTAGAGCCTTAGTAACTCTGCATCAAGTAAGATCTTGTCACATAAAAGTTTTATAGGTTTAAGGTTTCTAAAGTTATGTCCATTTGTGCAAAAAGACTAAAAGACTTCTCTACACTTTTTCTTTTGCTTGATTAAATGAAATTATATGAAATGTATTTTCCACACAATAACAATCTCACATTTTATCTTACATTTCATGAAAATGAAAACAAAATGGCACAATTTAAATAAGCGTCATATGTCTTAGCTTATAAAGCATAACAACTGGTTTGCTAAGAAAAGGAGTCTGTGTAAAGTAAAGTGAAACCATAAAGAATAACTCTTATAATAAGGAGGGATGAAATATGTCACATCCTTTAGGATCAATTGCAAATTAATACATTCATAAATTATTGCAATAAAAATATAGTAATTTAATTTGCTTTAAGCCTTTCTAGTGATAATTATAAAAACTAAAAATGTCCTTTTTTGTATGACCTTATGATAAAGCTGAACAAAATATAATGTACTGTATAATAATATTAAACTTCTAACATAATCCTATATTTTACCTTGTATGTAAATTTATGAAACTTATTTTAGATTATTAAATAAATGCAAAGATCTAATACAATACCATATTGTGGATCAATGGTTCAGAGTATAAATCATTGTTTAATTTGATATGAGTTTGGACAATAAAGTTTATAAACAATGGAGCATTATTTTTCTTATTTTTATGTTTTTCTACCTACTTGATTTTGTTTTACACACACACACATATATATATATATAATTATTATTTTTTACAACTTTCATTTTTTTATCTATTTTTTCTGCTCTCTCATAAAACTATACTATTTAATTATTAATCTTAATTATCCATCTTCCTTTCATTTCTTTCTATACTTCCCCATGGGCCAATCAAATTTGCTTGTTTTTTAATGCTTTTCCTTTGTATCTATTTTCAATATTAGTCTCTTTTTAATCACCTGTTTTGAATCTGCCATCTTGGTTGCATTTTTTACTCCTCACTTTTTCTTTCTAGGTTATTAATTTGATGCATCACTATGTTTATTCCCTGGATAAAGCTAACTGCTTATTCCTTCATATTTCTCATATAATTACTTTACTAACTTTTGCTAGGGGTATTTTATCCCACTTTGTATATGTTCTCTAAGATTTCTCATAAAGCCAAATTATCAGGCTTGATATCAGTGTACATTGCACTTTGCACACACAAAAAAATAACTTTTCATACCTTTACATTTAGGTGGCCCAGAACTCCACATCCCAGTTTCCTCACATACCAAAGTGCTTCGACCCACTAGATTTAGATTATCTTTACATTTATATGTCACTTCATCCCTGTAATGATACCGGGCTTTTAATGGGCTATATATTCCTTCAGAAATACTTCTTGGAGGTTCGCATGTCACAACTGAAATTAAATATTTTGAAATATGAAAAAATAAATAGTTAAATTCTTGGTTTACTGGTTCACTGGCAATGATAAACTGATAAAAACAGTATTGTGGTACAAGAAATTGTTGTGTTTAATAAATCCCCTAAATTGTGGTAGTTATACAAATATATAAAATGACTTTATCAAACTGCAATAATCAAGTACTTCTAAGACAATTTTAAGAAACTACATTTTTTTTATAAAGTAACAATGCAAACTTATTAGGGCTAGTTTACAAGTAGAGCACAAAAATGTTAGCTCTATTGAGCACTAACACCGCTCAGGTTAAATAAATTGCACTCATATTACACGCTAACTCACTCTCCCCATACACTTTTATAATGCATTCCACAATAGCCTGTTTTGGTTTCCGCTCTAACGCTAACCCGAAGGTGCAGTAACAAATAGTTTAAATAGCATACTTCTTCACTAACTTTTAAATGTGTGTGTGTATGTACAGTGCATTAAAGGTGAAAAAAGTTTTGAAATGATTTATCTTTGTCTCATTTTTTTACATCACAGAAACCTGACATTTCAATCCACTGTATGTATACATATAAGAGAACCGCCACACTTGATCTAGGTCATACCGTAGATACTTCGCTCTAAGTAAAGCTATAGAAGATTGAGAATCCTTCTAATAAAAGGGGAAAAGTGCCTTATTGAGTAGTGACAAGTACACTGAACATCACAAATGAGATACCATTGAGCGCTCATATTGGTATATTCATACGAAGGTTAAAGGAACATAAAACCCAACATTTTTCTTTCATGATTTAGATAGATCCTACAATTTTAAACAACTTTCCAATTTACTTCTATTATCTAATTTGCTCAATTCGCTTGGTATCATTTGTTGAAGGAGCAGCAATGCACTACTGGGAATTAGCTGAAAGCCAATGGCAAGAGGCATATACATGCAGCCACCAATCAGCAGCTTCTTAGCCTACCTGGGTATACTTTTCAACAAAGCATAGAAAGATAACAAAACAAATAAGATAATAGAAATAAATTGGAAATGTATTTAAAACTGCTTTCTGTGAATCATTTAAGAAAAAATGTGGGTTTAATGTCCCTTTAAGTATCTGTACTGAGACCGGTAAGATACAGAGGACAGGCTGGGAGATGATTGGTCATCTCTAGGTCATGTAATTTCAAAAAAAGTAAAAGGTCCGTTGACGTTACCTACGAAGGAGCTGGGATTCGCAATCAAGCAAGGAGAAGAAAAGGTACTGTGTAATACACATTCACGCTACAAGAAAAGTAGCAGGCACCTGTTAACAGCCAATACGGGTAATTGACTGTTTAAAAACTCTGTTATTAGCAAGAGCTATATTATTGTACACACTCTGAGATTTTTTAACATTAATAAATCACTTACAGCCTGAAAATAACTGACTTTCATCAAACTCTTAAAAAATAACGGTCAGTGTTTGAACACCACTGCTAAAGAGAATATTATAAACATGACCAACCGCTTTTTTGCAAATCTGAGGTCAGTTTATATTTAGTGGAATTCACATGGAATTTAACATTCTCATAAAAACTATGAATTACTTTATATATCACAAGGAACAGATTATGAGTTTTATGACAAATTACAGCAATTAAGAATTGTCACCCTTTTAATAAATCCTTTTTACTCAGAGAGATACTCCTATTTTTTTTTTTTTTTTTTTTTTTATGCACTTTTTAGGATTGTTTATGGATCCATATTAACTGATCTTAAAGTGAAGGTAAACTTTGGTGAATGAAAGCCCGTTTTTTAAAAATACTATTAAAAATAGGGGCACTTTCATTCATCAAAGTGTACAAAGCAGCCGTTTTGTTAAAAAAAACAACCTTTTTTTCTTTTCACATCCAGAGCAGCTTCCCCCACCCAGAGATCCTCTCTTCACACGTCAGCAATGAATAATTTGGCTTCCTCCAATCACAGCATGGCTTCAGGCAATGACTACCCTGGGGGGGGAAGCTGTGATTGGAAGAAGCAGGTTTAGTCATTGCTGACGTGTGAATAGAGGATCTCTACGTGGGGGAAGCTGCTCTGGCTGTGAAAAGAAAAAAAATTAATTTTTTTAACAAAACGGCTGCTTTGTAAACTTTGATGAATGAAAGGGCCCCTGTTTTTAATGTATTTTAAGTATTTTTACACAGAGCTCTGTTGTGGATTGTAGACATATTGATTGTTATTATATTGCTAATATTAAATTGTTTATTTTTGTATCTATTTGATTATTTTTTTTGTGACACACTTAAGAGTCTATTTAATTTGATTTAGTTACCCATATAGAATATTATGATGTTTCCAATATTTGAACATTGATGTACATTGATACATAAGCTGAGGACAAATGTTAATTGTTACATCATTTGTTACTTTGAGGAACTTTAAATAATTGTATTCACTATCCCTTTAGACTTTTTATCGTGTGTATCCAACATTTGAAAACTGATACAATTGTGTTAGTCTATCGCTCATAATTTAGAAAAAAATATTTACTTTGAAAGTTTTTGGCTGATTTAATGTTCACTATCAGTAAAACTCAGTTTCACTTTTTACATATTAGTAAACACTGGTTTGATTTATTTATTTATTCATACAATTTGTCGATTTAAACACTAGTCTATATTATTTGTTAATATTTATATAGACTCACCCAATTGAGCACAAACACTTATAATAATTTTTTGGCAAGATATTTAATCACTAAATTAAAAAGTAGATTAAACCATTAAACCTATACGCTTAAAGGGACATTCCAGTCAAAATGTAAATGAACTTAGATGTATTACATATTTGAATAGAAACATATTTGCAATATACATGTACTGGCAAAAATGCTTCTAGTAAAAATTATCACTGTTTTAGTGTTAGCATTTTTTCTCTGCACGTGCATGTGAAGCATAGATAGATATTGTCACTGCTCTCACATATTAAATACTGCAGCTGCTCAGATCATCAGTGGGGCTTGTATCATGTCAGCAATTAACACATTGAGTCATTACCAGATGGTACAAGCACCTTAGGCTCTCCGAATAAGTGTTGTGTTTAAAATGCTGGTGCACGGTGCATACTTAAATACACTTTTGAAACAGCTATAGCTTTTATAACATGCATGTATATTACAAAATTGCTTCTGTTCAATACCAAAATGCACCCATGTGGTTTCAAATTTTGGCTGGAATATCCCTTTAAGTTTTCTACAAACCAGCATTACCTTTTTGCGCCACCTTTACTTTGTGTTTTAAATTTAAATATAAATATATATATACATACAAACATACAGATATACAGAGAGAGAGATAGATAGATAGATAGATAGAGACAGACGATAGATTTATAGATATTAAAAATAAAAATAACTTTTTCCTGAGTCAAAAATAATGCTATTGAAACTATTTTGGCCATTGCACACGGATTATGCAGGTCTCCCGTATTACAAGTCGCTGCAGTACGGCTATACCACTAGCGTTTTAGCCTTTACGCAACTCTCCATTCTGCACTCAAAAAAGGGCTTTTGAGTGCGGGATTTTCATAGCGCTGTATTACAGGTTGTGCGGCCCAGCTATTACACTAGAGTTATAGCTTATACCACCGCCATCCATTCTGCTATCTGAGACCAGTAGTTATTGATTTTGCAAAACAAAAATGTTTCACAAAACTCATAACAAAAATGTTACAAAGTACACTAACACCCATAAATGACACTATTAACCCCTAAACCACCCCCCAGAATCGTAAATACTATAATAAACAATATTAACCCCTAAACCGCCTCCACCCACATTGCTACTACTATAATAAATATATTAACCCCAAAACTGCTGCCCCCCACATCACTACTACTATAATACATCTTTTAACCCCTAAACCGACGGCCTCCCACATCGCTACTACTAAAATAAATCTATTAACCCATAAACCGCCAGCGCACCACATCGATAATACTAAACTAAAACTATTAACCCCTAAATAGCCGGCCCCCCACATCGCAAAACAATAAATTAAACTATTAACCCCTAAACCTAAAACCCACCCTAACTTTAAATTAAAAGTACAATATAACTACCTTAAAATAAATAAAAACTTAACTGTGAAATTTTTTTAAAATAAAAAAAACCTAAATTACAATATTAAAAAAACCTAACACTAAGAAAAAAACCTAACATTACAAAAAAACACTAAATTACAAAAATAAAAAAACACTATTACAAAAAATAATAAACGAAATTATCCAAAATGATTAAAATTAAACCTAATCTATAAAACCTATAAAAACAAAAAGCCACCCAAAATAAAAACACCCCCTAATCTCTCAATAAACTACCAATAGCCCTTAAAAGGGCCTAAATTAAACAGCTCTTTTACATAATAAAATTACAAAGTCCCCCCTAAAAGTAACCCCCCCACCCAACCAACCCCCAAAATAAAAAAAACATGTTTAAAAAAAAAAACTAAGCTACCCATTGCCCCTGAAGTGCCATCCGTATGGGCATTGCCCTTAAAATGGCAATCAGCTCTTTTGTGCTCATTAAAATAAAAAAAGCCCCTAATCTAAAAAAAAAAAAAGACACCCCCAAAAAAAAGACCTAACACTAACCCCAGAAAATGTACTCACAGTTCCTGAATCCGGACATCTATCTTCACCTAGGTTGCGAGAAGTCTTCATCCAGGTGGTGACATCTTCCTCCATCATAGGGGCATCTTCTATATTCATCCCCGTGGCGTGGAGCTGACCAGGATTGGCAATTTAAGCATTTCCCGATCGCAGGTGTTAGTTTTTTCTAACACTTTCTCTCCATTGATGTCTATAGGGGAAAACGTGCACGATCACGTCAAGTCAGGCCTTGGCTTTTTTGCGGTAAGGTGCTTATCGCACAACAAAAGATGTTTTTTTTTCATTAACTTGTAATGGCAGCGATATGGAGAATGCGATACCGCTAATTTGTTTGCGCTATTTACGCACCCGGTTTCACGCATAATTTGCTGTATAAAAGTTGTTTGATTGGGTGTATTTGTAGGTGTATATATTTTGTGTATGCATGTGTATGTTTGCACATATAATACACACATACAAATATATTCACCTGTATATACAACGTTAAGCCCTTCCAAGTCAAACACCTTGTCATATGCCATATGCCTTTAAAACACCTTTTGTGTATTTATTTCAATAATATACATATATTACTGTTAATCTGTATAAATATATATATTTCTCACTCACTAGCACTCACCCCTAGCACCCACTCACCAGCACTCACCCATAACACTCATTTACCAGCACCCCCAATAGCACTCCAAGCACTCACCCTAGCTCACACTCACCAGCCCTCACCCTAGAACTCATGCACCTACAGTTCCAACACCCACGCACAACACTAGTTCACAGTACCCTCTCTCCCACACAGTATCCACCCACACCCCACCTATCACCTCTACAGTGCCCTCTCAACTCTACATCACTCGCATCCCACGCACTAATTTATAATCCATCATGCACACCATCAAATACTCATCTGACATCCTCCTCAGTCTGAAGAACACCGCCACACCACTAAATACCACCACCCAAACAATACTACGAAAAGAACAACTTCTAAACACTAACTTGCAACTACCCACTCAAAACAGAACTGCACCACCCCCAGCACAACACTTCTCAAGTGCCCTACTAAACACCAGATCAGCAGTCAAGCACAAGCATGAAATCCACAACTTCATCACTCAATACAACACAGACTGTCTCTTCATCACCGAGAGCTGGCTAACACCTGACTGTAAAACCATCCTAGCAGAACTAGTACCTGAGAACAACTCCATCCTGACAGAGCACAGAGTCGGACAAAGAGGAGGGCGGCCTAGTAGTGATCTACAAATCACATCTCATTCTCACTAAACCAACCCTACAAAGCACACTGCCATTCATGGAAACACTCACACTGCAACTCCAAATAACATCCCAAGACATCATCCACATACTACTATGCTACAGACCACCACGACCAAAGACACACTTCTTCACTCCCTTCACTGAATTCATTTCCACACACACTTTGAAAACCAAAAACCTTCTGTTACTCAGGGACTTCAAACTTTGGACCAACTCCTCCCAGGACCCCATCGCCACCACCTGCTTCAACGAACTAGAAGCACTAGGTCTTCAGCAACTGATAAGTGCTCCCACCCATATTTCTGGCAACACCCTCAACCTCATATTCAAACAGAACATAGACATCAACATTCTGGACAACATGCCTCTACCATGGATTGACCACCACACTATCAAATTTAAAATAATTACAGACATCTTTTGCCAAAAACCAGCACACTCAACAACAACACACTGGACAAGATCACAGAAGAAACTACACTCACAAATCTTCAAAACCACACTGTCCAAGAAAATAGCCTCACTGACGCAACTCCCCACAACTGAAGACACACTCAACTCTCTTAACACAGCCCTACTACAGACAGCAGATACAATCGCTCCAATACGCAGAGCACCCACCCGCAAAAACAATTCTGGCTGGTTCAATGACTCCCTTACTTCACTGAAACAAGAACGCAGAAGAGCGGAAGCAGCTTGGAGAAGAAACCCAACCACAGACAACCACACAAACTACAAATTACTCACTACTAAATACCACAAAGCCATCTTTAAAGCAAAAAAAGAACACTTTTCCAACCATATATCAAAAGCCATATACCGCCCCCACGAGCTCTTCAAACTAGTCGCAGAGACTATGAACCCCATCTGTCTTGAGCCACCAGCAAACGAAACACAAGAATTCTGCAATGAGCTAGCTGACTTTTTCATTGACAAAATCACAAACATTTGAGAAGAAATCAAACAGACATAGCAATCAACTCCGCCCGGTTACAGCAAGAAGACAAAAACCACACAAATTCTCCACAACCACCGCGATTCACCCTGGTACCAATCACCATCGAAACCACCAAAACCATAATCAGAAGCCTCCGAGACAGCACATCACCAAACAACATTATTCCCACAAAACTTCTGAAAGAATGCACTGACATCCTGGCACCCACCATAACATACCTCAAAGAAGGAATCGTGCCGATCTCCCTCAAACAAGGCATAATCAAACCCCTCCTAAAGAAGCCCAACCTTGACCCCAAAAACTCAAACAACCGCAGACCTATCAAAACCCTCTCCAAGATTATCGAGAAAGCAGTAGTGCAACAGCTACAGTCCCATCTGGACACACATGAACTCCTGGATCCATTACAATCTGGTTTCCACCCTGGCCACGGGACCCTAACGGCACTCCTCAAGATCTGGGATGATGCCCTAGAAGCAGCAGATGAAGAAGAATCATGCCTCCTGGTGCTACTAGACCTCAGTGCAGCCTTTGACACAGTAAACCAAAAAAAACCCTGCTCATTCATCTTGCAGAATTAGCCAAAGTCACAGACTCAGACCTACCCTGGTTTGCATCCTTCCTAGAGAACCAATCCTAGATAGTGAAACTAGGCGTCTACACCTCAGAAGCATGCAAAATCACATGCGTAGTGCCTCAAGGATCACCACTGTCACCCGTGCTCTTCAATATCTACCTCTGCCCACTCCTCAAAATCATCAGCAACCAGGACCTGCTCTATCACTCCTACGCCAATGAAACTCAACTTTACCTGCGCATCACCAACAAGAAAGACCAATACCACGCCCTGGAAAAGTGCCTCTCATTGATTGACGAGTGGATGACTGAGAGCTCCCTCAAACTCAATGGATCCGAAACAGAACTGCTCTTTCTCCACGCAAACCGAAATAAACACTCCAACACAATATCCAACCCACCTACCATCCTCGGACAAACCATCACCCCCAGCACCAAAGTCAAAAGCCTTGGAGTCATCTTTGACTCAGACATGACAATGGACACTCAAATAGGATCAGTAGTCAGCGATTCTCACCACCTTCTTCACCTGCTACGTCAACTAATCCCCTTCATCCCTGAAGGAGACACTGCAGCTGTAGTTGGAACAACCATCAACTCCCGACTTGACTAGGCAAACTCCCTCTACTTAGGACTCCATAAATACCAAATCTCACGGCTGCAAGTTGTCCAGAACACAGCCGCCAGACTGTTAACTGGGAAAAAACCCTGGCAATCAATCACCCCGTCCCTGAGGACCCTCTATTGGCTACCCGTGAAGGATCATGTTACATTCAAGACCCTCTGCCTCACACACAAATGTATACAAAGTAAAGCCCCAAAGTACCTCTGCTACAAAATAAAACACTAGACCCCAGATTGCCCCCTCCGGTCAGCTAACCAGAACCTCCTCCACATACCCAAGACCCACTACAAGTCTAAAGGCGAACAAAGATTCGCAGTCCAAAGACCCTGGCTATGGAATGCACTACCCGCGGACATCCGCAAAGAAGAAAACCATCTGGCCTTCAGGAAGAAACTCAAGACCCACCTTTTCTAAAGGCTCAGGCCGCTACTGGCTGAAAAGTGCCTTGTGGTGATTTAGTTCATAGTGTAGCGCTATACAAGTTACTCATTCATTCATATACACACATATGAGTATAATACTTTTTTTTATATACTTATTTTCTAGCCCTTACACATTACTTCAGGTCTCAAGTCTCTCTAACTTTTTTGGCTTTTCTTGTAAGTAATATGAGTGTGGTTTAGCACTGCCGCACTATCCATTGAAGGTATAGGGCACTCTAAAGAGATGTCGACCGCGCTAAACATGCTTTGGTAATTCTGTGTCATCATTCATTTGTAATACCAGATGGTGCACTATTCTGAGAGTGGGCCAGAAATATTGATAGCGCCCCACTTGTAAACTGGGCCTTAATCAGTATGCACAAAGACAAGACATGGAGTTTTTAACTAATATTTTCACGTTAGGCTCACATGATGCTTAAAGAACTTTATTTAGACATACATTGAATAAATATGACCTTGCATCAATAAGTGTAAAAGATTTAGGCAGAGGCTTCTTGGGACAAAGATAGAGTTTTGTGTCCAATATATTATAAATTAAGAAAAGTTCACACTGCTTAAATTAGTCAATATAGATATTAAAGGAAAGGACATCAGTCCAACTGGAAGAAACACAGGAATGGGAAAAATATCAAAAAGCAACAGTTACAAGATAGGGTGGAGAGCTCAAACATACCCTAGAAATCCAAAGTAGATAGCAGGAACAACAAATGTCTTCATACTATGTAACCAAGATGGAAAACAAACATATAGTTCTTGATAGAAGCCCAGTTAACTAACAACTTATAGCTTGGCAGAATGGTTGCATCAAAACTGGTAGATTAATAGAAGAGCTGCTGTTTAGAAGCCTGGCTATCAAGCAGTCACTCAAGACTTGAAGACTGGCAGATAAGCCAATTTTCTGAAACTGATAAAAGAGTTGATATTTACATTCTGAAGCTTGGCAGATAAGCTACTAATTTGAAGGTGACAGAACAGCTGATACTCATGATTTGAACCTTGGCAGATAAGCTGTCACCTCAACATTTGAGAAAAGCTAGCAATGTGAAGCTTGTTAGAAAAGCAAGCACTCACAACTTAAAGCTTGGTCAATAAGTTAATGCTTTAAAGCTTGACTAAAAAAGTTGACATTTTGAAGTTTGACAAAAAAGCAGAGTAACCCTGAATGCCAGGTAAGAGAGCAAACCTCAAGAGATCCCACAAGAACAGCAGAAGTCATGGAGAACACAGGATGGCTAAGATGTAGGGAAGATCCTGGAAGGTTTCAGAACAGCCAGGCAAAGAACAAGAACATTCCAGTTTATGCATTTAGCACCATTCCCTATATAATATAAGCTTTATAAACCAACAAACATTAAGTTTGGAATCATATAATAATAGGGAAACAGCCTGTGTGGTGCCTTTGTTCGTGTGGTGTAACAAAAGAACAAGAACATGCTTTTTCTTCTTTGTATCTTTTGTTGTGAAGAACAAATGGTGCACAAATAATGCATAAAAGTTGCACTAATGATGTGGTGCTTATTGCAGGTGTTTGTAAAGGCGGGGTAATTGTTTGAAATGTCTTTTGGAAACAAGAAACCCCTATGAAGCAGTGTTATGTGGTGCTCTTGTAAATCTGCAGAGATGATAAGGAGTAAAAAACTGCTTAACAATGTCAAGAAGAACATATAATGAGTAGAATGTATGCTTTCCATATCATGACATTGCTTCATTATGTTAACTAATCTATCTTTGCTTATACAGGAGACATATAAAATGAATCATAATAAAACTTCAAAAATTAGTATAAGCACTTTATAACAGGTCAGTGCCTACGTGAAGGGAATGGGGACTGTTATGCTACCACAGAATGTATGTTGCTCTTCCTGTTGAAAGTAATGCCAAGGGCCATGTATTGTGACATGCCAGTATGGGAGTTAGGTATTTTATCTCTCTCTTTTTTCTTTGCTTGCACTTTAGGTCATAGAAACATATATTTTGAGATAAGAACCATAACCTTATCAAGTCTGCCCAAATTTCCTCTAAAGTGTAAGTTTAATTAGTCCATAGGATAGCCTTATCCTTATCAGCACTACATATTTCTGTGGTGCTATAGAGTTTAATGATAATAATTCCAGGCATTCTTAAAGTCACCACAGTGTTTGTATTTCCACAGCTAATGGAAGTTTTAATCAACCACCATTTTTTGTGAAGAAGTGCTTCTGCACTTGTGAGCTAGATTGTCTGTGGCAAGAGATTGGAGTTAGTGGTACTGTTTAAAATAATTGCAAGAGGATTGAAATCTAGCCTATAATATTTTTTAGCTATCATGCTATTTACATTAGTCTTTGGATTAGACACACAACTTTCTTCATTTTACAAAGATGTTATAAGTTAAATTATCATTGGTTATGTAAGGGCAGTTCTCTGGGAAATGTTTTTTCTATCAGCCAGTGAGCAAACAGCTTTCATTGTGAGAGGTAGAAGCTCATTTGAACCATTGCTGGATGTCAGTATGTCACAACATAAACTGGTAAAAAAAAATAATCTAAACTTTATACTCTCAAACCCATTCAAAATGTTGGCAAATGTATTGTTAGATGATAATATTTGTTTAGTAGGTCTCCTAAAAGGGGTTGACTTTTGTACTTGTTACTGCTCTTTATTAAACTGGTAGCATTTCCTGATATATTTATGTTGAATAAAAGCCTGAAAATATACTCAATCTTTTTCACCTAACTCTTCTAAAGATGTGCCCTGGCTGTAGCTTTGGAGTATTTATCATATTTACAAACGTATTACCAAGCCCAAAGACACCAATGTGAGACTGTGTTGTAGTATGGAAGGATAGAGCACAGCTTCTATGGGGGGGTTTTCAGCCACCTTCTCAGTGTTTTCCTATTCAGGCCTATTGTCTTCCCTATTTCACCATGGCATGATAAAGATGTCACACATTTGGGAATGCATCCACCCTCTTCTTCAGTTGCTCAAAATTACATTTTATGGCTGCCTCCAATAAGGTCGTTCTGTTTTGTAATTAATTGCTTTTCCCATCTGCTTACTTCCTGGAGACTTATGAAGCTAGGTTAGCCCCTTTTCTTCACATATCCAGGCATGGTTTTAAGGTTTTCAAGTCCCTGCAACCTTCACAAAGTGATCTTCAGGATGTATGCACAATTGCACGTGCAAGGTGCAATCTTAAATTTCCACAGCCAATGCTGCTTTGAAGGCCCTGAATATGCGCGGGCAGGTTTTGTCTATGCGAACCTTGTCCGCACAGAGATTAATAAATTAGAGTTTATGTCTAATTTGCATAATCCAAGCTATTAGAAATAGACATGAGAGGAGCTATAGACATTTTTTAGTAGCATCACTGGGTATGAAATTTGTGATGGTGGTATTGCACATCAATTAACTGAATTAGCTGTTCTTCTCAAGAGGCAATGGAGACAGTGGTTCTGCTGATAGTGCTTGTGGAAACTTTATGGGACTTCTGTTCACCCAGGGGATATAAGGCTGATTCCTTGTTTATGTGCTGCTACTAATTGTAATTCATACATACATTTGTTTTATAGACCTTTAGCATATTTTTGCATACCATTTTTCTCTTCTCTTATATACTTAGGTTTGTATACCACTTTGACACAGGTACATTCTATGGCGTCATTTATTCTGTGGTTTAGTTCCGAACCACTGGCCATAATCTGCCTGTATCTCATTGCTTGTCTTTCCTGATTTTGCCTCATCACTGATAGATTTCTTCTTCAGATATATTAATAGCCTCTAGCTTATGACCTATATACAACCATTAATTTATATACTCATTGTGTAAAATCTGTTCTCTCTTCTGTGATCGATCTACTCTTCTTACTGTTACTCTTTAACATGTGTCTTTTCGCTAACAGCTGAAAAGTGTTATTTTATTATTATCATTTATTTGTATAGCGCCGCCAAATTCCGTAGCGCTTGGTACAATGATAGGGGTATTGATATAATTCTTGCATAAAACCCTTAAACCTATATCAGTTCTGCTACGCATCCCTACTCACCTTCCAAGGCTATTACTATTAACTAGTGACTGATTCATAGTAGGTGGTATAATTCTTACACAAAGATATCAATGCTTAGAATAAAGTTACTATTAACCTCTATGCCATATTTAACACATAACTATGGGCAAACTTTTAATATGGGTCAGTAATAGATTAAATAGTAGTTAAAAAATCTAAATAGTATCTGAAACAGTTTTATCATTAATCATAAATACAAAAAGTATGAATAATTACAATACTTTAATTTGTGTTGTATTGAATAACAATTTGTTGATTGCAGTTTTTACAGCATATATAGATTAGCTTCTGACTAAGGGCTAAATTAATAGTGGAAAATAAATTACCGCTTCTGCTTGAGTGTTAATTGTGCTAGTAAGTAAGTAAGTAAGAAATTTGCGTTCGTCAGTCTGCACTCATATTAGGAGTTAAAAGTAAACTGTTTTCGTTCTAGCAGTAATCCGACTAGCACAAAAATCTGAAGTAAGAATATCATGTGTACGTTCCCGATAGAAGTCAATGGAGAAAAAAAAATGGGAAAAAACCTAACACCCCACTCTTGCATAAACAGGATTTCATATTCTCAATTGTGCTAAACCAACAAGAAAATATGAATATTTCATATTCCAGTGTTCTTTACATAAGAGAATATGTTCTATGTATTCATAAATACATATTCCTACAAATATCTGATGGTATTTTAATACAATATATATATATATATATATATAATTATATATAGATATATACAGATATATATAGGAATATCTATTTAAAAGTACATAGAATATATACTGCTCTGTGCAGAACATAGGAATGTGAAATATTTACAGTAAATACATAGTTAAAACCTTTATTAAATATGAATATTGCATAAATATGCTTTTACATGTTTTAATCTACTTAACGGCAAAGTTTTCAATGTATATATATATATATATATATATATATATATATATATATATATATATACACATACATACATATCCATCGTTAGACATGTATATGTATGTATCTCAATATTATAGCCCTTTGCTTTTTTTTATTGTTTTTCAATAATTTTTCATAGATAGTGTTTTTATGAGTGTAAGTATAATTTCTAATTTATGTTTTATGTGTTTTGCGCAACTTTTTTGTTTTGCGAAACAGTTAACCAGAGCTCTGAGGTTGCGGTAAGCATTCAAGCATAAATCACGTTTGCGCTCACGTGATCTTGTTTACTTCTAACTACTAATACGATAAATTTGGGCATGACGGGGCGAGTTGGATCGTGAGCGCAAAAGAGGGGCGAGAGAAAGCAAAAGATGGGGGGGAGAGAGCAAAAGAGGGGGTGAGAGAGCAAAAGAGGGGAGAGAGAGAGCAAAAGAGGGGGGAGAGAGAGCAAAAGAGAGGGGAGAGAGAGAGCAAAAACATAATTTATGTAAGAACTTACCTGATAAATTCATTTCTTTCATATTAGCAAGAGTCCATGAGCTAGTGACGTATGGGATATACATTCCTACCAGGAGGGGCAAAGTTTCCCAAACCTCAAAATGCCTATAAATACACCCCTCACCACACCCACAAATCAGTTTAACGCATAGCCAAGAAGTGGGGTGATAAGAAAAAAGTGCAAAAGCATAAAAAATAAGGAATTGGAATAATTGTGCTTTATACAAAAAAATCATAACCACCACAAAAAAGGGTGGGCCTCATGGACTCTTGCTAATATGAAAGAAATTAATTTATCAGGTAAGTTCTTACATAAATTATGTTTTCTTTCATGTAATTAGCAAGAGTCCATGAGCTAGTAACGTATGGGATAATGAATACCCAAGATGTGGATCTTCCACGCAAGAGTCACTAGAGAGGGAGGGATAAAATAAAGACAGCCAATTCCGCTGAAAATAATCCACACCCAAAACAAAGTTTAAATCTTATAATGAAAAAAACTGAAATTATAAGCAGAAGAATCAAACTGAAACAGCTGCCTGAAGTACTTTTCTACCAAAAACTGCTTCAGAAGAAGAAAACACATCAAAATGGTAGAATTTAGTAAAAGTATGCAAAGAAGACCAAGTTGCTGCTTTGCAAATCTGATCAACCGAAGCTTCATTCCTAAACGCCCAGGAAGTAGAAACTGACCTAGTAGAATGAGCTTTAATCCTTTGAGGCGGAGTTTTACCCGACTCGACATAAGCATGATGAAACAAAGACTTTAACCAAGATGCCAAAGAAATGGCAGAGGCCTTCTGACCTTTCCTAGAACCGGAAAAGATAACAGACTAGAAGTCTTTCGGAAATCTTTAGTAGCTTCAACATAATATTTCAAAGCTCTAACTACATCCAAAGAATGCAACGATCTTTCCTTAGAATTCTTAGGATTAGGACACAATGAAGGAACCACAATTTCTCTACTAATGTTGTTAGAATTCACAACCTTAGGTAAAAATTTAAAAGAAGTTTGCAACACCGCCTTATCCTGATGAAAAATCAGAAAAGGAATTTCACAAGAAAGAGCAGATAATTCAAAAACTGTTCTAGCTGAAGAGATGTCCAAAAAGAACAATACTTTCTATGAAAGTAATGAATGTCCAGAGCAAGCATATGCTCAAAATAGAAGAACCTGAAAAACCTTCAGAACCCAATTAAGACTCCCAGGAGGAGAAATTGGCTTAATGACAGGTTTGATATGTATCAAAACCTGAAAAAAGTGATAAATATCAGGAAGTAACACTGCCTTATCCTGATAAAAAATCAGAAAAGGATATTCACAAAAAAAGAGCAGATAACTCAAAAACTCTTCTAGTAGAAGAAATAACCAAAAGGAACAATACTTTTCCAAGAAAGTAATTTAATGTTCATAAAATGCATAGTTTCAAACGGAGGAGCCTGAAAAGCCCTCAGTACCAAATTGAGACTCCAAAGAGGAGAGATTGAATTAATGACAGGCGTGATATGGACCAAAGCCTGCACAACACAATAAATATCAGGATGATTAGCAATCTTTTCTGTAATAAAAAGAACAGAAAGAGTAGAGATTTGTCCTTAACAAAGAACTGAAGACAAAATCTTATCCAAACCAACCTGAAAAAATAATAAAATTCTATGAATTTTAAAAGAATGCCAAGAAAAGTAGGTCTTCCAGACTCAATATAAATCTTTCTAGAGACAGTTTTATGAGCCTGAAACATAGTATTAATCAATGAGTCAGAAAAACCTCGATGATTAAAAACCAAGCGTTCAATCTCCATCCCTTCAAATTTAATGATTTGAGATCCTGATGGAAAAAAATGGCCTTGAGAAAGAAAAGGTCTGGTTTAAACGGAGGTGTCCAACGTTGGCAACTGGCCATCCGAATGAGATTCGTAAAACCTGAGAGGCCATGCTGGAACTACCAGCATAACAAACAAATACTCCATAAGAATTTTGGAAGAAGAACTAGAGGCGGAAAGAAATAGGCAAAAAGATAATTCCAAAGAAATGTCAATGCATACACTACTTCCGCCTGAAGATTCCCGGACCTTAATAGGCCCCTGGGAAGTTCTTTATTCAGATGAGATGAAAAACATATCTGGGTAAGAGAGACCATTCTCCCGGAGGAAAAGCTGGATTTAACAGAGATAATCCGCTTCCCAAATATCTATACCTGGGAAAAAAAACACAGAATTTAGATAGGAGCTGGATTTAGCCCAAGCTGATATCCGAGACATTTCTGTCACAACCTAAGGACTAATAGTCCTACTCTGATGATTGACATACACCATAGTAGTGATATTGTTTGAAAAACATTAAACGTCTCTTCTTCAAAAAGAAACTAACTGAAAAATTCTGAGAAAACACGGAGTTCTAAAATATCAAATGGTAATCTCGCCTCCTGAGATTTCCAAACCCCTTGTGCTGACTGAGATCCTCAGACAGCCTCCCAACCAAAAAGACTCGCATCTGTAGAGATCATGGTCCAGGTTGAAAGAAACGAAGAGACCTGTAGAACTAAATTATTGTGATCTTAACCATCAAATCAAGAGATAAATATTAGGATTCGAAGATTTAAAATGTGAAATCCTAAAATCCCTGCACCATAATTCAGCATAAAAGACTGGAAAAAGTTCTATTGAAAATGAGCAAAGGGAATTAAATCCAATGCTGTGGCCATAAGACCTAAAACTTCTATGCATATATAGCAACTGAAGGGAATAATAGAGACTAAAGGTACCGACAAACGGAACACAATAAAAATGTCCCTTGTCTGATAGAGACAAAGACAGTGACACAAACTATCTGGAAACCTAAAAAAGGTGACCCTTGTGTGAGGAATCAAGAGCTTTTGAAAAAAAGAACCTCTAACTATGTCCTGAAGAGCAAGTGAATCATATGAGATTCCGCATCCTCAGAAAATAATCTGAATGAAAACAGAAAAATGAAAATATGCATTTATTGTATCTAATGAAAACAAATAATGCTATCACTGACCAAAAAAAGGCAGAATAGTTTGAATAAAACTCCAAAACCCATTTCCTAAAAATGGAACTGGAAGAAATACCCCAGAAGATTCCAGGTCTGAGCAGCGCTTGAACCCCATGGAAGCCCAGCCATGCTTCAACAGAACCCAAAATATATAGGACCCAAACACACTTAAAGAGAGTGTTAGCCTTACTGGAATAAAATCAAAGAAATTTGGACTGAATAGAACCAAATAAATTTCAAAGAAATCTTAACCTGCCCCTTGCCAGCCAAGCTGGAATATGGCACGTACATCGCAATATTAGGGAGCTGATTTTGAACTGAAAAATTTCCAATTATAAACATGTTACTTGGGAAGGAATTCGTTCCTTAATAAGAACAACCAAACTAGTATAAGCTTAAAGTTTTAGTCTTAGAACTCAATCTTGAAGCCCAGAGTAACAGTTAAGAATTGAATCCAATTATAAAACAAATAATTGATTATCTTAGAACAAAAGAAATATGGATTTTTTTTTTTTTTTAAATCACAAAATTCTTCTAGCTAAAATAGCTAAAGACATAGATTAACCCTCATTTGCGAAAATATTCAATAAAATGAAGACACAAATGAAATTATTAGCATGATAGACCAGTTAAAGGAACAGTCAATACAGTGGACTTGCATAATCAATAAATGCAAAACAAGACAAATGCAACAGCACCTAGTCTAGTAAATGTTGTCCCTTAAGAAAGCTAAAATAAATGATAATCTGATACTTGATCTTAAAGTAAACAGAACAAAAATGAAGCAATTGCAACATCCAATTAAATCACAGGACCAAGAAAAGTACCTGAAACTAAATAATTTTCCATAAATAAGATACAACCATCTAAAGGAAAATAAATACTATTTTGCTATAGAAACAATAGCATAATTAGTAGGAGTAGAGATAGCCCCAATAAATTGGAGAACCCTCCAAATTGAATTTAACTGCTGGCAAAGAATATAGTTTAAAACCTTTGAAGAAGGAATAAAAGAAAAATTCTCAGCCTATTCCATTCCCTAGTATGAGGAATTGGAAAGAAAACTTCTGAAAACACAGAAAAATAAGCAGAAATAGTGTCAGCTAGTCTTAAAGAACTAGTTACCTTAATATCCAAAATTATCAACACCTTTTCAACAAAGAACAAATGTACTTTAATAAAAAAATAATAAAAAAGTAGATTTGTTAGTGTCAATATCTGATGAAGAAAATTCTGAAAGAGAAAAAACATCATCAGAGAAGGATAAAACAGTATGTTGTTGGTCATTTGAAACTTCAATAATTAAAAAAGAAGTGAGAGACCTAAAAAATTTATTAGAAGGCATGAAGTCAGAGAAAGCCTTTAAAATAGAATCAGAAAAATATTTCTTATAAATCTTCTAAATATTTCTTGTACATAAGATGTAAGAATGGCAATAAAGCATAAATACTAATGGATTCTGCATGTAAAAGTATATCATAATAACTTATTACAAACCATAGCTAAAGATAAACATTTATAACTTTTAAAATAAATTAACTTAGCTTTGGTAGAACTGAACTCAGTTAAGCGTTTTTCCAGAAGTAGCTTTTGATCCAGGGTCAATCTGAGACATCTTGCAATATGTAATAGAAAAAAACAACATATAAAGCAAAATTGATCAAATTCCTTAAATGACAGTTTCAGGAATGGGAAAAAAATGCCAGTGAACAAGCTTCTAGCAACCAGAAGCAATAAACAATGAGACTTAAATAATGTGGAGACAATAATGACGCCCATATTTTTTAGCGCCAAAAAAGACGCCCACATTATTTGACGCCTAAATGCTTTTAGCGCAAAAAATGACGCCACATCCGGTAACGCCGACACCTTTGGCGCAAAAACGTAAAAAATGACGCAACTTCCGGTGACAAGTACGACGCCGGAAATAACTTAGAAATTTTTTTGCGCCAAAAAAGTCTGCGCCAAGAATGACGCAATAAAATGAAGCATTTTCAGCCCCCGCGAGCCTAACAGCCCACAGGGAAAAAAGTCAAATTTTAAGGTAAGAAAAAAATTGATTATTCAAATGCATTATCCCAAATAATGAAACTGACTGTCTGAAATAAGGAACATTGAACATCCTGAATCAAGGCAAATAAATGTTTAAACACAAATATTTAGAACTTTATATAAAAGCGCCCAACCATAGCTTAGAGTGTCACAAAAATAAGACTTACTTACCCCAGGACACTCATCTACATGTAGTAGAAAGCCAAACCAGTACTGAAACGAGAATCAGTAGAGGTAATGGTATATAAGAGTATATCGTCAATCTGAAAAGGGAGGTAAGAGATGAATCTCTACGACCGATAACAGAGAACCTATGAAATAGACCCCGTAGAAGGAGATCATTGAATTCAAATAGGCAATACTCTCTTCACATCCCTCTGACATTCACTGCACGCTGAGAGGAAAACCGGGCTCCAACCTGCTGCGGAACGCATATCAACGTAGAATCTAGCACAAACTTACTTCACCACCTCCACGGGAGGCAAAGTTTGTAAAACTGATTTGTGGGTGTGGTGAGGGGTGTATTTATAGGCATTTTGAGGTTTGGGAAACTTTGCCCCTCCTGGTAGGAATGTATATCCCATACGTCACTAGCTCATGGACTCTTGCTAATTACATGAAAGAAAGAGAAGGGAGAGAGAGTAAAAGAGGGGGGAGATAGCAAAAGAAGGGGGAGAGAGAACAAAAGAGGGGAGAGAGAGAGAGCAAAAGTGGAGAGAGAGAGAGAGAGAGAGAGAGAGAGAGAGAGAGCAAAAGAGGAGAGAGAGCAAAAGAGAGGGGAGAGAGAGAGCAAAAGAGGAGAGAGAGAGCAAAAGAGGAGAGAGAAAGCAAAAGAGAGGAGAGAGAGAAAGCAAAAGAGAGGAGAGAGAAAGCAAAAGAGAGGAGAGAGAAAGCAAAATAGGGGTGAGAGAGAGCAAAAGAGGGGAGAGAGAGAGCAAAAGAGTGGGGGAGAGAGCAAAAGAGACGGGAAGAGAGCAAAAGAGAGGGGAGAGAGAGCAAAAGAGAGGGGAGAGAGAGCAAAAGAGAGGGGGAGAGAGCAAAAGAGAGGGGGAGAGAGCAAAAGAGAGGGGGAGAGAGCAAAAGAGAGGGGAGAAAGAGCAAGAGAGAGAAGAGAGAGAGCAAAAGAGGGGGGAGGGAGATAAAGAGAGGAGAGTGAGAGCAAAAGAGAGGGGGAGAGAGCAAAAGAGAGTGGAGATAGAGCAAAAGAGGGGGAAGAGAGAGCGAAAGAGGGGGAGAGAGAGCAAAAGAGAGGGTAGAGAGATAGAGAGCAAAAGAAAGGGGGGGGAGAGAAAACTGTACTGCAAAAAATGAAAAAATGTAGGACTAGTCGATTATAATTCTTAATCATACTCATTATATATCTGCATGGAATCCTCCTTGTGTGTGTTCTGTTTCAAAAAAATTATCGAAAGGCCAAACTTTCAGACTTAGGGGCTGATTTATTAAGCTGCGAATGCAGCTGTTTCCTAACAAGCCTTCATGCTCGTGGAAACAAAAGTTAAGAAGCAGCGGTCATAAGACCACTGCTCCTTAACTCATTCCCACCTCTGAGGTGGTGGACTGCAATCATCCCGATCCGATACGATCGGCATGATTGACACCCCCTGCTAGCGGCCGCAAATGTGCAGGGGGCGGCATTGCACAAGCGATTCACTAGAAATGCTTGTGCAATGTTAAATGCAGACAGCGTATGCTGTCGGAATTTAGCGATGTCAGACGGACATGATCCGCTACAGCGAATCATGTCCGTCCGACAGTTGTTAAATCTACCCCTTAGTATCTACACATTTTGCACATTAAAAACATAAAAAAACCAAGCATTTTACCTACCACGGCATGTAGGTGGTGAGGAACTCCACTTCCCATTTTCAGTGCAGAACAAAGTGCTTGCGCCATCAAGTTTTAAATTATCCTTGCATTTATATGTCACTTTCTCACTGAAATAATACTGGTTTTTTAATGGACTATATTTTCCATTAACAAGATCGTCTGGAGGTTTGCAGATCACAGCTGAAATGAAATATTTGCAAATATGAAAGAAAAAAAAACTAACTAATATCATTTTAAAAATGTATTTACTTATTCTCAGGCTAATCTTTGCTTTAAATACATCATTATATCTAGTATTTATTTACTATTTGATGTTGTTTTAAATTGACAGTATAGTCGAAATCAAATACATAGAACATTTATTTTTACAAAATCTAATTTATTTCTATTATCTAATTTGTTTTGGTCTCTTGGTATTTGTGATAAAAAGTATACCAAGGTAGGCTCAGTTACACTACTGGGTGCTAGCTGCTAATTGGTGGCTGGACATATGTGCCCTTTTTCATTGGCTCACCCAATATGTTCAGCTAGTTCCAAGTAGTGCACTGCTCCTTCAACAATGCATATAAAGAGAATGAAATATACTTATTAAAGGGACAGTTTACTCAAAAAAATTCTCCCCTTTAATTTGTTCCCAATGATCCACTTTACCTGCTGGAGTGTATTAAATTGTTTACAAGTAGCTCCTTTACCCTTATATTGGCATTTGAAATTGTTAATTTAGCATGTGGTATCCCCACCTATTCTGAAAGTTTGTGGCCGTGCGTACCAGCTATAGATAAGCTTTGTAAACACAGCCAGCAGAAGAAATTACACTCCCAGTGTGATAAAGTAGAGATAAGGTAATAAAATGTTAATTTTCCATTGTTCTCTCAAAGTATTGGTGATTGTTTTAAGGACAGATATAAGATAAAGAAGCAGGTATATGTGCACAATGTGATACAGTAATGAGATCTGATTATAACTACAAGTTCAACCTATTTTATTAGGCTGTGGCTTCAAAACACAAAATCAGAGCTTTAATATACAGAAATAAACCTTAAAAAGCTAATTTTCACATTTTTACTCTGGAGTTGGTAAAAAAAAAGCAATTGTAAACACATTAAGGGAAAAACTATTTTACAGTATACTGTCCCTTTAATAGAAGTAAATTGGAAATGTGTTCAAAATTGTATGCTCTATTTTAATTATAAAATATTTTTTGTTAGGTTTCATGCCCCTTTAATATTTCAGAAAGAATGGCATTGGGGCTGTATTACACACAAAATAAAAACATCTGGGGCCCGATCCGATATGCAGCGTCGCCCGCAAAAGCCGGCGACGCCGAAATTTGCGCTGGTTTGGTATCCTATATACGGCGTAACCTAGAAGTTATGCTCGTATATTTGTGCCTTCGCCCGTAGTTTTTTGGGCCATAGGCAGGTATACCAAACCAGCGCAGTTTGGTATCCAATATACAGCGTAAGGACTTACGTGGCGAAAATGGAGAAATCTTACTCCATTTTCACCTCGCCACAAAATGCAGCCGTAGTAAGCCTTACGCTGTCTATTGGAGCCCCGTAACTCCCTAAACTAGCTGCAAAATAAACCTAACACCTAACACATGCGCAATTTCTATCTACCTGTCAACCGCAATCCCCCGCCGCAATCCCTAATAAAGTATTTAACCCCTAAACCGCAGCACACGGACCCCGCCGCCACCTACATTAAAAGTATAACCCTCTAATGTGATCCCCCTACACCGTCGCAAGCTACATTACATACCCCCTAATGTGAGTCCCTTACACCACCGCCATCTACCTTACCTACCCCCTAATGTGAGCACCTACCACGCCGCCATCTACCTTACCTTCCCCCTAAACTGAGCACCTACCCCGCCGCCATCTACCTTACCTACCCCCTAAACTGAGCCCCTACCCCGCCGCCATCTACCTTACCTACCCCCTAAACTGAGCCCCTACCCCGCCGCCATCTACCTTACCTACCCCCTAAAGTGAGCCCCTACCCCGCCGCCATCTACCTTACCTACCCCCTAAAGTGAGCTCCTACCACGCCGCCATCTACCTTACCTACCCCCTAAAGTAAGCCCCTACCCCGCCGCCATCTACCTTACCTACCCCCTAAAGTGAGCCCCTTACACCCCGCCATCTATTTTAAAAATATTAACCCCTAATTTAATCCCCCTACACCGTCGCCAGCTATATTAACTATATTAACCCTAATTATATTAGGGTTAATATAGTTAATATAGTTATTATATTATATATATTAACTATATTAACCCTAATTATATTAGGGTTAATATAGTTAATATCGTTATTATAATATATATATATTAAGTATAATAACCCTATCTAACGCTAACACCCCTAACTAAATTCTTATTAAAATAGATCTAATTAATATTAATATTATTAATTAAAATATTCCTATTTAAATCTAAATACTTACCTATAAAATAAACCCTAAGATAGCTACAATGTAATTAATAATTACATTGTAGCTATTTTAGGGTTTATATTTATTTTACAGGTAACTTGGTATTTATTTTAACTAGGTACCATAGCTATTAAATAGTTAATAACTATTTAATAGCTACCTAGTTAAAATAATTACCAATTTACCTGTAAAATAAATCCTAACCTAAGTTACAAATACACCTACACTATCAATAAATTAAATAAACTACAAATATCTAAACTAAAATACAATAAAATAATCTAAACTAAATTACAAAAAAAAAAACACTAAATTAAAAAAAATTAAAAAAATATTACAAGATTTTTAAGCTAATTACACCTATTCTAAGCCCCCTAATAAAATAATAAAGCCCCCAAAATAAAAAATTTTCCCTGCCCTACTCTAAATTAAAAAAGTTCAAAGCTCTTTTACCTTACCAGCCCTTAAAAGGGCCTTTTGCAGGGCATGCCCCAAATAAAACAGCTCTTTTGCCTCTAAACAAAAAACACAATACCACACCCCAACATTACAACCCACCACCCACATACCCCTATTCTAAACCCACCCAAACCCCCCTTAAAAAAACCTAACACTACCCCCTGAAGATCTTACTACCTTGTCTTCACCCAGCCGGGCAGAACTCTTCATCCGATCCGGGCGATGTCCAATCAAGCGGCAGTGAAGTCTTCTTCCATCCGGGCGATGTCTTCAATCAAGCGACAGTGAAGTCTTCTTCCATCCGGTGATGTCTTCAATCAAGCGGCAGTGAAGTCTTCTTCCATCCGGTGATGTCTTCTTCCATCTGGCGATGTCTTCAAGCAAAGCGGCATCTTAAATCTTCTTTCTTCGCTCCTCCGCCGCGGAGCATCCATCTGGCACGAAGACTAAACGAGGAATGAGGTACCTTTAAATGACGTCATCCAAGATGGCGTCCGTCCAATTCCGATTGGCTGATAGGATTCTATCAGCCAATCGGAATTAAGGTAGAAAAATCTGATTGGCTGATTGAATCAGCCAATCAGATTCAAGTTCAATCCGATTGGCTGAATTCAATCAGCCAATCAGATTTTTCTACCTTAATTCCGATTGGCTGAAAGAAGATTGAAGATGCCGCTTTGCTTGAAGACATCACCAGATGGAAGAAGACATCACCAGATGGAAGAAGACATCGCCGGATGGAAGAAGACTTCACTGCCGCTTGATTGAAGACATCGCCAGATGGAAGAAGACTTCACTGCCGCTTGATTGAAGACATCGCCCGGATGGAAGAAGACTTCACTGCCGCTTGATTGGACATCGCCCGGATCGGATGAAGAGTTCTGCCCGGCTGGGTGAAGACAAGGTAGGGAGATCTTCAGGGGGGTAGTGTTCGGTTTTTTTAAGGGGGGTTTGGGTGGGTTTAGAATAGGGGTATGTGGGTGGTGGGTTGTAATATTGGGGGTGGTATTGTGTTTTTTCTTTACAGGCAAAAACATAATTTATGCTTACCTGATAAATTTATTTCTCTTGTGGTGTATCCAGTCCACGGATCATCCATTACTTGTGGGATATTCTCATTCCCAACAGGAAGTTGCAAGAGGACACCCACAGCAGAGCTGTCTATATAGCTCCTCCCCTAACTGCCATATCCAGTCATTCGACCGAAAACAAGCAGAGAAAGGAGAAACCATAGGGTGCAGTGGTGACTGTAGTTTAAAATTAAAAAATACCTGCCTTAAAATGACAGGGCGGGCCGTGGACTGGATACACCACAAGAGAAATAAATTTATCAGGTAAGCATAAATTATGTTTTCTCTTGTAAGGTGTATCCAGTCCACGGATCATCCATTACTTGTGGGATACCAATACCAAAGCTAAAGTACATGGATGAAGGGAGGGCCAAGGCAGGTACTTAAACGGAAGGTACCACTGCCTGTAAAACCTTTCTCCCAAAAATAGCCTCCGAAGAAGAAAAAGTATCAAATTTGTAGAATTTTGAAAAAGTATGAAGCGAAGACCAAGTCGCCGCCTTGCAAATCTGTTCAACAGAAGCCTCATTTTTAAAGGCCCATGTGGAAGCCACAGCTCTAGTTGAATGAGCTGTAATCCTTTCTGGAGGCTGCTGGACAGCAGTCTCATAGGCTAAGAGGATTATGCTTCTTAGCCAAAAAGAAAGAGAGGTTGCCGAAGCCTTTTGACCTCTCCTCTGTCCAGAGTAGACAACAAACAAAGCAACATGTTTGACGAAAATCTTTAGTAGCTTGTAAGTAAAACTTTAAAGCATGAACCACGTCCAGATTGTGTAATAGACGTTCCTTCTTTGAAGAAGGATTAGGACACAAAGACGGAACAACAATCTCTTGATTGATATTCTTATTAGATACCACCTTAGGTAAAAACCCAGGTTTGGTACGCAGAACTACCTTATATGCATGGAAGATCAGATAAGGAGAATCACATTGTAAGGCAGATAACTCGGAAACTCTACGAGCCGAGGAAATAGCTACCAAATAAAGAACTTTCCAAGATAAAAGTTTGATATCTATGGAATGAAGAGGTTCAAACGGAACCCCCTGAAGAACTTTAAGAACTTTTGGCCTGCTTACCCTTGTTCCAGGTCTGGTTAGGTCTCCAGACCGTCTTGGACTGAGCAAAAGTTCCCTCTTGTTTTGCATTAGAGGAAGTTGATGCCGCACTTGCCTTGAAGTTTCGAAAGGCACGAAAATTAGACTGTTTGGCCCTTGAAAAACAGTGAAAAAGGCAGTAAATCAAACAAAATTTTTACAGTGTGTATAATAAGCTAACAGAGCATTGCACCCACTTGCAAATGGATGATTAACCCCTTAGTTCAAAAAACGGATCAAAAAAATTATATAGACGTTTTTTAACAGTCACACCAAACTGCCACAGCCTTGCTGTGGGCCTACCTTCCCCAACAAACGATTTTGGAAAGCCTAAGAGCCCTTTAGAGATGTCCTATAGCATTCAGGGGACTCCTGGAGGAAGCTGGATGTCTCAGTCTGTAAAAGTTATTGCGCAAAAAAAGAGCTAAATTAGGCCCCTCCCACTCATAGTAACACAGTGGAAAGCCTCAGGAAACTGTTTCTAGGCAAATTTAAGCCAGCCATGTGGAAAAAACTAGGCCCCAATAAAGTTTTATCACCAAAGTATATATAAAAATGTTTAAACATGGCAGCAAAAGTTTTATATTGTAAATATAAAAGAGTATTACCTCAGAAAGTAAGCATGATACCAGTCGCTATTAAATCACTGTATTCAGGCTTACCTTACATAAATTTGGTATCAGCAGCATTTTCTAGCATTCACATCTTCTAGAAAAATCTTAACTGCACATACCTCATAGCAGGATAACCTGCACGCCATTCCCCCGCTGAAGTTATCTCTCTCTTCAGTCATGTGTGAGAACAGCAATGGATCTTAGTTACAACCTGCTAAGATCATAGAAATCACAGGCAGATTCTTCTATTTTTCTGCCTGGAACAAAATAGTACAACTCCGGTACCATTTAAAAATAATAAACTTTTGATTGAAGCAAAATAACAGCTACATTTCACCACTTTTCTCTTACTACCTCCATGCTTGTTGAGAGTTGCAAGAGAATGACTGGATATGGCAGTTAGGGGAGGAGCTATATAGACAGCTCTGCTGTGGGTGTCCTCTTGCAACTTCCTGTTGGGAATGAGAATATCCCACAAGTAATGGATGATCCGTGGACTGGATACACCTTACAAGAGAAAGAGCTGTTTTCTTTGGGGCATGCCCCGCAAAAGGCCCTTTTAAGGGCTGGTAAGATAAAAGAGCTTTGAACTTTTTTAATTTAGAATAGGGCAGGGAATTTTTTTTATTTTGGGGGGCTTTATTATTTTATTAGGGGGCTTAGAATAGGTGTAATTATCTTAAAAATCTTGAATTTTTTTTTATTTTTTGTAATTTAGTGTTTGTTTGTTTTTGTAATTTAGTTTAGATTATTTTATTGTATTTTAGTTTAGATATTTGTAGTTTATTTAATTTATTGATAGTGTAGGTGTATTTGTAACTTAGGTTAGGATTTATTTTACAGGTAAATTGGTAATTATTTTAACTAGGTAGCTATTAAATAGTTATTAACTATTTAATAGCTATTGTACCTAGTTAAAATAAATACCAAGTTACCTGTAAAATAAATATAAACCCTAAAATAGCTACAATGTAATTATTAATTACATTGTAGCTATCTTAGGGTTCATTTTATAGGTAAGTATTTAGATTTAAATAGGAATATTTTAATTAATAATATTAATATTAATTAGATCTATTTTAATAAGAATTTAGTTAGGGGTGTTAGCGTTAGATAGGGTTATTATACTTAATATATATATATTATAATAACGATATTAACTATATTAACCCTAATATAATTAGAGTTAATATAGTTAATATATATAATATAATAATTATATTAACCCTAATATAATTAGGGTTAATATAGTTAATATATATAATATAATAACTATATTAACCCTAATATAATTAGGGTTAATATAGTTAATATAGCTGACGGCGGTGTAGGGGGATTAAATTAGGGGTTAATATTTTTAAAATAGATGGCGGCGGTGTAAGGGGCTCCCGTTAGGGGGTAGGTAAGATAGATGGCGGCAGGGTAGGGGCTCACTTTAGGGGGTAGGTAAGATAGATGGCGGCGGGGTAGGGGCTCACTTTAGGGGGTAGGTAAGGTAGATGGCGGCGGGGTAGGGGCTCACATTAGAGGGTTATAGATTTAATATAGCTGGCGGCAGGGTCCGGGAGCGGCGGTTTAGGGGTTAATACATTTTTATTGTTAGGATAGTGAGGGGGGATAGCGGATTGTCGGGCTATGTTTGGGAGGCGTGTTAGACAGTACGGGAGATTTAATAACTTTAGTCAGGTTTTGTAGGCACCGGCAGTTTCTAAAGTGCCGTAAGTCACTGGCGACTCCAGAAATTTGTACTTAAGCAGATTTCTGGACATCGTTGGTTTGTCAGACTTACGGCACTTTAGCCTCTGACAGCGCCGTATATAGGATAGCTCGAGTTGCGAGCTGAAAATGCGGGCGGCAGGGGTTCCCTCGCTTGCGCCGCAAACTACGATCTTTATCGGATCGCGCCCCTGACATCTTAAATTATCCCAAGGTTATTTAAAAAGCATTAGAAATTCAAAATTGTTCTTTCACGATTCAAATAGAGCATTCAATTTTAAACAACTTTCAATTTGTCTTCATCTTTTGTTGAAAAGCAGGGACGTATGCTTAGGAGCCGACCAATTTCTGTAGCACTTTATGGCAGCAGTTTTGCAAGAATGTTAATCTATATGCAAGAGCACTAGATGGCAGCACTATTTCCTGTCATGTAATGCTCCAGATGCCTACCTAGGTATCTCTTCAATGCAGACTATCAAGGGAACAAAGCAAATTTGATAATAGAAACAAATAGAAAACTTTTTTTAAAATTGTGTGCTCTCTATGAATCACAAAATATTTTTTTTAGGTTTTATATCCCTTTAAGCTTTAGAATCTAGATTAAAGCATTGACCCTAAACTACAAAGCCTTCCGCAAGCTTACACCAAATGAAGTGTTTTTTCCATTTGCAGCAATCACAACGCAAATAATAACATCATTTCTGTATTGGGAAAAATCCTAAGACCGCTGCTCTTTAACTCATCCGCCACCTCTGAGGTATTACCATCAGTCAGTAGCAGACCTACTCAACACAGGGCCCTGGTGAAAATGTGTTTGGGCCCCCCAAAGGTAATTTACAAGTAATAATATACTTGCTGCTCTGTAATGATTTTAGGATAGATGTACTGTACCTTTATTCTGCACTAATAAAAGGCTGAACTGCGTTATGATTGTACACATTATGCACAAGCGTATGTATAGACTGGCTGCTATGGGCCCCTCCAACACTTGTACCCTGGTGCGACTGCACCTACTGCACCAAAGGTAGTCCCGCCCCTGCCATCATTTATATTACAAGATTATTCCAAGATGTACTATCCAATGTATATTTGAGAACATATAAACCTACTTCCTGATAATTACTGGCTTTAATAATTTATTGTATGCTGCATATGTAGCTTGCACCATAGTCAGATAAAAAGAGCAAGCTAACATCTGTAACTTATTGTTTTTCTGATCAACTAAAAGAATATTATAACAGTATAATTGTTTAATTAACAAGTGCATAAAAAAAGACAATGCAATAACACATAGGGGCCGATTTATCATATGTCTGACCGATTTGATCCGCTCAGCGGATCCTGTCCGACAGACATCGCTGAATGCCGACAGTATACGCTGTCAGAATTTAGCATTGCACAAGCAGATCTGGTGAACAGCTTGTGCAATTACCCCCCCCCCTGCAGATTTGCGGCCAATCGCTAGCAGAGGGTGTCAATCAACCCGATCTTATCTGATCGGGTTGATTGCTGTCCACCCCGCAGAGGTGGTGGACCAGTTAAGGAGCTGCTGTCTTAACTGCTGTTTCCAGCGAGCCTGAAGGCTCACCCTTAAACAGATGTATTAGGCACCATATGATGCTTAATCATTCGGCCCCATACTCTGAATTTCAAATAAACAGCAGATATTTTCTGACAATTTTATTCGCCCCAATTTGTCGGTCCCCTGTATCATGTGACAGACATCAATGAATCACAGACTACTATACATGTATACTGTGAACTCTTTCACATGCTCAGTAGTAGCTGGTGTCTCAGTACCTTTTAACTAGCCTGCTTAAGATGAAGACATTTTCCAGGGATTTTAGGGTCTCAGTCATGAGGGAAATCAAAGACAAAGTTTATCAGCACTTTCACTGAGATCAGGAGAGTATAGAAAACATTTGTCAAATACTGAGTTATTTTATAACTTTGTTTTTTTAATGTAGCCAAAAACGATATTTATTTATTGGGAGCTGTATAGAGAACATGTCAGTTAGGGGTTATTAGTTTCATTTTAGGATAGATTGGGGTAATTTGTTTTTTTACCCGATATGCTGAGGGCTACCTACAACTCAGTAACTCAGGAGGGAGCTTGCTGAGTGTAATAATGTATTATATCCCTTTACGTAAAAAAAAAAACATAACACAAAGCTTTAGTGGTAATGATGCTCAATGCAAATGGAGACGAGGTAAATAAAAGTTCCCAAAATAATTAGGTCTAGTTTTCATTGAAAACTGGGTAAATTGGAGGTAAGATAAATCATCTCTCTATAGACTTTGACCTAGTTTCAATTGCTGTTGTAAACTGTGTAAACTGGTGGTAACAACTCAAATAGAGTCTATGGAGATGTTTTATGTTACCAACAGTGTACACAGTTTACGACAGCAATGAAAGCTAGGCCTTGAAGTGTATTTGAACAGATTTTAATTTTAAGGGCTCGATTTATCAAGCCTTCCGCCCAGCTCCAACTGCAGGTTTTCACAAGAGAACCTGCAGTCAGTATTTATCAAGCCTCTTCCCCACCTCTTAGGTGGAGAATTTCAATCTCCCCGGTCTTCTCCGACCGGGGAGATTGACAGCTCCTGCCCGCACGTGATTGGCTGTGTGCGGGCAGGGGGCGGTGTTGCACAAAAGCGCAAAATAGTGCTCTTGTGCAATGTTGAATTCCGCACCAGATTGCTGCCCGCTGAGCTGGGGCGGACAGGGACGCATATGTACGCTACTGTCTGCCCTAGCTTGATAAATCAAGCCCTAAGCAGTACTTAAAGGGACAGTCTAGTCAAAAACTTTGATTATTCAGATGCAATTTTAAACAACTTTCCAATTAACTTTTATCATCAAATTTGCTACTATATTCTTGGTATTTTTTTGTTAAAAGCTAAACCTAGATAGGCTCATAAACTGATTTCTAAGCCATTGAAGACCATCTCTTATCTCAGTGCATTTTGACAGTTTTTCAAAGTTAGACACTGCTAGTTCATGTGTGTCATATAGATAACATTGTGCTCATTCCTGTGGAGTTATTTATGAGTCAGCACTGATTGGCTAAAATGCAAGTCTGTCAAAATAACAGAAATAAGGGGGCAGTATGCAGAGGCTTAGATATAAGTTAATCACAGAGGTAAAAAGTGTATTATTATAACATTGTTGCATATGCAAAACTGGGGAATGGGTAATAAAGGGATTATATATCTCGTTTAAACATTACAAATTCTGGAATAGACTGTATTTTTAACCTGATGTATATATCTTTTTGCTGAAGGCACTTGTAGCTCCTATGTTGTCCACTGTCCTCCAATTACATGCTGCCATACATTAAAGGCATACCCAACATTTTTATTTCATGATTCAGATAGAACATGTGATTTTAAACAACTTTCTGATCGACTTCTATTATCAATTTTTCTTTGTTCTATTGGTATCTGAAAAGCAGGGATGTATGCTCAGGAGCTGGTACATTTCTGGAGCACTATTTGGCAGCAGTTTTGCAAGAATGTTATCCATTTGCAAGAACACTAGTTGGCAGCGCTATTTCCTGCAATGTAGTGCTCAGATGCCTACCTAGTTATCTGTTCAACACATCATATCATGGGAACTTAGCACAATTGATAGTTGAAGTAAATTGGAAACTTTTTTTTAAACTGGTTTTCACTGTATGAATAACAAAATATATATTTTTTATATCACTCTAATACTATGGCCTCTATTTATCACGCTGTCAACCGCAAATACGCTGGAATTCCGCAGCGTATTTGTGGCGAGCTTGATTCGCCTTAGTTATCAAACCCTACAGACCGGCAAAAGAAGAATTTAGTGAGGTAACATACGATCCGCCGGACTCAGTCCGACACAGTTTGATGCTCACGTCACTACAGATGTTCTGAACGCAAGTTCGGCATAATCTGACTACTTTTGGAAGTTATCAAATTTCTACCAGGTACGCTCGCCACTATTCCAGCCCAGTGTACCTGGTTTTCAATCCGCCGCACTGGAGGCGGCGGATGCCATAGGAATCAATGGGAATCGGAAAGCAGCGAAAGCTCATGTTCGCTGCTGCCTGATATCCCATTGATTTCTATGGGAATGTCTACACCTAACACCCTAACATGTACCCCGAGTCTAAACACCCCTAATCTGCCCCCCCTACACCGCCGCCACCTACATTATACTTATTAACCGCTAATCTGCCCCCCCTACACCGCCGCCACCTACATTATACTTATTAACCCCTAATCTGCCACCCTACACTGCCGCCACCAAAATAAAAGTTATTAACCCCTATCCCGCCGCACCCGGACGCCACCGCAACTCTAATAAATATATTAACCCCTATACCGCCGCTCCCAGACCCCGCCACAACTCTAATAAATATATTAACCCCTATACCGCCTCTCCCGGACCCCACCGCAACTCTAATACATATATTAACCCCTATACTGACGCTCCCTGAGCCCACCGCCACCTACATTATATTTATTAACCCCTAATATGCCCCCCCTACACCTAAGTCTACCCCTAACACCCCCTAACTTAAATATGATTTAAATGAATCTACATAAATATTACTATCATTAAATAAATTATTCCTATTTAAAACTAAATACTTACCTATAAAATAAACCCTAACGGCTAGATTTAGAGTTCTGCGGCCAAAGGGGTGCGTTAGCTACACGTGCTTTTTTTCCCCCGCACCTTTTAAATACTGCTGGTATTTAGAGTTCACAGAAGGGCTGCGTTAGGCTCCAAAAAAGGGAGCGTAGAGCATATTTAACGCCACTGCAACTCTCGATACCAGCGGTGCTTACGGACGCGGCCAGCTTCAAAAACGTCCTCGTGCACGATTTCCCCATAGGAAACAATGGGGCTGTTTGAGCTGGAAAAAAACCTAACACCTGCAAAAAAGCAGCGTTCAGCTCCTAACGCAGCCCCATTGTTTCCTATGGGGAAACACTCACTAAGTCTGCACCTAACACCCTAACATGTACCCCGAGTCTAAACACCCCTAGCCTTACACTAATTAACCCCTAATCTGCCGCCCCCGCTATCGCTGACCCCTGCATATTATTATTAACCCCTAATCTGCCGCTCCGTACACCGCCGCAACCTACGTTATCCCTATGTACCCCTAATCTGCCCCTAACACCGCCGACCCCGACCCCTATATTATATTTATTAACCCCTAATCTGCCGCCCCCAACGTCGCCTCCACCTACCTACACTTATTAACCCCTAATCTGCCGACCGGAGCTCGCCGCTACTCTAATAAATGTATTAACCCCTAAAGCTAAGTCTAAACCTAACACTAACACCCTCCTAAGTTAAATATAATTTAAATCTAACGAAATAAATTAACTCTTATTAAATAAATTATTCCTATTTAAAGCTAAATACTTACCTGTAAAATAAACCCTAATATAGCTACAATATAAATTATAATAGTTAAAATAATTACAAAATTACCTGTAAAATAAATCCTAACCTAATTTACAATTAAACATAATACTACACTATCAATAAATTAATTAAATACAATACCTACAAATAACTACAATTAAATAAACTAACTAAAGTACAAAAAATAAAAAAGAACTAAGTTACAAAAAATAAAAAAATATTTACAAACATTAGAAAAATATTACAACAATTTTAAACTAATTACACCTACTCTAAGCCCCCTAATAAAATAACAAAGACCCCCAAAATAAAAAAATGCCCTACCCTATTCTAAATTAAAAAAGTTCAAAGCTCTTTTACCTTACCAGCCCTGAAAAGGGCCATTTGCGGGGCATGCACCAAATAATTCAGCTCTTTTGCCTGTAAAAAAAAACATACAATACCCCCCCAACATTACAACCACCCACATACCCCTAATCTAACCCAAACCCCCCTTAAATAAACCTAACACTAAGCCCCTGAAGATCTTCCTACCTTATCTTCACCATGCCAGGTTCCTCCGAAGTCTTGATCCAAGCCTCCGAAGTCTTCATCCAAGCCCAAGCGGGGGCTGGCGATCCATAATCCGGCTGAAGTCTTCTATCAAGCGGCAGCTGAAGAGGTCCAGAAGAGGCTCCAAAGTCTTCATCCTATCCGGGAAGAAGAGGAGATCCGGACCGGCAACCATCTTGATCCAAGCGGCATCTTCTATCTTCATCCGATGACGAACGGCTCCATCTTGAAGACCTCCAGCGCGGATCCATCTTCTTCTTCCGACGTCCAACTGAAGAATGAAGGTTCCTTTAAGGGACGTCATCCAAGATGGCGTCCCTCGAATTCCGATTGGCTGATAGGATTCTATCAGCCAATCGGAATTAAGGTAGGAAAATTCTGATTGGCTGATGGAATCAGCCTATCAGATTAAAGTTCAATCCGATTAGCTGATTGGATCAGCCAATCAGATTGAGCTTGTATTCTATTGGCTGATCGGAACAGCCAATAGAATGCAAGCTCAATCTGATTGGCTGATCCAATCAGCCAATCGGATTGAACTTGAATCTGATTGGCTGATTCCATCAGCCAATCAGAATTTTCCTACCTTAATTCCGATTGGCTGATAGAATCCTATCAGCCAATCGGAATTCGAGGGACTCCATCTTGGATGACGTCCCTTAAAGGAACCTTCATTCTTCAGTTGGACGTCGGAAGAAGAAGATGGATCCGCGCTGGAGTTCTTCAAGATGGAGCCGTTCGTCATCGGATGAAGATAGAAGATGCCGCTTGGATCAAGATGGTTGCCGGTCTGGATCTCCTCTTCTTCCCGGATAGGATGAAGACTTTGGAGCCTCTTCTGGACCTCTTCAGCCGCCGCTTGATAGAAGAATTCAGCCGGATTATGGATCGCCAGCCCCCGCTTGGGCTTGGATGAAGACTTCGGAGGCTTGGATCAAGACTTCGGAGGACGGATCGGTGAACCTGGCATGGTGAAGATAAGGTAGGAAGATCTTCAGGGGCTTAGTGTTAGGTTTATTTAAGGGGGGTTTGGGTTAGATTAGGGGTATGTGGGTGGTGGGTTGTAATGTTTGGGGGGGGTATTGTATGTTTTTTTTTACAGGCAAAAGAGCTGAATTATTTTGTGCATGCCCCGCAAATGGCCCTTTTCAGGGCTGGTAAGGTAAAAGAGCTTTGAACTTTTTTAATTTAGAATAGGGTAGGGCATTTTTTTATTTTGGGGGTCTTTGTTATTTTATTAGTGGGCTTAGAGTAGGTGTAATTAGTTTAAAATTGTTGTAATATTTTTCTAATGTTTATAAATATTTTTTTATTTTTTGTAACTTAGTTCTTTTTTATTTTTTGTACTTTAGTTAGTTTATTTAATTGTAGTTATTTGTAGGTATTGTATTTAATTAATTTATTGATAGTGTAGTGTTAGGTTTAATTGTAACTTAGGTTAGGATTTATTTTACAGGTAATTTTGTAATTATTTTAACTATTTTAGCTATTAAATAGTTCTTAACTATTTAATAGCTATTGTACCTGGTTAAAATAATTACAAAGTTGCCTTTAAAATAAATATTAATCCTAAAATAGCTACAATATAATTATAATTTATATTGTAGCTATATTAGGGTTTATTTTACAGGTAAGTATTTAGCTTTAAATAGGAATAATTTATTTAATAAGAGTTAATTTATTTAGTTAGATTTAAATTATATTTAATTTAGGGGGGTGTTAGTGTTAGGGTTAGACTTAGCTTTAGGGGTTAATACATTTATTATAGTAGTGTTGTGGTCCGGTCGGCAGATTAGGGGTTAATAATTGTAGGTAGGTGGAGGCGACATTGGGGGCGGCAGATTAGGGGTTAATAAATATAATATAGGGGTCGGCTGTGTTAGGGGCAGCAGATTAGGGGTACATAGGTATAATGTAGGTTGCGGCGGTGTACGGAGCGGCAGATTAGGGGTTAAAAAATTTTAATAGAGTGGTGGCGATGTGGGGGGACCTCGGTTTAGGGGTACATAGGTAGTTTATGGGTGTTAGTGTACTTTAGAGCACAGTAGTTAAGAGCTTTATAAAACGGCGTTAGCCCAGAAAGCTCTTAACTACTGACTTTTTTCTGCGGCTGGAGTTTTGTCGTTAGATTTCTAACGCTCACTTCAGCCAAGACTCTAAATACCGGCGTTAGAAAGATCCCATTGAAAAGATAGGATACGCAAATGGCGTAGGGGGATCTGCGGTATGGAAAAGTCGCGGCTGCAAAGTGAGCGTTGGACCCTTTCCTGACTGACTCCAAATACCAGCGGGCGGTAAAAACCAGCGTTAGGAGCCTCTAACGCTGGTTTTGACGGCTACCGCCAAACTCTAAATCTAGGCCTAAGATAGCTACAATATAACTAATAGTTACATTGTAGCTATCTTACGGTTTATTTTTATTTTACAGGTAAGTTTGTATTTATTTTAACTAGGTAGAATAGTTATTAAATAGTTATTAACTATTTAATAACTTCCTAGTTAAAATAAAGACAAATATACCTGTAAAATAAAACCTAACCTAAGTTACAATTACACCTAACACTACACTATAATTAAATAAATTTACTAAACTAAATACAATTAAATACAATTAAGAAAAATTATCTAAAGTACAAAAAAACAACTAAATTACAGAAAATAATAAAATAATTACAATTTTTTAAACTAATTACACCTAATTTAATCCCCTAATAAAATAAAAAGCCCCTCAAAATAATAAAAAGCCCTACCCTATACTAAATTACAAATAGCCCTTAAAAGGGCTTTTTGCGGGGCATTGCCCCAAAGTAATCAGCTCTTTTACCTGTAAAAAAAAAATACAATGCCCCCCCAACATTAAAACCCACTACCCACACACCCAACCCTACTCTAAAACCCACCCAATCCCCCCTTAATAAAACCTAACACTAACCCCTTGAAGATCACCCTACCTTGAGACGTCTTCACCCAACCGGGCAGAAGTGGTCCTCCAGACGGTCTGAAGTCTTCATCCTATCCGGGCAGAAGAGGTCCTCCAGACAGGCAGAAGTCTTCATCCAGGCGGCATCTTCTATCTTCATCCATCTGGAGCGGAGCGGGTCCATCTTCAAGACATCCGACGCGGAGCATCCTTCCAGGCCGACGACTACCCGACGAATGAATATTCCTTTAAATGACGTCATCCAATCAGCCAATAGAATGTGAGCTCAATCCTATTGGCTGATTGCATCAGCCAATAGGATTTTTCCTACCTTAATTCCGATTGACTGATAGAATTCTATCAGCCAATCGGAATTCAAGGGACGCAATCTAGGATGACGTCATTTAAAGGAATATTCATTCATCGGGTAGTCGTCGGCCTGGAAGGATGCTCCACTTTGAATGTCTTGAAGATGGACCCACTCCGCTCCGGATGGATGAAGATAGAAGATGCTGCCTGGATGAAGACTTCTGCCCATCTGGAGGACCTCTTCTGCCCGGATAGGATGAAGACTTTGGACCGTCTGGAGGACCACTTCTGCCCGGTTGGGTGAAGACGTCTCAAGGTAGGGTGGTCTTCAAGGGGTTAGTGTTAGGTTTTAGTATGGGGGAATTGGGTGGATTTTAGAGTAGGGTTGGGTGTGTGGGTGGTGGGTTTTAATATTGGGGGTATTGTATTTTTTTTTACAGGTAAAAGAGCTGATTACTTTGGGGCAATGTCTCGCAAAAAGCCCTTTTAAGGGCTATTTGTAATTTAGTATAGGGTAGGGCTTTTTATTATTTTGGGGG